>NC_061514.1:45828854-46050951 GCF_022539505.1 Lolium rigidum | reverse complement strand
TATGAACGCACACACGCACACCCTACCCCTATGAGCACCTCCGGAAGACTGAGCCGGCGGATTGGATCTTGAAATTGACGAAGTCACCACAGGCGCCTCACTGTCGACGGGAACGTCGCCTTCCACTGAATGAATATTCCGTCTTTATGAGACACACAGATGTCAAACCTGGGATTTGAACTCTGGTGGGCTGGGGATACAACCATCCTCCTAACCACCCAACCTCAGGTTGGTTCTCGCATTGGAGCTGTCCTGCACACACAATAGTCCAATTTGGATGCACTTTGACACTTCATTGGGGGGATAGCCCTCCCTGATAGCCGCGTCCATGAAGTCCGCTGCTTTTCCATCTGCCCACAAGTTCCATGCCTGAAATATCCCGTCGAGGTTTGTAATTTGTAATTACTAGTACTATATTTCTGGTTATCTCGAGCATTTCAGAATCTGGTAAGTAACACTCACACAAGATATGAGGTTTGAGAAGTCCATCACAAGATGATGTGGTGAGCTGATCTTTAATCCACTCACAATCTCCAGTAGCAAAATACCAAAGCTGTATGTGTCAGACTTCACTGAAAAGATGCCCTCCATCGCATATTCAGGTGACATGTAACCGCTATTTAAATCAATTCACAAGCAAGTATGCGTAGTTGAGTTATCTCAGACGCTTAAATGAAAATTTGAGACCAAGAGCTAGTCCAAGAGTTACTTACTATGTCCCAACAACTCGTTTGGTACTTTCTTGTTGCTCGTTGCCTCCAAAGATCCTCGCCATTCCAAAATCTGATATTTTTGGGTTCATCTCTGCATCTAACAGGATGTTGCTTGGTTTGAGGTCCCTATGGATTATCATCGTCCTCGAATCTTGGTGGAGATATAGAAGTCCTCTTGCTACACCTTTGATTATGTTGAACCTTCTTGGCCAATCAAGCATAGACTTTCTTGCAATATCTGCCAAGAAGAGGATGTGCAAGTACATGAGTGCAGGGCAGAGTAAGCTGTTCATTCAAACAAATTTGTTTTGTCAATTCAATATTACTTTCTAAAGTATATGATTAGAACATACCAAAAATAAACTTGTCTAGGCTTTTGTTGGGCAAGTATTCATAAATAAGAAGCTTTTCATCCTCATGAATACAGCAGCCAAGAAGTCTAGCTAGATTCTTGTGCTGCAACTTGGCTATAAGAACCACTTCATTTCTAAAATGCTCTATCCCCTGCTCAGAACCCTGGCTAAGCCTTTTAACAGCAATTTCCTTTCCCTTTTCCAGTGTTCCCTGTGTCATGTAATCATTATTGAGATAAATTAACCAGGAGGAAATTATAGGGATTTTCAAGTGTTGTGATCGATTGAGAAGGTCGTTTTATACAACCTTATAGACTTTTCCAAAACCTCCTTTTCCAAGTATGTTTCTGTCATGGAAATTGTTTGTTGCAGTGGAGATGTCTTCAAGCATAATAGACCGGAATTCCAAATTTTCATCCCAAACTTCTTGGGAAGTGCTCAACTGTCCCTGGCCCGGTCTTTTCTTGTTTACTTGTATCCCTGCAGAAATATCAGTAACCCCGTTAACACTCGACACTATTACATGAACAGTTGAACATCATGTTGAACATCATATTACAGGAAATTGGAGTCCCTTGTTCTACCTGTTGGCTTGCATACAAGGACAAGATATATGCATGTGAGTATCAGCAGGAATGATATAACTGGGAGTAGAATCTTTAGTACAACACCCACACTGCTCTTTCTCTTGTTTAGTGCAGAACTGTGCCCTGTGAAGAAATTGATGAAAAGAGTACTGCATCAAGATTCAAGCATGGCCTCTGAAAGTATGCATTTACCCTTTTCTCGATGAGTAAATATATTGATGTACTTGCATATAATACCAAAGTAGATACGAAAATGCATCTCAGATATGGCTACAGATTTTAATTAAAAAAATAAGTATTTGCAGACAGCAAAAGTAAGTCTAGCTAGTGTTACAAATGTGTGAGCTGGAAAATTAGCACACTGGCACCATTCTGGAAGAAATGCAAGCTGATGAGTTTGTTCAATGCTAAAGGATATATGTTACCGACAGAAAAGGTTTGTGATCGTAGTTTCACATGCAGGCTGTTACTGTCAAGATCCAGATCCAGAGGTGACATGAGAAAGCACGTTATTTTAAGGTACCAATGTCACTGCAGGTTAAAGAACAAAATCAGCCATGGGACCTTACTTACCAGGTGAGCCAGCCAGCCGAAGGTACAGGTTGCCACCAAGTGCGCCGGACTTTTCCGAGTCAACAAGCTCCCCTATCCAGATCAAGCATCTTGATGGACCACCTGTTGCGAGGATACTGCTCAAGTTGGCATAAGCATAAGCGGTGCAGGAGCAGTTGTGGTAACACTCAGCAGTGCACTCCTCAAAGCTTTTGTTCCTGGCATACACAAATTTCCCAGGCACCTTCATCCCCGCCAAGGGCAGGAAGTGGTCATCGCGGCATCTCAGCGTCTCCATTCTCACACATCCTCTGGAGAAGTTGGCACTGAAGCCATCTGCCAGCTCAAACCCTTCGAAGCACCTGCATTCCCCGCTAGACGCCATGCTATCGCAGTAACCAAACGGACCACATGAGCCGTAGTTTCGGCAGCCATCACCTGGGCGTTTGAATAAAACCTCCCACGACTGGTTAATCCATCTCCTGAGCATCAAGTCGCCAGTGTAGTCCAGCTTCCAGTGCGATCTCCGTGAGTCATTGCCTGTGCTGTACGTTGAGTAGATCTCCTCCCCATCGTCGACGATCTGGGACCATATGTATCCGTTGTTATTCCAGGCTGTCGCGCTGTTCCACAGTCCGCTGCGCCAGTACAGGCTTGTCTGACGCCATATGAGGATCTCGAGGGCCGTGCTAGGGTCACGACTGAAGGAGAATTCCCCAGTGGACGGATCTTGAGAATCCTTCCAAGCAACAAGGCGCACTGCTGTGTGGGTCTTGTAGTTTGCCCAAACCTTGAAACCGGGGAGGATGGTGTCCGTCGGGTGATCAAAACTCTGCCATATCTGCATGAAATTCCTTGACTGGAGGATAAAGTTTCCTGTGTCGAGCAGCAGTGCCACAGCTCCATCACCCCCGGTGGTGACATTGTTCGCCGTCATCCAGAGGATACGGCCTCTAGAATCTGACAGGACAAGTTCAGAGCTATTGGTCAGAACCAACTTCCCGGACACACTGCTGCTGATTGGGTTGTCGCGGTTGGCCACCCAGACATATGTCCGCTCCGGGATGTTGTGGTACCATATGCCTAAATATGAGTTTGCGGTGGAGTTCTCCAGGGAGAAGAAACCAAGAGCGAAGATGCCATTGTTTGAGACGAGCTTGTCCCCAGCCAAGAGTGGCTTCGTAGGCATTAGGCGGTCATCGGATTTGCAGAAACAAATCGATAATAGGAGGATGAAACAGGGGAGGAGAGTCCTGCCTATTTTCCACATATGCTTGTGACGAGTGGTCTATGGAAATGCTCTGGAGTCTGGATGTTCTGCTTGGAGACGAAACACCGCTCCCACTTTTGTGCTAGCCACAGCAGCATGACCAGTTCGCCCGACATAATCTCAGTCTGACGGTCCAAGTCTTGACTGTGTTCACTGCATCAAATACACAGAGGGACCTAAGCTCTCGCGACTTGCGACTCGCAGTCGTCGTCAGCATAAATGCTGTTGGTAGGTACTGGAACTGGGACCTTGCAGGGTAACCATGCAAGCTTACACGGGAAGGTGCAGAAATATCAAGATATCACCATCGTTGCCGACTGGCCGTAAGCGACTACTGGGTTGACAATATACAAAAGAAAGACGTGTATGGAACCGGTTACCGTCAGGTGGAGCGTCGACGGGGTAGTGGCGGTGAGGGCCGGGGAGTTGGCACTTGGTACCTCATCCCATAGTCAACCATTCATCTCGAGTGGTTGGGTGGTACGAACGCGGACGGCGAGCGCGGTGGGGTGGAACTAGCGGAGGATGGCTACGTCGGCGCGATGACTGGCCGGCACCGCGTACTATGGCCGCCTGGGACGGGTGGGGAGTGGAAGGAATACGCATATAGCGACGGCGGCATGATTAGCAGACCGGCGGCGCCACCGCGGCAGGGGGATGGGGACTGCGGCGAGCGAGCGGCGGCAGGGGGGTGGGGACTGCGGCGAGCGAGCGGCGGCTGTGCGGAGTGGGGACTGGGGACTCGTCTTCGGCGGCGAAGGCAAACGGCTGCTACTTGCGTGTGGGCTGGCGGCCCGTAAAGTTCGCAGTTTCGGTTCAAGTCTAGCAAGCTTCTCACATTCTCAAAACAAAGCAAAAAAAAAAAACTTCTCCAACTCCAACACAATCACTAGAAAAAAAATGTCATGTACAGAAATAGAAAACAAGAAAAGGTGGCTTTTCTTGAGAGAAAAAAGTTTGTAAAGATAGTTTCATGTGGATGTGGTTGGTTGAATATGCTCTATAATAGTTTATAGGGAGCAATGTTGTTGTATACTAATTAATATTACACTCTCCCGGATCCATGATAACTTTCGCCGTTTTATTAAAATTTGAAGTAAAACTACCACTATTATGGATCGGAGGAGTTACAACCTTTATATTTTCTAATACCTATATTTTGCTATTTTCAGGATAAATCATGTGTGCATGCACCATTCAAGACTGGTATAATGTTGGCAAACAGGCCGTACCCGAGAAAATGGAGGCCCTGTGCGAAAAAAAAAAAAAATCAGATCCTCATTGTAGCACTTCGCAATTAGGAAAACATGGTCTTATACTCTATTTATTATTAGGTTTTCAAAAGAAAAGTTTGATTCATTCGCTGAAAACTTATCAAGTGTGCCCCTTTAAGATTGGGTGAGTTCTTTAATCCTTAGTTTTCTCTTACGTTATTCATATTCTGATGGGTATCTCCTAATTGTAGAAGGCATTACAGAAATGAAACTGGGTGGTAAATACCATGTATCAAAAATAGAAAATAAAATGGGATGAAGCAACCTTTGATTGGTTTCGGGAGCGTGGCTCTAGAAGTGTGGTTGCTCCTCCCGGATTCAGTCCTCCTCCTCTTGAAGAAACGGCGACCAAACACTCGTATCCAACTCGAACTGGTGCACTATGGTCCTGTGCAGAAATAAACAGCAAAACAGTCGCTAGATCGGAAGATAAGGAGCTGGAGAGATTGAGATATGAGAAACTGAGAAGAAAACATAAAAAAAAAATAGATAGTGTATAGAGCACGCAGAACCTTCTAGCTATTCATTGCATCAACGGAGTATTCGGCGAAATCGCGACGAAATTAAATTCGCCACGGAGCTGTGATGGACGAAATTAAATTGGTGCTTGAGAGGGCCTTGGCCCTTGGTGATTGATACTTAAGAAAGCGTTAAAGAGAGGAAAAAAAAGAAAGGGAAGAGCGAGAAAGAGGACCGTGCGTGAGTCGGGGGGCTGTGGTGTTAATTATGTAGCCAGATTCCCAAGCGGCATAGTGGGTCAACGCATTTACTAGACGTCTAGATCCAACTAATTCTGTCATTAGTAGCACTAAGTAGTAGTTTAACAAAAATTGGAGGTCCTCCCTTTTTTGAGGCCCTGTGCGGTTGCACATGTTGCACATGCGCCCAACGGGCCTGCAGGAGATGCTCTTACATGAGGTAGTTCAACCACAGGGGACAACCGGACAACACTACATTATCCTAGTCAACTCCCCGCATGCTTTTATCATGATCAATGCGTACTTGCAATGATCTGTGCCCCAAAACCACCCACCCAGTAAAACATATTCCTGAACGAGTCTTCTGTTTTCAACAAAGAGAGCACTGAGCCAACTGGCTTGTCAACTGCACTGAAGAACACATACATCCTGCGTGCCATCTCATACCCCAAATCTTCGACAAGTGTTTTCAAATCATTCATAGACCACGTTTGCTCCAAGAAACTATACCACACCAATGTGCCATTGCAATACGATCTGTTACTGCCGATGCCGAGAAAAAAACCTCCATGATTTATGCCGTGACTGAATTTATACTTGCCATCGTTGTGGTCTACAAAATCACAGGAAACAAAAGAGCCCATTTATTTATTCAACAGAACACATCAAATCTAAAACCCTACAACCTAACAATAATTAATTTGTCTCAAAAACACAATACCAGCCCGTAATCACCTTAAGAACATCTAGATAGACAACTTATCTGAACAGGAAAAATTCGAATTCCAGAGCTCACCATACAACGGTGGAGGGGTTCCGTCAAGTCGACGAACAGGGACCATGGATGGTCGTCGCCCGTCCCTTTGATTCCTCCGTCGGCCTGCGAACAAGATCGCCAGGATCGGTGCCGATCATCCCAGCCGAAGCCTCCTCTACTTGTTCCTTTGCTGCTTTGTTTGTCCGGCACGGGAGGAAGATGCCCACGTTTTGTACCCAACTGGAAAAACGTCAACTGCCACGTTTCGTGCCCAAGCATTGCCCAGTTTTGCGCCCAATCAGTGTCCTAAATGCAAAATTACACGCGGTTAAAGAGTCAGCTTATGCCACGTCGGCACGAATACGTACGCCCGTGTGGACATGGTGACCGTATTGACAAGCTCTGTCATACTGAGTAATTGTATCTTCGAGTTTCCTGAATACAGTGACCAAAGTGACATTGTTGGACAAGTACAATTACCGTGGGTGTATTTTACTCTAATTTTCGTCACGAAAAAGTGAGAAGTCGGAACAACTCCCTTATAGTAGTAATGTAAAAAGACATACTACGTAGTATTTCCTTAATAAAAAGAATACTACTATTTTTTCTTTTTTCCCCTGTTCATCTTCTTCCCATGAGACTGAGCCGTGCCTGCCGCCTCCCCTCTGCCCCGCTCGGACGCCCTCCAGCCTGCCCCGCACGGCCGCGCTTTCCCGCCGCCCGCCACCCCATGCCGGCCTTCGCTCCGTCCAGCCGTGCGTGTGTGCGTGCCCGTCCCCGCTGCTTCCGCGCGCGGCCGCCCCCGTCCCGCCCTGCCGCCATGTCCCCGTCCTTGTTCCATACGAGCATGCCCACCCTCATCCCTACTTCGGCTGGCAGTGCCGCACCCACTCTGGGCGGCCGGGACAGATGCACAGCTTGCCGGAGCGGGGACGGGGCGGTCAAAGCGGCAAATGTTGGTAAAACTGATCAAATTCGCCGAACGGTGCTGGATATTTAGCTGCCAGGGATGGTTTTTCTGAAAAACGCCAAACACCGGGCGTCTACCAAGAAGACGCTGAAACTTCGGTGCTCCCGATCGAAAGTTTCATCCAATCCTTAGCCGTAGGGAGCGCCAACGGCTGAAGATAAAGTTGTTCCGGCCTGCGTAAGCCCACCCGGTCAAAAAAAAAAAACGGAGACGAGCACTATTTTTTTTTTTTGCGAAGGCAGTTCAAGCACTATGTCCAGGTAATTCCCTGCTTTCCATCTTGCAATTAGCACAGAAAACCAGATAGATGGTACCAATACATACGGGTCCCCTCTCTTACTAACCGGATAGATTACAGATATTACAGGAAAGGTTTACATTCTTTTCAATATCTGTAATCTCACTTGATATGTAGCAAATTTATGAATCACTAGGCTCTCAACTCTCAAGCTTGAGATCCTAGGCTACCCGGCTAGCGCCCTTTTACAGCCGTAAGGCTCAGTCCATTGACAGAGTGTTCCACGTCTTCTCTCGCCTCCTCAGTTTCGCGATTTATCTGTGCAAAATACATAGGTTGCTTCGGAAGGGCGCGCGGCATAGCTTCACTGTCCAGGATGGACACGACCGACGACATGAGCGGCCTAGCACTGGAGCTGTCCTGCACACACAGGAGCCCAATGTGGATGCACTTTGATACTTCATCAAGTGAATAGCTCTCTGTAACTGATGCGTCCACGAAATCCCTTGCTTTTCCCTCAGCCCACAAGTTCCATGCCTGAAACATCACGCCAAAGTTCGTAATTTATATTTGCTAATACCATATTTCTGGTTGAATTTCCAGAAGCTGGAGCATCTCATAATGCGGCAAGGTAACACTTACACATGATACGAGGTTTAGGAAGTCCATCACAAGATGATGTGGTGAGCTTATCTTTAATCCACTCACAATCTCCAGTACCAAAATACCAAAGCTGTAGATGTCAGACTTGACGGAAAAAATGCCCTCCATCGCATACTCAGGTGACATGTAACCGCTGTTTTAATCATTTCAGAAGAAAGCATGTGTTGTTTGAGTTATTTTAGGCATATATAAATAAAAATTTCAAATCAAGAGTTAGTGGAAAGTTTGCTTACTACGTCCCAACAACTCGTTTAGTACTTTCCTGTTGATCGTTGCCTCCAAAGATCCTTGCCATTCCAAAATCTGATATTTTCGGGTTCATCTCTGCATCTAGCAGGATGTTACTTGGTTTGAGGTCTCTGTGGATTATCGTTGTTCTCGAATCTTGATGCAGATATAGAAGTCCTCTAGCTACCCCTTTGATTATGCTGAACCTTCTTGGCCAATCAAGCATAGACTTCCTTTCAGTATCTGCCAAGAACAGGATGTGGGCGTATATGAGTGCAGGGCATCTAGTATGCTGTTCAGGAAAACAAGTTTATTTTCTCAATTCAATATTACTTTCTAAAGTATGTGAGTAGAATATACCAAAAAGAAACTTGTCTAAGCTTTTGTTGGGCAAGTATTCATAAATAAGCAGCTTCTCATCCTCGTGAATACAGCAGCCAAGAAGTCTAACAAGATTCTTGTGCTGTAACTTGGCAATAAGAACCACTTCATTTCTAAAATGCTCTATCCCCTGCTCAGAACCCTGGCTTAGCCTTTTAACGGCAACTTCCTTTCCCTGTTCCAGCGTTCCCTGTGTCAATTCATCATTATTGAAATAAATTAACCCAGAGGTAATTATACAGATTTTAGTTGATAAGGTCAAAGTTTTATACAACCTTATAGACTTTTCCAAATCCTCCTTTTCCAAGTATGTTGCTGTCATGGAAATTATTTGTTGCAGCGGAGATGTCTTCTAACCTAATGGACCGGAATTCCAACATTTGATCCCAGACTTCTTGCGAAGTCCTCAAGTGTCCAAGTTCTGGTCTTCTCAGTGTTTCCTTGTACCCCTACAGATATATCAGTAATGTCAACACTCACCACTATTACAGGAAACTGATATTCCTGGTTCTACCTCTTGGCTTGCATATGACGACAAGATATATGCATGAGACTATCAGAAGGAATGATATAACTGAGATTACAATCTTCAATACCACACCGACACCGCTCTTGTTTTTTACTGCAGAAACATATCCTGTGAAGGAAAAGAGTACTGCATCAAGATTCAGGCATAGCTTGTGAGAGTAAGCATTTACCTTTCCTCAGTGAGTAAAATATATCCATGTACTTGCATGTAATACCAAAACATATACTAAAAATGCATCTCAAAATAAAGTTGCAGATTTTGTTAAAAATATAAGTATTTGCATACACCAAAAGTAACTGGCTAGCTAGTATTATAAATGTGTGAGATGAGCAATTAGCAAACTGAGGCAAGTCTGGAAGAAATGCCAACTGATGAGTTTATTCAATAATAACAATTATATGTCCCCGATAGAAAAAATCAGAGTTAATCATTTCACGTGCAGGTTGTTCCTGTCAAGATCTCTTGAGAGAGGTGACACAGCATACATACTGAGGCACCAATGTCACTACAGGTCAAAAGAACAAATCAAGCCATGGAATACATACCAGGAGAGCCAGCAAGTCGAAGGTACATGTTTTCCCCAATTACGCTGTCCTTCTCTAAGTCAACAAGCTCCCCTATCCAGATCAAGCATCTTGATGGGCCACTAGTCGCAAGGATACTACTCAAGTTGGCGTAAGCATACGCGATGCAGGAGCAGTTGCGGTCACACTCAGCAGTGCACTCCTCGAAGCTTTTGTTCCTGACATAGACAAACTTGTCAGGGAGCTTCATCCTTGGGAAGGTAAAGAACAGGTCGCCGCTGCATCTCAGGGCTTCCTTTCTCACACATCCTGTCGAGAAGTTGTCACTGGAGCCATCCGCCGGCTCAAACCCATCGAGGCATTTGCATTTCAGGGTGGACACTGTGCTATCACAGTAACCAAACGGCCCACAAGAGCCATAATGGCGGCAGCCTTTACCTGGGAGCTTGAACAAAACAACCCATGAAAGGTTAATCCAGATCCTGAGCATCATGTCGCCCGTGTAGTCCAGCTTCAAGTGTGATCTATCCGAGTTATTGTTTGTGTTGTACGTTAAGTAGATCTCCTCCCCATCGTCGACGATTTGGGACCAAGTGTATCCGTTGTTGTCCGAGGCTGATGCACCGTGCCACAACCCAGTACGCCAGTACAGGCTTGTCTCACGCCATATAAGGATCTGGAGTCCCGTGCTAGGGTCACCACTGAGGAAGAATTTTCCAGTGGACGGGTCTTGAGGACCCTTCCAAGCAACGATGCGTACTGCTGTGTGGGCCTTGTAGTTCGCCCATAACTTGAAGCCAGGGAGCATGGTGTCTGTGGGATGATCAAAGCTCTGACATATCTGCGTGAAGTTCCGCGACTGGAGGATAAAGTTGCCAGTGTCAAGCAGCAGTGCCACAGCTCCATCACCCCCGATGGTGACGTTGTTCGCCGTCATCCAAAGGATACGTCCTTTGGAATCTGACAGGACAAGGTCAGAGCTGTTGGTCAGAACCAACTTCCCGGACAAGCTGCTGCTGATTGGGTTGTCGCGGTTGGCCACCCACACATATGTCCGCTCTGGGATGTCGTGGTACCATATGCCTACATATGAATCTGCAGTGGAGTTTTCCAGGGAGAAGAAACCAAGAGCGAAGACGCCATTGTTTGAGACGAGCTTGTCCCCAGGTAAGAGTGGCTTTGCATGTGTTAGGCGGTCATCGGATTTGCAGAAACAAATCGATACTAGGAGGATAAAAAGTAGGAGGAGAGTCATGGTGATTTAGCTTTCCTCCACATATGCTTGAGAAGAGTGGCATGGAAATGCTTTGGATGTTTTGCTTGGAGCTGAAACGCCGCTCCCTGCCACTTTTGTGCTAGCCACAGCAGCATGACAGATATATTCTCAGGCTGAAAGACAGCAAACTGCTACTGGTCTCCTGTCTCTTCTGGAACATGACTGTGTTGACTGCATCACATACACCTAAGAACTGAGGTCTCCCCACTGGCAGCCATGGATGGCCGGCGTCGTCATGGGCATAAATGTACATCGTCGTCATGGGTATAAATCTGGTAGTTAGGACATTGTGTCAGGTGCAGAAATATCCAGAACTTTTTCGACAAAGGGAATATACCCAGATTTCAGCATCGTTGCCGACTCGCCGAAAGCGTGGATTGACAAGTGCACAAAATGGCGAAATGAGTGCTATGATGAACGGGTTACCGTCAGGTCCGGCTCCGACGGGGTAGTCGCGGCCACGAGCGCGGGCAGGGGACGAACGCGGACGGCCAGCGCGCCGGGAATTTCCGAACTGGAGGTGGGGGGTCGGGCGGAATTAGCCGAGGATGTCCGCGACGGCGCGATGAGTTGACGGGCCTGACGGTACCGCGTGCTATGGCCGCCTTGTACGGGAGGGGAATTGAAGAAATACGAGGAGCCGGAGACGCGTATAGCGACCGTAGCTTCATTAACGGACCGGCGGCAGCAACGGGAACTGCGGCGAGCCGGCGGCGGCAGTAGCTGGAACTGCGGCGTGACGGCGGCGGCGGCAGCGGGGATTGCGGCGAGCGGGGTAAGAACATCACTAGGGCCGAGAAAACTTCATTTTAAAGCCCAAAACGACGGACGCAAATCTACACCGGCCTTTAAACCTTCAAAACAGTATTTCATCAAAAAAAAACATTAACATACAATATCTCTACTACTTAAAAAGACTAAATAGGTTCCTTATTCTGCCATCTGCCATCCACAGTACGTCAATACGTTTCGTAGTTATAATGTGATCTGCTTCGTCATTTCCTTTCGTCGTCGATTCCTCGTCCGTCCTCTCCACATGGGTCAGGCCCAATGAAACCTTTTGTCCAACGCCCCCTTCCTCTAACCCTCGCGCAGTCCCTGGCTCCCTGCTCCATCGTGAACCCCAGCCACCGCTCGGATCTCCAACGCCGCCATTCTCGCCTATCTTGCAACGAGGATCTCCAACTCCAGCTCCACCCCGAGTCCGTCCACCGCCCTGGCCATCACCCCATCTCCACCGGCTCACAGATCCCCGCTAGCAGTACCTTTGTCGGAAGGCCCGCGCGTCGTTGTGTGCGCCGCATCCAGAGCCCATGTCGGACTCGGAGGACGACATCGCCGGCGAGCGGGGAGGTCGCCCCCATCGAGAGCATCAGCAATCCGCTCGCCGATGTCCTCGGGAGATCTGGAAGTGGGCTCCCGACTCCTTCCTGAAGACGCGTCTTGAGGACACTGGATGCGCCCTCAAGTATATCCCACCCATGGTGAGCTCCCTCGATCACAACTAATCATTCACGTAGACTCTACACCTTTTGTTGCATATGGCGGTAGTTAATTTGCGGATTCATGCTTGTTTCTAGAATGAATTAGGTTATGTTGGAGCAGTGCCCTTGAGGACAAATACATACTACGCTGTTTATTTTACTGTGCTCTAATGGGTGGATTCGTGGAGTCGGTCAAATAAACCCTTAGACTGCACAAAAACTTTATATATGTTAACTACTCTGATCTCATGTTCTATCGTTCCTTGAAATGGAATTGCATCTTAAGTGTTGGTCTGCACCTGTTCTGTTTTCAGTGTTGGAGTTGGTGATTTACCCTGTAGAGGTAAAATCTACCAGGATGCTGCTGCATGTCTAATTAGGACGAAATATAATCGTGTTTCTATTGGAAAATTGTGATCACGCCATCAATGGGCACTTCTATTGTCATCACTTGAATATGTATTAAAATAATGAATAGCATATGTGTTTCAGTTTATAGATTGACCATTGTGTTAAAATAACCAGAGATAATTTTTGAGCGGAAAAATAAATTGGGCATTGCATCTTATCGTGTTTGTTTGTTTCTCCTGATATCCTTAGAAGCCTGCTTGGCAAGCTCATTGTTAATTTAACCATTCTTTGCTTCAATTCATGTAGTATGAACTTACAAGTTATATATGTATTTTTGAATTTTGCGGGTTTGGGATCTCATTGTTGATGCCTCTTGCAGGCACATCGTCAACAAAATTCTGAATATGCATGCTCCTGGTAACATTCTGGTGGTAGTATAATTTATGTGCCCTCTTGAGGAGGGCTTAAGTTCAATGCAGGCCAACTGTTGAGAAACTGCATTCCCTAATTTTATTCTACCATTTTGTAATCCTTGGCAGAATGGTTTGGGGTGGTTCACAACGTCATCTACTCATCTGATTGGAAATTTGTATATGTTATCTATCATCTGACCCTCCATGGAACTGATGTTGAGGTAACTTTTTCTTGTCATCAGAAATGGTTTTGCATTTGGCTCTATTTTCTGGATCTGTTTGGGTTTACGCTACTCTTTTTTATTACAATATTACTCAGAGTTTCAGTGTATATAGTTAGTTGATCATGTACTATGCATATGGAAAATGTTTAAATGGATCATAGTACTTCTATGTGGACATGACGAAGTGAGGATCCTACTATCACTCAATGTTCCATTGTTGACACAAGCTCATCTCAGTGTTTTTTTTGTCACATTAACTAATAGTTCAAGTGTTCTATATCCAGTTGATGACCGAATCTAAACTATTGTAAATGTATGTCTGTTTTCTTAGCAAGGGCCAGAGCTAAGTAACAACTATTTGGATATGTCTCTTTTCAGCTGTTGAGTATACAAGCTTTGGAGATCATGTTCAGAAGGCTGAAGGACTCGCTTTTCGCCGAGCTTGTGCCCGTCTTGGTCACTTGCCTTTCATCGGTATTTCATGATTAACTCCTGTGTAAAGGTACTTCTCTTGACTGGCTTTCTGGCAACAATGGTGATGCGTGTGCTCAAAAACGACTTCAATATAAGGATCATGTTCAGTAAGATCTTAAATGTGTATTCTATTTTCACACATTAATCGTCGCCTTAAATGTTAGTAATACGTGATGTCATAGGTGCTTACTGTTGATTATTCGTGGTGTACACTTCTGGAGATATCTCTTGGTGCGCAGGCACTTGCCCTTCATTGGTATTCCATGATGTTGAAATATTAGCTTTCTTCCATTTCTTCTTTTGTTGCTTACAGTTATTATTTCCATGGCAGTGACACTGCGCCCCCTACACAAGCATAGTCCGCGCATTCAGCAAGGCTCGGAGCTGAGAATGGCGTGCCTAATTAGTTGTCCATTAGTACCATGAATAATAAATCAATGTTATTGTGTGCCCTAATAACTTACGGATTTGTTGTGTGACTGGTGTTGATATTGACCTGCATCCCTTGAACTTGATCAAGAATATTCTACTGATCTATTGCTTCAGAAGTTTCACCATAAAAATTACTTTTATTTGAAGTAGAATAATCTTTTGATCGAGTAATTTTCCTATTTTTTACACGCGCAATTCTTCATGATATTGTATTTTTGTAATTAATTCTCGTGCATATGTAGTTTGAGAAAATTGTTAATCAACAACGTCATGTTGAACACCTGTGTGAAAGGTTTTATTCCAACATACTTAAATAAGTTGTTTTTGCAACTCTTTAGCATTGTGATGGTCTTGATTTATTATCTTAGCATCATGTGGCAAGTCTGGCATTTTTTCAAGGATTCTTCTCACATGAAGTTTAAAACGTGTCTCTTTTTTGTTTGTTATTGAAACCTCAAATCAGGTGGGAGATGAGTAGTCATTGGTTCACTTGTCAAATTTTAGGCATCAACGATAATATGGTCTCAAGTGGATGTTGCTTGATGGATTTGAGTCATCTTCAACAAGTGGAAGACCCAAGTTGGTTTGCATCTCTCCTCCTCTTGGATTGCACGATCTATGCAGGACATTCCCATCGAGGTTTGTTTCTATACAATACTATAGCACCAGATTTGATCTTTGACCACTCTATTTTTATATTCTATTTTGTAACCGTATTGTTCATAATTGTTTGGCTGAGCTTGGTAATATTGTGGCTAGGCAGGGCTATACATATGAATGAAGCTGGCTCATGTGAGGTTTCAGTTCAGGGCCTAGGCTAGGATCCCTGCTTGTAAGAATGTGGGTTAATTTCCAGGCACCTTTGCTTTGATACGGACCTGATCGTGACCTACAAATAGAGAATCCAATCTAAAAGAATCCGTTCATTTGTTCGTTCATGTCGATTTTGAACTAGAAGAAAACTGCTCTAATCTATTTGAAGTCATGATTTAACCTCTGTAAATGTTTCCTCACATTTGGTAGTCAGTCTCTCTGTCCATTTTTTCCATATCTTTTTGATTCTCTCTGTTAGATTTTTTTAATTTGAAATTAGTAACCTCTGGCGCATGGCCCATTAGCACATGACAATTACTTCCATTTTGGAAACAGTTTAAACAACAGAGCTCCTGCCATATAAACTTGGAGCAACAACAAAACAAAGTCAGTCATCATACTTAAAAAGTAGGTGCTTTGCTTAACTGAAATTAACACGATCAATTAGGTTAACCGTAAATTTGCTTAACTTGGAGCTGACTACGCTCGTTGCGCATCTGTGCATGTATGTGGAGGTAGGATCCTCATGGTGGTGACGACTAACGATGAAGGAGGAAGGGGGCTTGGTGGTGGAGGCGAGGACGGTGGTTCTGGTCGACTGTGCCTGCCCGTCTCCGCTTGGTCTCAGTGGCACTACTATTGTGATATGCAAGCACCTCAGGTGTGTCTACATCCCTCAGTATTTCCAATGATGCATGCCTTATTGTCTACGTCACTCAAAGTAGATTTATGGAGACGCATGTGTTTTCCCTGAGATAAAGGTCAGTGTACAGATGGACTCACTGACATTTATGTTTTGGTCAAACTGTTGTAATGTCAGATGGACTAACTGACATTTATGTTTTCTCTCCCTTCCCAATTTATGATGAAGAGAAATTTCTTAATAGCGTTAAAAGGAAAAAAGGTTAAATGCATTTTTTCTAGACATGCATATAATTTTGTGTTCTAAAATGGCTACTAAGAAGGGCTTCTTCAAGATGATCCGTAGAAGGCAATAATAAAATTTGAATATGGTGCAACTTGCAATTCACGAGTTTAAAGAGAAGCATATTACTTCAGCACATACACTTAAAATGAGGATTTTTTATGCTATTTGAATTGACCACATGAGTTGAATTGGCTTTGTTGCAATACTGCAGTGCAATATAATAATATTTGAGGCCATTTAATGGATTGAACAATGTTGTGAAATTGCAGGATGAGTCAGGTTGCAAGTGGGGCGGGATATCCCCTACGCTGCTGGGCCGCCCCGCAAAATACACCCGCGAAACTCCGCTGGGCCGACCGCTTCGTTTCTAGCGGGATGAAGCGGTCACTCCGCATTGTCCACCGACAGGCCGCAAATACCGAAAAGCCCGCGTAGCTCTCAGATCTCACTTAAGCTCCCATCTCCCCGACGGCCAGAGCCCGGAACCTCCCTCTCTCGCGGACGCCGCCTCCACACCCGGGGCCCCGACCTGCTCTTTCCTCTCCCCTGACTCCCCTCCCTCTCTGAGAACCTTCTCAGACTTCCTGAAGCTAGGGTCGACAGTGGCGCCGCCGCCATCTCTACCTCAGGGCTGCCCTGCTTAAATCCTTGACAGAGAACTTGTTCCTCCACCGCCTAATGTTCCTCCGTCGCTTCCCTCGCCAACTGCAGCCTGCGTTTCATCGCTGTCAACTTCCGCGAGGCCTGCATCCTCTCTCCACCCTTTCCTCTCCTCTAAGAACAAAGTGCATCTGAGGAGTCGCTGCAGCTACAAACGGAAGTACCCAACATCTGTCCAAGGTACATGCTCGATTCTCCAGATTTTGTGCATGTGCATCACAACCCTGCTAGATCTAACTTGTATTCCAAATTTCCAGCTGTGGTTATTACTGGTTAGTAGGTACAGTAGATTTAGCAGGATTCATTACGACCGGTTCTTGATCAAAAAAAAAAATTAGGATATGTTCAGTTGTACCAAACGCATGCGCATGGAGTTGTGGAATCAGTGGAAGGTTGCTAACTGATGGCAGCACATGATGTATTGCTGTCCCTAAATCTTTCGTTTACTCGTGTTTTTTCATAGCTACAATGATGTGACCTTTAGAAGCATGGAGATATCACTTTTTTGGAAACTAAGATATGATTCTATTATTCTGAAATCTGAATATCATATTCGAATCTTATGACTATTCAGCTACACCAAGATAACAACTTATGCTCCTGAAAATTATTTCATCATTCTTTTCTTCCGTATTTTGGTTACAAGTGTTCCCTGTAACTTCTAGCATACAGCTGCATCTGCGGTAGTAAAATGTGGATCCAGTAGTTTAATGCTTCTTATATGTAGATTTGTAGCAAATAATTATTTCTATGCGGGAGTACCTTTGTCCTACCTTCTTCTTAGTCTGAAGTTGTATTTTCTAACTTCTACCTGATTCCCAAGATGGGAAAAACTTATCTTTAACATACCAGATGAATTTAAACTAGATTGAATAACCATTTTAGCTATGCATCAAAATTAACATTTCAGACTATGGCCCAATGTATTTTCAAGACTATCCATTATTAACTCCTTTGATGCTTGTATGCTTTTCAATGTGGTAGCGGAGTCGTCGGTGGATGGTTTTCCTCAGGTTTTGGATGCGCCTTGTGTGTTGGGATGAGGCCTAATGTATTTTCAAGACTATCAATTATTAACTGATAATTCATGCTGCTTGTTGTGAAATGTCATGTTTATCTTCATATTTTAAGTGTGGCACATCATGTAAACTAATACAACTCATATCTCTTAATTCTACAGGAATGGATAACTTCCTAATGACCCTAAAGATCAACTTCCCAGAATGATATCCAATGCTCGGAAGGAAGCTCATCCTAGCATGCAAGGGCTCGGAAAGGACACCTGGGGCGAACTCGCGGATTGGGCCACGGACGCGACCAGTTGGTGAAGGAAGCAGGGGTGTGGGGTGGCTTTGCTGGAGCGGTGCCCTTAAAGCGCACCACCATGAGCCACCCATTAACGGGGTAGGCTCCGACCTGAAGGAGGCGAGAGCAGTTGTGGCCAGAGAGGAGGCGGACGACATCGTGGCCATGGAGGCCACTGACACAAGCTTAGGGAGGAGTACGGAAGCTTTGGGGATGGCGGCACGACGGCGTCGGCAGCCCCAACTCCTACATGACAAACAGGGGTGGGAATAGGGCGACGAAGGTAGGCCGGATCTGGCTTCAGCGGTTGGAGAGGACGTCGGGGAAAGAGATCAAGCCACTCATTAAGTAGCAATCATGGTGTTGTCATGTTGTAGCAACTGAACATAGAAGCAAGCTGTGTGGTATTGGTTCAGGTCCAGGTCCAGGTCCCTCCCTCTGGTCTAAAAACTTATAGTTACCTAAATATTGTAAATGTATGAACTGGCAAACGGAAGGGGCCATTTTCTTGTTGAAACTAACCACAGACATCAGCGCAAGCTGCGGTCAGCACTGACACCCGCGATTGCCGATCGATCAGCCAGCAAGCTACTTACAATTGTACGTACGTGGGATAATGCGGCCTGCCGCACTATCCCGCGCTAAGAGCATCCCCAGCCGTTGGAGGCTCCCGGGGCACAATTCGGATGAAAATTGATCCGGATTGGATGTATTTTTGGCATGGGGAGCAACGATTTTTAGCCGTTTTCTTCCACACGGCCACCCAGTTTTTGGCTAATCTCGGTGACACGCGGGCCAAAGCACGGAGTTTGCTCCATCCGGAATCCCCGGCTGCACCCCGGAAACTGAGGATGACCTGGGGAGTCCGGACGGATTTAGTCCTAAATCCGAACGAAAATGAGAAGCTGGGGGAGTGACTGGACCGTTTTCATCCATCCGGATAAAAAAAAAGGTACTGAGGCCGTTCCTGGGGAGATGGCTGGAGATGCTCTAAGTCTCGCGAGAGTCCACAAACATGGAGCTGTCCCGCTTTGGTGCTTAGCGGCCAGACGGAACCCGCCCCGCCTGCAACCTGAGGATGAGCAGCAAAATTGGGCTCAAAAGGATGCAGTAGTGCCAACAATTGTTGAACTACCGGTCCCAAATTACTGTTGTGAAAGCATATATGGTCTCTTCTTTTTTTCTCTATTTTTGCTCGGATTTTTGGCTGCATGGCCAAGCGGACCTATACTTCCCTACGAAAATGTTTCCTTAACATACATATTAGGTTATTCATCTTGGTGCAAAGATGTTAAAATTTTGAAATATCACCCATGAGTTCAGACTTAGAAAGATTACTACTGCAAGCAGAACGCAAGATATATAAGACTCAGTTATCAGTAGACTTCCTCAGACAATTTCATTTTAGTTCATAATATTAGTCGTGTAATTTCAAAAGACCAGCATGAGGTGCTATACACCATCCCACTGATTTACGTTCCATTTTTGTTTCAGTTTTGGTTCCAGTTCTTGTGGCAGGTCATGTCTCTTTATCTGGCAACTTGGATCGTGGGAGTTAAGAAGATATGAAGGTGAACTGTGAAGGGCAAGTCATCTGTAAAATCAATAATTCTTAAGAACCTAATTGTAGCTTACAAGTTGGACCTCAAGGAGGAAAGGAGCCACATGTTCTAGGGCTGTGTGATGTGTCACATGGCAGCACCACCTGCCTTGGGCAGGAAATTCACCCATGGCAGCATAAGTGATATCATCTCTGTTTTGTCTAATATTTTGTTGAAATTTTTCTTAAAAGTGACATGATGATACTGACATGTTCATTAATGCTCTGGCTTGAAAATAAGCTGATTGTAATCCTACTACCACTAATGGGTATTATATATTCACTATTAGTCATTTGCCATTTTGCATTCTGGATCACCTTTCAGGTTTTGCATCATCTTTCATGTTCCATGATTTTTATGCCTTTTTACATCTTTGCATTTAGCTAAATTGCTATATACTTGCTAGCGTTATTCACAGATGGGAGTGCATTTTGAAAGTAAAGAGTCAGGGATCCATTGCTCAAAAGTTAGCAATATAGAACTCATGAATTATGTGGCATGGTATTTGACAATAGTAGATACTCAAAGTCTCAAACAATGGTATTATCATGTGTAGTATATTATAATATCATTGATTTGTTTTGAATTTTTATAGTGAGTTGTGAATTATATATATGCATTGAGAAATAACATTTTGAGGACCCGTGGCAACGCACGGGCATTTATACTAGTTTACAAATACATATTAACAAAACACAATCATAAAACACACATATCATGAAATAAACTTGCAATGATTATAAATGATGCATGATTCATAGTTTTACATCACATAATTAATGTTTTGTCCTTGCAAAAGATCAACATCATCACCACATTGGAGACTCAAGCGAAGTTGTCTACACCTTCGTCACCACCACCACTCATCGGAGAATCACCTTAGAAAGTAGACGACGCACCACCATCACGCAGTAGCCTCTTCCTATACGCGATGTCCGCCTTGGTCTCCTTCCACCACGCCAATTGGCCTCTTCATCCATGCCCATTTTAGACATCATCATGTGCTCCTTCTCCTCGGTCATGATCTTTTTCCATGCCTTTGCTTCCTTGAGCTTGATCATCCTCTCCTCCAATTCGGCCTTCCGGTTGGCATCTTCCCGCCTAGCTTCCAACTGTGCAAGCTTCACCTCTTTCTTTCTCTCGGTGATAATGAGTTTTGTCTCCAATGTCTTCAATGTCAATGTCTCCTTTGTCTTGATCATTTGATCAAGCTTGTCCTTCTTCGGGGCAGGTGCTGGGGTGGGGGCGCTCGGGGCGGGGGAGACAGCGACGACGGGGCCTATGAGGACGTGCGCACGCCTCCTCTTCACGCCGACATGTGTGGAGGCCACCATACCGGCCACCACGGCGGCACTCGGGGGCGGGGCGGGGGCGGGGCGGGAGGCGGTTGCGCAGGGCCGCTCGAGCCGCGGCCGGGCGGGGGATTCGGCGGTGGGGCGGGGACGCTCGGGGCGGGGGCCGGCGGGGCCTCCATGGTCGACGACGGTGCAGGGAAGGAGGTGCGGTTGAGGGAAATTTCCCTCACGCGACGCGCAGTTGTCCAAATGAAGGGCCCTGTGTTTTTAGCATCTCAACCTGTGTTTGTGCAGGTTGGAATGGAAAATGAGGGATGGGCCTCCAATTTTTTTTTGAGGGATTATGGGTTTGAGGGCTCTGTCCCGCGCCAACTTTCGGCCTCAACCCTAAAAAAGCAGTTAATTTGAGGACTTGACCAGTTTGAGGGCACTGATAGTGATCTCAAACTGGTAACCCTTAAAGCCTATTTGAGGGCAGAGAAAAGACGAATTTGAAGGTGTTTTGAGGGTTGGTTTGAGGGCACTGATCTGCACGCCGGCATTCAAACCTTCAAAACATGATTTCATCAAAAATGACAGCAACATACAATATATGCAAATGGATATTAGCAAAACACAATCATGAAACACACATATCATGAAACAAACTTGCAAATGATTATAAATGATGCATGGTTCATAGTTTTACATCACATACTCAACATTTTGTCCTTGCAAAAGATCATCATCACCACCACATCGGTGACTCAAGCGAAGTTGTCCACACCTCCATCGCCACCACCACTCATCGAAGACTCACCTTGGAGAGTAGACGACGCACCACCACCACACAGTAGCCTCTTCCTCTCCATGATGTCCATCTTGGTCTCCTTCCACCACGCCAATTGGTCTTCATCCATGTCCTTTTTAGACATCATCATTTGCTCCTTCTCCTCGGCCATGATCTCTTTCCATGCCTTTTTTTCCTTGAGCTTGATCATCCTCTCCTCTAATTCGGCCTTCCGATTGGCATCTTCCCGCCCAGCTTCCAACTATGCAAGCGTCACCTCTTTCTTTCCCTCGGTGACATGGGCATACCCTTCGGGTACCCATTATTAGTATACCCGGCTCGGCCCAATATGGAGAAGACTCAATATGGAGAAGGCCCAACAAGGTAACCCAAAGAAGTAGTCGACTAGGACTCTTGTAAAACCCTAGGCTGGTTGCATATATAAAGCTAGCCAGGGCACCCGAAATAAGGAGGACAACAGAGAGAGACAGAATAGAGACAACATAGATCCGCCTATGGCGACACCCTGTAAACATACATATGCTCATATACTGGATTGCTAGCAGCACGTAGGGATCCTCCACCGAGGGGACCCGAAGCTGGGTACGTCGTGTGCCTAATCTCGCTCCCGGAATCTCCATCGTCGCTCTCTCCCGAAACCCTAGTCTACAATACGTAGGCATTGGCGAGGTGATCCCTCGTCAATTGGCGCCGTCCGTGGGGATTGCGATGACTGGATTTTGTTATCCGGGCGGGATCCCGCATCATCTTCAGTATCTAGAGTGCGTTTTCTTCGGCGCGTGTTCAATCTACGTCGACAAAGAGGCGACGGCGCGCGATCTGCGGGCGACCTGGTTTGTGTGCGGCTGAGTCGCGCGGAATTTACATCAGGCTGGACTCCGCCAGCTTGTCTTGATCGAGGAAGGAGCGCGTGGGCAGTATTGCCTAGATTCCTAGGGTCAAAACCAAGTGAAGTACAACGATCGTGTCGCAGATTCCAAGAAAAGCTGAAGATTCGATTGATATGCAGAGAGCAAAAGCTAAGTAGCATTATTATCTCTCGCACTTACATATGCATGCAGTTAGCACTATTTTTTTTTTCTCTCTCTCTCTTTCTCTAGTAGCAATGTTCAGATAATCATGGAAAATATTGAGTTGATGCTAAGATGCAGTGTACCAAGAAATATGGACGCAACCTGGTAGTCGTTATTTTGGAGGACTACAGGAATATGGTCGATTGCCTCAAAGGTGGCCGGGACATTGGAAAGGAATACACATAGTTTGGGCGGCCTCTCAGGTTCTTCGCTAAAAGTTGAAGATTGACAAAAATTAGGACTGACAAAGCTCAACCGCGCCGACTTTATTTGTCGTGCTACCCTGTTCGCCGTCGCCTGGCGAACTGGCCACACACGGGGGCTCGCCATCGTGGACTCGCCTGTCGTGGATTCATTACTCGCCATCCGACACAAATACCATCAGGTTCTATTTTTTCAATTAATTACTCTTCGTAAAAAAAATTTGGCCAAATATTTTTTCGGCTTGTGCTGTTATTTGCACGCAGATTTTCGCGCTCCAGTACAACTTCAGATCGGAACAAGTTCCGATTACTTCGCCACGCGCACTCGCTTCGCTCGGGGGCTTGCCCACCGCGAACTCGATGATTCTCTCCTCCATGCCGACTACTTCCACCGTATCAAATATTTCGGCTAAACGCCACACGGCTCCGCTGCATCAAGTACATCTGCTTCGTCGACTTCATCTTCCGGACAATCTACTTCCACATCGGCTTCGCCGCGCCCGATAAAAAGCTAAGTGTTCCTCTTCCGAGAGTCGATTATAATTTACGATCGCCACACCAGAATACTTGAATACTCGGGTGTTTCACCATTACATTATTACAACAAATTCACCCAACTAGGGCTACACTATTTCTTCGTTACCACATATATACTCGGTTACTTGGTGAATTTCTTTTCCTTCGGCTCTGGATATATTTTCTCCGGTTCAGTGGAATTACCTTCTTCGACTTAGTGGATTTATCTTCTTCGGCACAGTGGATTTATTTTCTTCGGCTTACTTGATTTATCTTCTTCGGGTTATTATTGGTTCACTCTTATACAATATTACCCGATGCGTTTCCGGGTCAATGGATTCATCTTCTATGGTTAATACTGGAATTATTTTCTTCGGCTCAATGAATTCATCTTCTATGGTTACTATTGGATTCTTCGGTTCAATGGATTCATCCTCTTTGATATCAACAGATTCACTTTCTATGGATTACTACTAGAACTATTTTCTGCGGATCAATGGATTCATCTTCTATGATATCAGCGGATTCATCTTCTATGATTATTACTGGATTCTTCGGGCCAATGGATTCATCCTCTATGATATCGGCGGATTTCTCTTCAATATATACTCTATATTTAATGGCGTAATCTTCAATATGGATTCATCTCAAATACTTCATATGGGATTCATCTTCGTATATTATTGTCTATAGCTTCATCTTAAATGGCTTCACCAAATATGACGCCGTGACTCCATCAATTTATTTCGACATCATGGCTAAATACTCGGGGGCTTGACAGTGACTTTTCCCTGGGTTATAATTGTGGTACCGTGTCTAAGCAACAATCATGACATCACCCCAGCAGTGCTCGGGGGCTCGGCTATCTCTTCATCAACAATTTGGTGGTATCCACTTTCGGTAATTCGGTGTTTCTACTTCCGCTCAACTTCTGCACTCAAAGACCTCATCGCGCATCGACTCCGTCGTGCCCAATAAGCTAAGTGTTCCTTTATTTCACATAAAGTTGATTATCATTTAATTTCACCGCACCCGACACTCGGGGGCTGCGCGGTATATATTCACTCTACATATCATCGAATCCGAGCATCTGACACCGCATGCGAAAAAGAGAGTCAAGGAAAAGATAGAAAAAGTTTGTTTATTTATGCAGGAGACAGCAAATTTCAAAGTATATAAGAGAGAACCCGACGAAATTGTTTTCAAGAGAGAACAGGACCCGACAAAATCTTCTTCAGGGAGGAACCCGACGAAATCAAAATAGCACCCGGCGAAATCTTCTTCAGGGAGGAACCCGATAAAATCGTGAGAGAACCCGACAAAATTTTCTTCAAAAGAGAACCCGACGAAATTTTATTCAAGGAGGACCCAAAGAATTATCTTCAAGGAGGTGCCGAAGAATTATCCTCAAGGAGGTGCCGAAGAATTATCCTCAAGGAGGTGCCGAAGAATTATCAAGGAGGTGCCGAAGAATTATCTTCAAGGAGGTGCCGAAGAATTATCCTCAAGGAGGTGCCGAAGAATTATCCTCAAGGAGGTGCCGAAGAATTATCTTCAAGGAGGTCCCGAAAAATTACCTTCAAGGAGGTCCCGAAGAATTATCCTCAAGGTGGTCTCGAAGAATTATCTTCAGGGAGGACCCGAAATTTTTTTCTCAGGGAGGACCCGAAGAATTGTCCTCAAAGAGGACCCGAAGAAATTTTCCTGAAGGAGGAACTTGACGAAATTTTCATGAAGGAGGAACCAAAAAAAAAAAAAAGAGGGGTGGACAAATCTTCGGGTCCATTGACTCGACATATTGTTCCGAGCAAGAGCATCGGTGATGTACCCGACAATATAGAATAACCAATATATTCGGCTGTCTCATCAAGCCCGAGAGAAAAATAGAAAAACCCGCAAAATGGGTCATTGCATCAGCCGAACAAGGCACTTGACAAAATATTCTCAGAACGCCAAAGTTGCGAACAATTTCTGAATGCCGCAAAACTCTGCGAAGGTAAGACCCCAGATCCGTTCTGTGTGGCGTGGCATCGCCAAAGACTGCGCTCTGCTACTTTTATCCGTATCAACAGATACGAAGAAAAATCCTAACTGACGCGTTAGGTACCCGATAAAATATGACCGGGACTCGACAGAATGGTAAGACCTTAAGCGGCACCTGTCGAGTTAACACCAGTATCCCGAGATCATGTCCAGGGACGTGATCTTGAAGTAGGTTTTTGCGGATTGCCACTAGAGCAGTTAACTAGTACCTGATCCGTCAGATGAACTAGCCCCAATTACCATTATCCCTGTACAATATAGATATGGATGTCAAATAAAAATAGCAACGGCACTAGAGTCGATAAAAAGAGGGTCTCGCACCAAGTTATTTATCGAGTAGTACAACTTGAGCCTATGCCTAGGTGCAAGCACCTGCTCATAGGATCGGGGCTACTCTTATCGAGAGTATTGTTCACCTTCCCGATAAGAAAGAGGAAAAATTGTGGAGTCAATTACAAGCAAGTTGAGCCTACACCCAAGTGCAAACACTTGGCTGTAGCCTCGGGGGCTACTCCCATCGGGAGCGCTGGTCGCGCACCCGATAGAAAATTAACTTCGACAGCATCTATGACAATCAAGGTTTGTAGACTCAACTCGATTCTACGACTCGAGTGGAGCCTACTCCCATCGGGAGCACATGGATTTCATCAAGTTCTCCGGAAATATAGTTAAGTTCTTCATTGAGTAGTACAACTTGAGTCTATGCCCAAGTGCAAGCACTTTCCCATAGGCTCGGGGGCTACTCCCATCGGGAGCGCTGTCGCGCACCCGATAATTTCAAGAAACGTCGACATCATCTACGCTACACATGATCTACGACATGGACCTCGCCTTGTATTTTCTTCGACTTCGGAGATGGTTATGCTTGGAGTTTCTACGCAAGTCTTCGACTTCCCTATAAACTCGGGGGCTACTGACATGGGCATACCCTTCGGGTACCCATTATTAGTATACCCGGCTCGGCCCAATATGGAGAAGACTCAATATGGAGAAGGCCCAACAAGGCAACCCAAAGAAGTAGTCGACTAGGACTCTTGTAAAACCCTAGGCTGGTTGCATATATAAAGCTAGCCAGGACACCCGAAATAAGGAGGACAACAGAGAGAGACAGAATAGAGACAACATAGATCCGCCTATGGCGACACCCTGTAAACATACATATGCTCATATACTGGATTGCTAGCAGCACGTAGGGATCCTCCACCGAGGGGACCCGAAGCTGGGTACGTCGTGTGCCTAATCTCGCTCCCGGAATCTCCATCGTCGCTCTCTCCCGAAACCCTAGTCTACAATACGTAGGCATTGGCGAGGTGATCCCTCGTCACTCGGTGATAATGAGTTTTATCTCCAATGCCTTCAATGTCAATGTCTCATTTGTCTTGATCATTTAATCAAGGTTGTCCTTCTTCGGGGCGGGTGCTGGGGCGGGGGCAGGGGCGCTCGGGGCGGGGGAGACGGCGGCAGTGGGCCTGTGAGGACGTGCGCCCGCATCCTCTTCACGCCGACGTGCGTGGAGGCCACCATACCGGTGTTATCACCAGAATTTGACCGGATCAGAGGTGGGCCGTGATTAAAGATGGGCTTGAAGAATATACACGGAAGATATACATGAATCGGCCTTGTACACGAAAGTTTGGGCTAGTTTGCCCGTGTATCTGTAAATATAGTAGGATACGTGTCGGTTAGGTAGAATTTGGCTCGTACACGGTTGGGATTATTCCCACGTTAGAAAGTCTACGGACTATAAATATGTATCTAGGGTTATTGAGAAAGACAACAATCACGTTCACAACAAACCAATCTAGGCGCATCGCCAACCCCTTGTTTCGAGGGTTTCTTCCGGGTAAGCATCATGCTGCCTAGATCGCATCTTGCGATCTAGGCAGTATACATTTATTCGTTGTTCATGCGTTGCTCGTGCTGAAGCCTTGTTGATGGCGAGCAACGTAGTTATCGTAGATGTGCTAGGGTTAGCATTGTTTTACCTTTATACATGCTTTGATTCATGCTATCCCTAGACGTCTAGCCGCCTTTACACCTATCTTAGGTGTAAGGGCGGCACCTCGCTTGATCCGTGTTTAGTAGATCCGATCTGTTATGATTGCTCCTTGTTCTTCAAGGATTAGTTTAATATCTGCATAGTTAGGCCTTGCAAACGGGTTGAAGGATCCAGTAGCACGTAGGGTGTAGTTTGCTAGCCCTAGATAAGATGTTCCGGAATCAACTCCATGTTGGTTTTTAGGCCTTAGCTAGGGCTGGTTTATTATCATCTTGCGTGGCTGCCGGGCTCAATCACGTGTAGGATGTTCCGATTATGCGGTGAAAACCCTAAATCGTCGTAGGTCGTTTTAGCTTTATATTGATCAAGCAGGACCACCATGTGATCGTAGACCTCATACGAATCATGGGTGGATCGGCTCCTTGAGCCGATTCACGAGACAACCCGAGAGCCAATCGAGGCTCGTATTTAATGTTTACGTGTATGCCATGCAGGAAACTAGCGAAGCAATCCATCACCTTCCCGACCAGGTATAGGTCGGGTGGCACGCCCTGCACCAGCATCGAGACGTGCGTGCCGGAGCTTTGCGGGCCGTCGCTCGAGGGACCAGGGCCAGCCGCAGTTCTGGGAGCCTCCCGGCTCTACGTGTTGCCCGTCGCTACTCGCCGGTGGGTTTCGGACGCCAACAACCGGCCACCACGGCGGCGCTCGGGGCCGGGGCCGGAGGCGGATGCGCGGGGCCGCTCGAGCCGCGGTCGGGCGCGGGATTCGGTGGCGAGGCGGGGGTGGTCAGGGCGGGGGTCGGCGGGGCCTCCATGGCCAGCGGCGGGCATACGAGGGCCGGCGGCAGCGCAGGGAAGGAGGAGCGGTTGAGGGAAATTTCCCTCCCACGACGCGCCGTTGACCATATGAAGGGCCCTGTGTTTTTTTGCCTCTCAACATGTGTTTGTGCAGGTTGGGATGGAAAATGAGCTGGGCCTTCAGTTTTTTTTAAGGTTTATGGGTTTGAGGGCTCTGTTCCGCGCTAACTTTCAGCCTCAACCCTCAAAAGAGCAGTTAATTTGAGGGTTTGATAGTTTGAGGGCACTGCTAGTGATGCTTTAAGGTAGTGGGGAGTGGGGACTAGTGTACTAGGGTGGCGGAGGCAAACGGTTGCTACCTTGGTAGTCCGACTGGCAGGTTTACATTACGTGGGCTTGAGGCTTTGAGGTCCACTGGGCTTTACTCTGCCCAATATTGTTGTCGGTCCATGAATTGCACGAGATGTACCAGCCTAGGCCCCGCCAACTAAAACCGACGGTATCTTGACTCTTGAGTTACTCTAGGACGAAAACAGGAGCACACAACCAGTTTAGTAGATCTTTAGCGAGCCTCTTTGCACTCATTTCATAAGTCGTCATCACGATTGAACCGCTGGTCCACTTTTAGGGCAGAGATTCGCATAGCTCTTGCCGGCCATGTTGACGACACCACCATAAAAGATATGTCGCACGTAGCACCTGCTGAACATGCATGACTTAGCGTAGCATCTGTCGGCTAGGCATAGCTTGACATCTCATCCTCCATCCTCTATCCACTGGTGCTGCTCCACAAACGATGCACCCAAGAGAGAAAACGACACCACAATGCCGCTATTGTCTGGCCCGGAAGACCAGACTATTCCAGACTAGGGTTTTCGATAGAGCAGCAGGAGTAGGTTGACAGTCAACATGATTAGGGGAGGTTAGGGCAGTATCGAATGTTTGTTTGCAGCATGATTGCGCCGGTGTTGCTTCCTGATGCGTGTGGTTGACACGTCCGTTGGGAACCCCAAGAGGAAGGTGTGATGCGCACAGCGGCAAGTTTCCCTCAGTAAGAAACCAAGGTTTAATCGAACCAGTAGGAGTCAAGAAGCACGTTGAAGGTTGATGGCGGCGGGATGTAGTGCGGCGCAACACCGGAGATTCCGTCGCCAACGTGGAACCTGCACAACACAACCAAAGTACTTTGCCCCAACGAAACAAGTGAGGTTGTCAATCTCACCGGCTTGCTGTAACAAAGGATTAACCGTATTGTGTGGAAGATGATTGTTTGCATAAAACAGTAGAACAAGTATTGCAAGTAGATTGTATTTCAGTAAAGAGAATTGGACCGGGGTCCACAGTTCACTAGAGGTGTCTCTCCCATAAGATAAACGAGCATGTTGAGTGAACAAATTACAGTTGGGCAATTGACAAATAAAGAGGGCATGACCATGCACATACATATCATGATGAGTATAGTGAGATTTAATTGGGCATTACGACAAAGTACATAGACCGCCATCCAACTACATCTATGCCTAAAAAGTCCACCTTCAAGGTTATCATCCGAACCCCCTCCGGCATTAAGTTGCAAAGCAACAGGACAATTGCATTAAGTATGGTGCGTAATGTAATCAACAACTACATCCTTGGACATAGCATCAATGTTTTATCCCTAGTGGCAACAAGCACAACACAACCTTAGAACTTTCTCATCATCGTCCCGGGTGTCAATGCAGGCATGAACCCACTATCGAGCATAAATACTCCCTCTTGGAGTTACAAGCATCTACTTGGCCGAGCATCTACTAGTAACGGAGAGCATGCAAGATCATAAACAACACATAGATATAACTTTGATAATCAACATAACAAGTATTCTCTATTCATCGGATCCCAACAAACGCAACATATAGAATTACGGATAGATGATCTTGATCATGATAGGCAGCTCACAAGATCCGACAATGAAGCACAATGGGGAGAAGACAACCATCTAGCTACTGCTATGGACCCATAGTCCAGGGGTAGACTACTCACACATCATTCCGGAGGCGACCATGGCGGCGTAGAGTCCTCCGGGAGATGAATCCCTCTCCGGCGAGGTGCCGGAGGCGATCTCCCGGATCCCCCGAGATGGGATCGGCGGCGGCGGCGTCTCGGTAAGGTTTTCCGTATCGTGGCTCTCGGTGCTCGGGGGTTTCGTCATGGAGGCTATTTGTAGGCGGAAGGGCAGGTCAAGAGGCGGCACGAGGGCCCCACACCACAGGGCCGCGCGGCCAAGGGGGGCCGCGCCGCCCTAGGGTGTGGCCCCTCGTGGCCCCTCTTCGTCTCCTCTTCGGACTTCCGGAAGCTTCGTGGCAAAATAGGACCCTGGGCGTTGATTTCGTCCAATTCCGAGAATATTTCGTTACTAGGATTTCTGAAACCAAAAACAGCAGAAAACAGCAACTGGCACTTCGGCATCTTGTTAATAGGTTAGTTCCAGAAAATGAACGAATATGACATAAAGTGTGCATAAAACATGTAGATAACATCAATAATGTGGCATGGAACATAAGAAATTATCGATACGTCGGAGACGTATCAGCATCCCCAAGCTTAGTTTCGCTCGTCCCGAGCAGGTAAAACGATAACACGGATAATTTCCGGAGTGACATGCCATCATAATCTTGATCATACTATTTGTAAAGCATATGTAGTGAATGCAGCGATCAAAACAATGTATATGACATGAGTAAACAAGTGAATCATAAAGCAAAGACTTTTCATGAATAGCACTTCAAGACAAGCATCAATAAGTCTTGCATAAGAGTTAACTCATAAAGCAATAATTCATAGTAAAGGTATTGAAGCAACATAAAAGAAGATTAAGTTTCAGCGGTTGCTTTCAACTTGTAACATGTATATCTCATGGATATTGTCAACATAGAGTAATATAATAAGTGCAATAAGCAAGTATGTAGGAATCAATGCACAGTTCACACAAGTGTTTGCTTCTTGAGGTGGAGAGAAATAGGTGAACTGACTCAACATTGAAAGTAAAAGAATTGTCCTCCATAGAGGAAAAGCATCGATTGCTATATTTGTGCTAGAGCTTTGATTTTGAAAACATGAAACAATTTTGTCAACGGTAGTAATAAAGCATATGTATCATGTAAATTATATCTTACAAGTTGCAAGCCTCATGCATAGTATACTAATAGTGTCCGCACCTTGTCCTAATTATCTTGGACTACCGGATCATCACAATGCACATGTTTTAACCAAGTGTCACAATGGGGTACCTCTATGCCGCCTGTACAAAGGTCTAAGGAGAAAGCTCGCATTGGATTTCTCGCTATTGATTATTCTTCAACTTAGACATCCATACCGGGACAACATAGACAACGGATAATGGAGTCCTCTTTTATGCATAAGCATGTAACAACAATTAATAATTTTCTCATTTGAGATTGAGGATATTTGTCCAAAACTGAAACTTCCACCATGGATCATGGCTTTAGTTAGCGGCCCAATGTTCTTCTCTAACAATATGCATGCTTAACCATAAGGTGGTAGATCGCTCTTACTTCAGACAAGACGAACATGCATAGCAACTCACATGAAATTCAACAAAGAATAGTTGATGGCGTCCCCAGTGAACATGGTTATCGCACAACAAGCAACTTAATAAGAGATAAAGTGCATAATTACATATTCAATACCACAATAGTTTTTAAGCTATTTGTCCCATGAGCTATATATTGTAAGGCGAATGATGGAATTTTAAAGGTAGCACTCAAGCAATTTACTTTGGAATGGCGGAAAAATACCATGTAGTAGGTAGGTATGGTGGACACAAATGGCATAGTGGTTGGCTCAAGTATTTTGGATGCATGAGAAGTATTCCCTCTCGATACAAGGTTTAGGCTAGCAAGGTTTATTTGAAACAAACACAAGGATGAACCGGTGCAGCAAAACTCACATAAAATACATATTGAAAACATTATAAGACTCTACACCGTCTTCCTTGTTGTTCAAAACTCAATACTAGAAATTATCTAGACCTTAGAGAAACCAAATATGCAAACCAAATTTTAGCATGCTCTATGTATTTCTTCATTAATGGGTGCAAAGCATATGATGCAAGAGCTTAAACATGAGCACAACAATTGCCAAGTATCACATTACCCAAGACATTTATAGCAATTACTACATGTATCATTTTCCAATTCCAACCATATAACAATTTAACGAAGAAGAAACTTCGCCATGAATACTATGAGTAGAAGCTAAGGACATACTTGTCCATATGCTACAGCGGAGCGTGTCTCTCTCCCATAAAGTGTGAATGCTAGGATCCATTTTATTCAAACAAAACAAAAACAAAAACAAACCGACGCTCCAAGCAAAGCACATAAGATGTGATGGAATAAAAATATAGTTTCAGGGGAGGAACCTGATAATGTTGTTGATGAAGAAGGGGATGCCTTGGGCATCCCCAAGCTTAGACGCTTGAGTCTTCTTAGAATATGCAGGGGTGAACCACCGGGGCATCCCCAAGCTTAGAGCTTTCACTCTCCTTGATCATGTTGCATCATACTCCTCTCTTGATCCTTGAAAACTTCCTCCACACCAAACTCGAAACAACTCATTAGAGGGTTAGTGCACAATAAAAATTAACATATTCAGAGGTGACACAATCATTCTTAACACTTCTGGACATTGCATAAAGCTACTGGACATTAGTGGATCAAAGAAATTCATCCAACCTAGCAAAAGAGGCAATGCGAAATAAAAGGCAGAATCTGTCAAAACAGAACAGTTCGTATTGACGAATTTTAAAATGGCACCAGACTTACTCAAATGAAAATGCCCAAATTGAATGAAAGTTGCGTACATATCTGACGATCACTCACGTAAATTGGCATAATTTTCTGAGTTACCTACAGAGAATTTTGCCCAGATTCGTGACAGCAAAGAAATCTATTTCTGCGCAGTAATCCAAATCTAGTATGAACTTTTCTATCAACGACTTTACTTGGCACAACAAAACACTAAACTAAGATAAGGAGAGGTTGCTACAGTAGTAAACAACTTCCAAGACACAAAATAAAAACAAAGTACTGTAGGTAAAAACATGGGTTGTCTCCCATAAGCGCTTTTCTTTAACGCCTTTCAGCTAGGCGCGTAAAGTGTGTATCAAGTATTATCGAAGGGTGGTGCATTCTCAGCGGGGTGCGGAGTTTTCTCAACCAGACATAGTATATTAGATACATAAGTTTTAGCATCTCCCTTTTCATTAGTCTTAGGCGTGCTACTCTCATCAAACAAATTTTCAGGAACAAGCCAGGCATAGTTATTTTCTAGTGCATCATTCATAGCTAGGAGCTTACATGGTATTGGTGCTTTGATCTCCCCACCATCATCAATATTATTAGTGTATCTTATTCTATCCATGTCCATCTTTTCAAGGAGACTAACAAAATTAGTATGAGAACCAAGCATATTAAATTTAGCAAAGACCTTTCTAGCTTCTCTTGCTAGACCACCAAATTCTCTAAGAAGGGTTTCTAAAACAAAATCTTTCTTTTCCCCTTCTTCCATATCACCAAGTGTGAGAAACATGTGTTGGATTATAGGATTAAGATTAACAAATTTAGTTTCCAACAGAGCGAACTAAATGCGCAGCAGCAATCTCATAAGTAGGCGCAAGGTCTACCAAGTGTCTATCTTCGAAATTTTCAATGGTACTAACATGATTGAAGAATTCTTCTATATTATTTCTCCCAACTATAGACCCACGTCCTACCGGTATGTTTTTGTGGTAAAATTAAAAGGAAACATGATGAATCTAGTAAAGTAAATGCAAGTAACTAATTTTTTTGTGTTTTTGATATAGCAAACAAGATAGCAAATAAAGTAAAACTAGCAACTAATTTTTTTGTATTTTGATTTAGTGCAGCAAACAAAGTAGTAAATAAAACTAAGCAAGACAAAAACAAAGTAAAGAGATTGAGAAGTGGAGACTCCCTTGCAGCGTGTCTTGATCTCCCAAGCAACGGCGCCATAAATTTGCTAGATGCGTGTGGTTGACACGTCCGTTGGGAACCCCAAGAGGAAGGTGTGATGCGCACAGCGGCAAGTTTCCCTCGATAAGAAACCAAGGTTTAATCGAACCAGAGGGAGTCAAGAAGCACGTTGAAGGTTGATGGCGGCGGGATGTAGTGCGGCGCAACACCGGAGATTCCGGCGCCAACGTGGAACCTGCACAACACAACCAAAGTACTTTGCCCCAACGAAACAAGTGAGGTTGTCAATCTCACCGGCTTGCCGTAACAAAGGATTAACCGTATTGTGTGGAAGATGATTGTTTGCGTGAAAACGAGAGAACAAGTATTGCAGTAGATTGTATTTCAAGTAAAGAGAATTGGACCGGGGTCCACAGCTCACTAGAGGTGTCTCTCCCATAAGATAAACAAGCATGTTGGGTGAACAAATTACAGCTTGGGCAATTGACAAATAAAGAGGGCATGACCATGCACATACATATCATGATGAGTATAGTGAGATTTAATTGGGCATTACGACAAAGTACATAGACCGCCATCCAACTCGCATCTATGCCTAAAAAGTCCACCTTCAGGTTATCATCCGAACCCCTCCAAGTATTAAGTTGCAAAGCAACGTACAATTGCATTAAGTATGGTGCGTAATGTAATCAACAACTACATCCTTAGACATAGCATCAATGTTTTATCCCTAGTGGCAACAAGCACAACACAACCTTAGAACTTTCTCGTCACCGTCCTGGTGTCAATGCAGGCATGAACCCACTATCGAGCATAAATACTCCCTCTTGGAGTTACAAGCATCTACTTGGCCGGAGCATCTACTAGTAACGGAGAGCATGCAAGATCATAAACAACACATAGATATAACTTTGATAATCAACATAACAAGTATTCTCTATTCATCGGATCCCAACAAACGCAACATATAGAATTACGGATAGATGATCTTGATCATGATAGGCAGCTCACAAGATCCGACAATGAAGCACAATGGGGAGAAGACAACCATCTAGCTACCGCTATGGACCCATAGTCCAGGGGTAGACTACTCACACATCACTCCGGAGGCGACCATGGCGGCGTAGAGTCCTCCCGGGAGATGAATCCCCTCTCCGGCAGGGTGCCGGAGGCGATCTCCCGGATCTTCCGAGATGGGATCGGCGGCGGCGGCGTCTCGCAAGGTTTTCCGTATCGTGGCTCTCGCATCGGGGGTTTCATCACGGAGGCTATTTGTAGGCGGAAGGGCAGGTCAAGAGGCGGCACGAGGGCCCCACACCACAGGGCCGCGCGGCCAAGGGGGGGCCGCGCCGCCCTAGGGTGTGGCCCCCTCGTGGCCCCTCTTCGTCTCCTCTTCGGACTTCTGGAAGCTTCGTGGCAAAATAGGATCCTGGGCGTTGATTTCGTCCAATTCCGAGAATATTTCGTTACTAGGATTTCTGAAACCAAAAACAGCAGTAAAACAAGAATCGGCACTTCGGCATCTTGTTAATAGGTTAGTTCCAGAAAATGCACGAATATGACATAAAGTGTGCATAAAACATGTAGATAACATCAATAATGTGGCATGGAACATAAGAAATTATCGATACGTCGGAGACGTATCACTTCCATACAGTAGACTAGTCCAGGCAGCTCTCCGCTAGTACGGTCTTGTCTCATTCCAGATGGAGACCTCTCCACCCCAAGTGGTAAAAACTAGATACTAAAAAATTGCTCGGACTGAACCTTATTTTGCCGGTCTCTCCTCCTCCTCCTCCTCCCGTGTCGCCCCCGCGTGGCGACCGGGGGGAAACCCTAGATCCCGCCCGCCGCCGCCCCTTCCCCTCCCCTCCCCTCCTCCCTCGCCGCTGCCAGAGGGCGCAGCCGGGCAAAGCCCGGTCGGCGCCGGCGGCGGCGAGGCCTTCTCGTCCTCTGCACGGAAGGGTGGACGCGGGGGAGCCCTTCCCCGGCTAGAGCGTGGCGTTCCGTCGGGCGCCATGGCGTGACGGCGCTCGGGCCGGGCCCGGCCTGTGGCGGCGACGTGACGGGCGGCGGGATGGTGGTGCGCGCCTGGACGGTCGTCAGCTTCGGCGGCTTTGGGCGGCGTGGGCCGGGGGCGGCGCGGGCGGCGGCCGGCCGCCTCTGCAGTGGTAGGTGGAGGCGGCGCCGCGATGGCTGGTGGCTCGACCTCTCTTCTGCGGAGGGAGGTGGGGAGGTCCTGGCGGCGGGTCGGGTGTCTTGGAGGTCGGCAGCGTGCTGCGCTGCTACGGGGTGGTCTCTGCGGGCTGGATCTGGGCCAGGCGGGCCCGGATCTGCCGGCGGCGACGCCACATGCCTCCCGTCTTGGAGGTAGGCAACGTACTGCGCTGCTACGGGGTGCTCTCTGCGGGCTGGATCTGGGCCAGGCAGGCCCGGATCTGCCGGCGGCGACGCCACATGCCTCCCAGGCGGCCTTGGACACGGTTTGGTGGTGATGTTGTCTCTGGGACCATGATGGCACATGCTGGTGGGTGGTGTGAATGGTGGTGGCGAGGCCCCTGCGTGCGGGTGTGTTGGTGCGGGGCTGCCGGCGACGGTGAGACGGAGGCGACGGATGTCGTGAGCGTGTGGGCCAGATGAGGGCCAGGCGGGCCTCGATCTGGCAGTGCTTTACGGACCTTAAAGGACCGAGCTTTGCACGTCGGTATGTGTTTGTCTTCTCCATCGGCGTGTGGCCGTAGTGCCTTCCACCTTTGCACTTGGACCTCGCTGGGCGTCAATGCCACGGATCTTCGGGGGATTACGGATATGGGGTTCCGGAGAAATCCTTGCCTGGTTCTTCCGGCACCGACGCGGCGGCGCCTGTGGGTGTCGCCACTCCTTCTTGAAGGGCGTTGAGGATACCCCATCTCCATTCCTCCCCAAGTACCGGGGGAAACCCTAGGTCCATTTTGGTCCGGGCAGCAGCGTCGTATCGACATCGCATTCCTTCTTGAAGGTGCTGCCTTGGTACTTGGTGATCCGGGGTGCTTGCTGCATGGTGGGACAATTCTGGAGGGTGCTACGGTTGAGGGGTGTTATCGTTGTGTCGATGTGCCGCTGGCTTCCTTTGTATCTTTTCCTTGTGTTGGGCATGTTTGTGCTGTTGCCCCAGCGTTTTTCTTTTGTTTGCTTGAACTGTTGTATGGTGTGGTTGCTTATTTATAAAGCGGGGCGAAAGCCTATTTCGAGGAACCTTATTTTGCCACGTTTACGATTACAGGTCCGCTGGTCGACCATGGCGCACAGGGGCTAATCGGCGGTGCCACCGGCCGATCTCCTCCCTCCGGCGCCCTCTCCAGCCGCTGCCACCGGATCCGGCCAGCTCCCAGCGCCTTTTTTCCGTCCATCCCCGCGGTATGTAGCGGCCTGGTCCGTGCGGCCTGGTCCGCCGAGGCCACGGCGACGCCGCTGCTCCCGGAGCTTCCTTCGGCGTCCCCATGGCGGACGAGCTCCCGGAGCCAGTCAGGCCTTCGCCGTCTCATCCTGCAGGTCAAGATCTTCAGTCGCCGCCGTCGCCCTCCCCCCGCCATGCCGCGTCCAGGCTTGAGGAAGCGGTCCCCAAGCTCGAGCTGCAGCACACTCCCGGTCAGGATCCGGTGAACCTGGCTCCGCCGGCGCTGGTCCATGCTGTCGAGATTGGAGAAGTGCCGGTCTCCCCTGCGCTTGTGTCATCGCTCCCAAGGCCGTTCGCTCCGGCTGCCCCGACCACCTCCGCCGCCACGCTTGCTGCGGCTGTCCTGGCCTTCCGCAAGTCCGACCCTGCAGTTGGGGGGCGTTTGGCTCGTCCTCGCCGCCCCCATAGGCCATTGACGGCGACCAGACCTCCTCCCTGCTCCATCGTCCAGCTGACCGAGACGGGTGCCTTTGCGGCCTCCAGTCTGGCCTCCGATTGCTGCGAAGATATCTCCAACCCAGAGGGTCTTGAAGAGGCGCCTTCGATGACGTGCTCTCACCCTCAGTCAGCTGCATCGACGGCCTCCTTCCTCCTGCCAGAGGAAGTCCCCGCGTCACCTGTGCACTCGCCTCACCCTCGCCACCGCCATCGGTTTGTGAAGGCGGCCGCTCCTCCAACCGGTTCTCGTCCTCCTGACGGACTGCTCTACGACCCTGCCTTGTTGGTCGAGGAGCTCGGATCCTTGTCGCTGTTGTCGATTGCCTCGGGGGCTCCTACCGAAGTGCCCCTTCATGCCAGTGATGCTTTGTCGGCCCAAGGCTTGCTTTGGGTTGCTTCTGTGGACTCCGACGAGGAAGAGGACGACCAGGAGTTGGCTCCGCGGTCATCGTCGGCATCCTCCAAAGGCGTTGTTACCGGCTCGATTCACAACACCGCTAATGTGCGCCATGATGAGGAGGCGCCAGCGGAGCCTCTCTTTGCTCATGTTGGTACTCTTGGAGACGAGGATGACTGGATTCAAGTGGGTCGAGGCGGTCGCCCCGGCCGCGAGCCATCATCTTGTCTTCGGAAGGAAGGCCATGAGCGTAGTCTGGCCTTCAAGCGTTGGGCTTGTGGGAGATGCTTTCGGTGCCTCGAGCATGACCATCAGGTCAGCACATGCCGTGAGCCCTTCAGATGCATCCGTTGTCGTCGACCTGGTCACCGGGAGCGATTATGCCGTGCACGCTTTCCTGCCACTCGTTCTCGTTCTCCGGCTGCTCGTGCTCGTTCTCCAGCCGCACCTACCCCTTGGCAGCGGAGCCGCTCTCCGTCTGCACAGCCTCGTCGTCCCTCGGCATCCCGGAATTGGGCTGAGGTCGTTCGCTCGTCGTCGCCTCCAACATCGCTGCCAAGGCCCTCTCCAAGGTGTTGCGAGAAGTTCAATGTCAACGCCAGTTTCGACTCTCGCCTTCAATGTGAGTTAGCCTTGATGCGCATGGAGCTCGCTCAGTAGGTTGCTATCCGCGTCGAGGAGGTGTCTCGCCCCCTTCGTGAAGAGGTGGCAAGTCTCAAGCTCTTGTTGGCACGCGTTGATGTTTCTTTGGAGCCGACGGAGGCGTGTTCTACTGGTGGGCAGGATGTTGCCACCGTGCAGGCTTCGATTCCGTTTGGCTTCGCTGAGCCAAAGTCATCGGTGGTTGAGATCACGCTAGAGCCACATGAGTTGTGTGGGGATTCTTCTGGGGTGCCTGAGCTCCTCGAGCTTAGTGGTGGTGTGGATATGGCTCGTTCTGTCAATGTAGTGAGGTCCGACTCGCGCAAGATCTTGATCACGACTTCTTCGCCGTGCCAGACATTTGGCTTTGAGAAGAGTGATATTGTCGACGCTGCCGTCGCTCCCTCGCCTGAGTCAGATGTGCCAGTTGCCTATGAGTGCGAGGACATCGATGAGATCATAGTTCCGGTGGTGAAGATCATGCCCGAGCTACAAGAGTTGTCTAGGGAGCCCTCTCCTCCTCTGTTAATGGCGCATGTGCAGGTGGTCTCGCTTGGGACCTCGATGGTGACTTCCGCATCACCTTCTATGGAGCCTAGCCACCTTGGCGACAAGGTCGACGAGACAAGTGCATTGGCCCTGAATTCTGAGGCCATCTCTAGAGAGCTTTGTGACTTAGTTGCTGGTTTGGAAGCGGCTATCCCTGGCTCTAGCAAGGAGATTGCTTGCCTCCTGGCGGAGAAAACTTCAAGTGGCAAGATTCAGAAGGTGAAAGAGTATCTAAGAAACAAGAGAAAGAAGAGTGGCGTCACAATGATGGAGTCTACCGTTGCTTGATGGTTGGTTTCTACCTTCTCAGGTTGTCCTTTTGGGCCGTCGTTTGGGCCGTCGTTTTTCACTTGGTGTTTTCTTTGCGGTGTTGTGATCGATGGGTCGAGAGTTTGCGTTTGTAAGAGTTGTATGTTTTGGCACGGCGTTGGAGTGGCGTGTTCAAGTGTTAGCTACTGTCGCTTTGTGGTCTATGTGGGTGTGTTGCTTGTGTGGTTTTGGCCCGGTTATTGTAGGTTTTCGTCCGGTTTTCTCCTAAAAACTGGACAACTTCTTCTTAATTAATGGATGAGGCAAGCTTTTGCCTCCGTTTCAAAAAAAAAAGATAATGACTAGCAGGTTGGCGCTATACTTTAATTTTCAACCAGAATATTGGTGTGTGTAGGAGCTCGCTGCCAGCTCCAGCGGTCCTGCCACTTGCTTGAAATGCATAGAAAAACGGGGATACACTGAATACAATTATCAGAAAGTTCCAAAGCTACAAATGACACAGGACCACAGGTCGTCTCAGTTGATCATTCAACATTCCTCCTGGTTTCTGTGGATTTGCAGATCAAGAACCGAACCAATAAAATTACATGTCCACCATCAGTCGGACATGCGCAAGTCGGGCAAGACTGCACTTGTTTTCTCATCCTAAGAACTTCGAATTTGCATGGGCAACAGCTCGTAAGCCTTTTTTTTATGGATACTGAAAAAAGGACACCACCGGCTAGCGCCCTTCTATCGCCGTAATGCTCGCGCCATTGACTGACTTTTCCAAGACTTCTCTCGCATCCTTGGTTTCGGGATTTATCTGTGCAAAATACATAGGTTGCTTTGGAATCGCGTGTGGCATGGCTTCACTGTCCAGCATGGACACGACCGACGACATGAGCGGCCTAGCACTGGAGCTGTCCTGCACACACAGGAGCCCAACATGGATGCACTTCGACACTTCATCAAGCGAATAGCTCCCCGAAATAGATGCATCCACGAAATACTTTGTTTTTCCATCTGCCCACAAGTTCCATGCCTGCAATATCCCATCAAAATTCAGAATTTATATTTGCTGTACTATGTTATTACTGTTTGAGTGTCCAGAATCTGAAAGATTTCACATACGGTAAGTGACACTTACACAGGATATGAGGTTTAGGAAGTCCATCACAAGATGATGTGGTGAGCTGATCTTTAATCCACTCACAATCTCCAGTACCAAAATACCAAAGCTGTAGGTGTCGGACTTCACGGAAAAAATACCCTCCATCGCATACTCAGGCGACATGTACCCGCTGTTTGGATTATTTCACAAGCAAGTGTGTAGTTTAGTTATTTCAGGCACAAAATTAAAATTTCGAGATCAAAAGCTAGTGCAATAGATACTTACTACGTCCCAACAACTCGTTTGGTACTTTCTTGTTGCTCGTTGCCTCCAAAGATCCTTGCCATGCCAAAATCTGATATTTTCGGGGTCATCTCTGCATCTAGCAGGATGTTGCTCGGTTTGAGGTCCCTATGGATTATCGTCGTTCTCGAATCTTGGTGGAGATATAGAAGTCCTCTAGCTACCCCTTTGATTATGTTGAACCTTCTTGGCCAATCAAGAATAGACTTGCTTGCAAAATCTGCCAAGAAGAGGATGTGCACATACATGTGTGCAGGGCATCTAGTAAGCTGTTCAGTCGATCAAGTTTGTTTTGTCAATTCAAGATTACTTTCTAAAGTATGTGAATAGAACATACCAAAAATAAACTTGTCTAGGCTTTTGTTAGGCAAGTATTCATAAATAAGTAGCTTCTCATCCTCATGAATACAGCATCCAAGAAGTCTAACTAGATTCTTGTGCTGCAACTTGGCTATAAGAACCACTTCATTTCTAAAATGCTCTATGCCTTGCTCAGAACCATGGCTAAGCCTTTTAACAGCAACTTCCTTTCCGGTTTCCAGTGTTCCCTGTGTCATATAATCATTACTGAAACAAGTTAACCAGGAGGAAATTATATAGATTTTCAAGTGTTGTAATTAATTGGCAAGGTCAAAGTTTTATACAACCTTATAGACTTTTCCAAAACCTCCTTTTCCAAGTATGTTTGTGTCATGGAAATTGTTTGTTGCAGTGGCGATGTCTTCGAGCCTAATAGATCGGAATTCCAAATTTTGATCCCAAACTTCTTGCGAAGTGCTCAAGTGTCCAAGGACCGATCTTATCAGGGTTTCCTTATTTACTTGTGTCCCTACAAATATATCAGATTATCAGTAGCATCATCACTCAGCAGTCAGCACTATTAGATGAACATCATAATAGTATAATACGGGCTGACATCCCTTGTTCTACCTTTTGGCTTGCATATGAGCAGAAGATATATGCATGTGAGTATCAGTAGGAATGATATAACCGAGAGTACAATCTTTAATACCACACCGATACTGCTCTTGTGGTTTACTGTAGAACTGTGTCCTGTGGAGAAAAGGGGTGCTTTATCAAGATTCAAGCAGAGCTTGTGAGAGTATGCATATACCCCCTTCTCAATGAGTTAAATATATCGATGTACTTGCATATAATACCAAACCAGATACTACAAATGCATCTCAAATATAGATTATTTTTTTTCCAAACAAAAATATTTGTTGACACTAAAAGTAGTTACATAGGTGTGAGCTGAACAAGTAGCACACAGAGACGATTCTGGAAGAAATGCCAATTGATGAGCTAGTTTAATAATAATGATTATATATCCCTGATAGCACAGGCTGGTGCTTGTGGTTTCACGTGTAACTATTCCTATCAAGATCCACTGAGAGAGGTGACACGATATAAATTTTAAGGCACAAATGTCACAGCAGGTCAGAAGAACAAAAGAAGACATGAACCGTACGTACCAGGAGAGCCAGCAAGCCGAAGGTACACACTGGCACCAATTGGGCCAGTCTTCTCTAAGTCAACAAGCTCCCCTGTCCAGACCAAGCATCTTGATGGGCCACCCGTCGCGAGGATAGTGCTCAAGTTCAAATAAGCATATGCGGTGCAGGAGCAGTTGCGATCACACTCAGCAGTGCACTCCTTAAAGCTTCTGTTCCTCACATAAACAAACTTGTCAGGCACCCTCATCCCTGGTAAGGTCAAGAATTGGTCGCCATGGCATCTCAGCGCCTCCTTTCTCACGCATCCTCTGGAGAAGTTGGCACTGAAGCCATCCGCCGGCTCAAACCCGTCAAGGCATCTGCATTTCAGGGTGGACGTCGTGCTGTCGCAGTAACCAAACGGCCCACATGAGCCGTAATGGCGGCAGCCATCTCCTGGGAGCCGGAACAAAACCAGCCATGACTGATTAATCCAAATCCTAAGCAACAAGTCGCCCGTGTAGTCCAGCTTCATGTGTGATCTCCGGGTGTTGTTGTCCATGTTGTACGTTGTGTAGATAACCTCCCCATCATCGACGACCTCGGACCACATGTATCCGTTCTTGTCTGAGGCTGTCGCGCCGTTCCATAGCCCATTGCGCCAGTACAGGCTTGTCTCACGCCACACAAGGATCTGGAAGCCCGTGCTAGGGTCACCAGTGAGGGAGAATTTCCCTGAGGACGGGTCTTCAGAACCTTTCCAAGCAACAATACGAACTGTGGTGTGGGTCTTGTAGTTCGCCCACAACTTGCAACCGGGGAGGAGGGTGTCGGTCGGTTGGTCAAAGCTTTGCCATATCTGTGTGAAGTTCGGTGACTGGACAATAAAGTTCCCTGTGTCGAGCAGCAGCGCCACGGCTCCATCAGACCCGTTGGTGACGTTGTTTGCCGTTGTCCAAAGTATACGGCCTTTGGAATCTGACAAGACAAGGCCAGGGGTATTGGTCAGAACCAAGTTCCCAGACAAACCGTTGCCGATGGGGTTGTCGCGGTTGGCGACCCACACATATGTCCGCTCCGCGATGTTATGGTACCATATGCCTACATATGGGTTTGCAGTGGAGTTGTCGAGGGAGAAGAAACCAAGAGCAAAGACGCCGCCGTTGGAGACGAGCTTGTCGCCAGGTAAGAGTGGCTTTGCAGGTGTTAGGCGGTCATCGGATTTGCAGAAACAAATCGATAGCAGGAGGATCAGAAAGGGGAGTGGAGTCATGCTAATCTAGCTTTCCTGCAGATATGCTTGTGAAGAATGGTATGAAAATGCTTTGGATGTTTTGGTTGGAGCCGAAACACACAGCTCCCACTTTTATTCTAACACACAGCATGTCCAGTAGGCCAGACATAATTTCAGGCTGACGACAGGAGACTGCTGCTACTCTCCGCTGGTCCGTGTCTGTGTTGACTGCATTAAATACAGCGAAGAACTGAGCTCTCCCGAGTCGTCGGACAACCTTGGATGACCGGCGTCGTCATGGGTGTAAATGTGCCATGCTAGTTGGGAGTTTGGACCTTGTGTAAGGTGCAGAAACATCCAGACTATTTTCGGCAGAAGGAATATATCCATTTCAGCATCCTTGCCAACTCGCTGAAAGCATGGGTTGACATTTGACAAATACTCCCTCCGTTCTAAAATGTAAGGCGTCTAAGGATTAGATAAAAGTCAACGTTTTCAAAAATTAACTAAGTTTATACACAAAAATATGAACATTTACAATACTAAATTAGCATTAATAGATTCACCATAAAGTAAATTTTATTAATATGTCAATTCGATTTTGTAGATGTAAATATTTTTTCCTAAATATTTAATTAAAGTTCATAAAATTTAACTTTTGACTAATGCTTAGACGTCTTACATATTGGGACGGAGAGAGTACACAAGTAGACAAAAGGAATATACTGTAAGGAACGGGTTACCGTCAGGGGGGGCTCCGATGGGGGTAGTGGCGAAAACAATCTGGAGCATGGGACGAACGCCGACGGCGAGCTGGAGGCGGCCGGTGAGGCGGAACTAGCTGAGGATGGCCGCGACGGCGCGACGGGACGCCGGCCATTTGCTACGGCATCCTAGGACAGGAGGGAAGTGGAACGAATACGAGGCGCCGGAGAGGCATACAGCCATACAGCGACGGTGGCATGATTAGTGAACCGGCGGCGGAAGCGGGTACTGCGGCGAGCGGGCGGCGGCGGTGGGGATCATCTTTGGCAAACGGAAATGGCCTCTAGTTTTTTGTGGGCTGGAGGCCTTGCTGCCTATAACAATCGTCCAGGGAAGAGGCCTCTGGTATTTGGCTAGGCCCGCAGTTTCAGTTCCAAGTTAATCTACTCTAAAAAAACAAGCAAGCGAAGCTTCCCTAACTTACCGCAAACAGTGTTCATTTATGTTGAAAGAAATTATGTAGAAGAAACATTCCCTCAATAGAAGTTACGCACTCCGTTTCATAAAGGATGTCTTAAATTTAAATTTAGACAAATATAAGACACCCATAATTTATGGGGGGCAGTGCTAGCCGTCGGTCGTCGGATGGCAAGTGGAAAAATCGGTTGCTGTTCACACCATTAGATGAAGATCGTACGTTCAGCAGTAAGTTAATTGGTCACGTCGCTTTCCTGTCGCTTTCCTGCTATGACGTCGCTTTCCGGTGGCAAGTTGCTTTCGTGCTGCCCGTCTATATTGGAGCCCACCACCATATGCTACCGTTGTGTGTTTACAACACAATTAATCCACCAAAACAGGCTATTTACAACAATATTTAATGATGATTTTACTAAAAAGCAACATTTTAAGCATAAATAAATTTATATGCCAAAAATATCTTTACAACAAATCACCAATATATTTACAACAATAAATTAACAAGAAAAGCTACATTTTTTATTTGGTTGTTCAAAAGAGTTTCCATACTAAAAATATATTTACAACAAATCGATAATATATTTCCTACATTAATTAATAACAAAACCAACAACTAATTTGGGTGTTTACAACAATAGCCGGCAACAATTTAACAAAAAAAAAACACTTTCCATGCCAAAAATATATTTACAACATTGATTAGCAACAAAAACAACAACTAATTTGGATCTTTACAACAATTGCCAGGAACAATTTTAGAGAAAAACAAATAGTTCCCATGCCAAAACTATATTTACAATAAATTACCAATATATATACAACAATAATTAACAACAAAAACAACAACAATAAAAAGCTACCGTACCCGCACTCCGCACTTCTTTGGCCATCTCCACCAGACGTCAACGATGGCGACAACCCCTGCGTCGACATAACCACGGTGGTACCCAATGGTCAAGGCGCTGCAGTACCAGAGCAGTACAAGGTGCAGAGCGTGCTTGCCGCAGGGGGGAGGGGAGGGGGCGCGTAGGGCGCATCTGGATGGAGAGCAAAGGCCGCAGTTGTCGGGAGGAGCAGGGCGGCGCGCCCTCCGAAAGAGGCGCTCGCTGGAGGAGAAGCTGGGGCGGCGACTCGCTTGCCTGGGGAGGAGCTCAGACGGCGCGCTCAACGGGGGAGAAGCTGGGGCGCCGACACGCTCGTCGGTGGAAGAGCTAGGGCGGCGACATGCTCGCCAGGAAGGGGATGGGGAGGCGCAGGAAGAAACTGGGCGATGTGACACTGGATAATGCGGAAGAGGAACACAAGTTTGCGTGGCCAGCCTTAAGATGCGGAGCAGCGGGACCCACCACGTGCGGAGCAGCAACCGATTATCTGGCCGTGATCGGTCGGCTGAACGGCAGCGTTTTCCCTTTATGGGACGGGGGAGTAGTAAGTAATAAGACTAGCCCATCTTTCTCACGAGAAGAGAAAGAGTCCATGCTGTTTCTGGAGAGGCTCCCCTCTTGTGATAACCTCACGGTCGTCGGAGGGACGGGGAGTCGATGGATCTCACCTTTAGCCTTGTATATATGTAAGATCTCCTAGTACCTTAGGGTTTGCATGCCCGTCGCCGTCACTTCATCTTCGATGATGGCAGGGGTCAATAACTTTGCCCCAGATCTCTCCCCGATGTAGTGATATGTGTGTCTGGCGACAGCTATGGCCTATGGGTGCTAGGTCTTGCGGTTGAGGGCAATGCGGCTTTGGTGGCATCCTCTGTACCGTATTTTGTTCCCTGGCTCCAGCGACGTGGTGGCACATGATCCAATGTTGTTGTCGAGTTTGTGAGTATGTACAAGAGTTGGTCGGCATCGTCGGAGGTGGACTGGAAGATGGTGCGATCTGGCCAAGTTGATGTTGTACGTGACCGGCGGATCTGGCTCCGCCCCTCGACGATATCGATGAGGTGTAGCGGTTGTGGAGCATGACTGCAGACTCGGGGTGCGGCCTGGCCGATTATCCCCAACGGCGAAGGTGTCGTTTTCAGCAACCCACTTTTAAGGCTTAAGATCTGGCGCAAGATGATGGCGCGATTCGGAGCGACGAGGACGGTGATCTCTGGTGTAGGTCCTTTGCGACCGGTGCTCGGCGACTTCCCGTCTGCCTGGGGACTGCTTTTGATCCAAGGTGTGAGAAGCAGCGGCGGCGGCGCGCCACCGAGAGCTCCCGTGTGTCGCCGGCAGAGTCAACGTGCAGAAGGGCTGTGCTGGTTTTTTGTTTTCTTCAGGGACCTTTCTGTAATGTTTCCGAATTAATGCCATTTTCTTTGCTCGCAAAAAAACACCCCTCTAGCGTTGTGGTGCTCATTGTATTAATAGAATGGACGGTGTTCTCCCTTGTTTTTCTCACCTTTGCATGACAAAGCCCTCTATGCCTAGGTCCTGGCACTTGTGGAAGGCATGTGTGCTGACTGCCCCAGGTCCAGGCACACGACAAGAGCCGACAAAAGGTCGACCAGTTTCCCCTTTGTCGAGATCTCTAGGACGTGGCACTTGGTGAAGAAAAGGGCTTCACCGCCGTGTGTCTCTAGGGAAGGCACTCGACGAAGAAAATCATCGACGTGGCCTCCAGTTCGAGCTCCGCCGTGTGTCCCTAGGGAAGGCACGCCGCGAAGAAAACCGTCGACATGACCTACTGACCTTCAGTTTGTGCTTCATCGTGTGTCTCCAGGCCACCTCTTTTCCCCCTGCTTGCCGCCGGCGAGATCTTGGGTCTCTCTCCCCTCCGCCAGCCGCTTCGGCGGCGGGAGGGTAGGGGGGCCCAGGATCTTCGTCTCCGGCATGTAAATAGGTGTGGGATAGGTGTGCGTGCTGCCGGCGTTCCGGTGGCGGCGAATAAGGTCTCCGCGGCCGGGATCCGAGATCCTGGCGTGCCGGCGGTGTTCCTTGGCGGCGACGTCGAAGCAGCTATGGCGCCGCTGCAGTGGGATTTTGGTCTCCCCGATCTGCTGCTCCCACAGCGGTTGGTCTCCGGTTCCGCTCGGGATTCGGGGGAGAAATGTTCTGGAGATGGTCGGCGACGCGCGCCGGCTTCGTCCAGGCGACTGCTTCTCAGGAGCGGGAAGCGCGGTGTGATGGCTGCGGCGTCGGTGCTCTTCCTCGACGGAGTCGATGGGAGGCAGCGGGGCCTTGCGCTGAGGAGTGACGGGGTCTTCCCCCGGCCGACGAGCCCCATAGGCGATGGTGCTGCTGCTTGTAGCAGCCTACTATTGAGGTCCACAAAGGAGCAGATCTCCGATGGAGCAGACTCCGATGGTATCTCCTCGGAGCTGGGATCGTGGTATGTCCATCTTTTTCTTCTCCGACGGCGACACCAACGGCGGCGCTGGAGATTGCGATTGGACGTTGTGTGGTTGTGCTCAAGGACCTGGAGGGCTCTCTTTGTATTTTCTTTATTTCTAGGGGTCCTTTTGCACTTTCCTGGTTCTGCTGTCGTCTGGATTGTTCCAGAGATGGGCCACGTATGCTGTAATCTCCAGTTACTATGCTAATGATATTATGTGGTCTGCTCAAAAAAAAAGGCCACCACTGGGTGAACACAAGAGCAGCGTGGCAGCACCTGGGATCACCTAGCTTTGTCGTGTGCCGAAGGATACACTTGGTGAAGGTTTTGTGTCGTCAGCCTAGAATCAGAGTTTTTCTTTTCTTTGTTGAGTACCACGTTGAAACAAACGACAAAGCCGTTTTGCTGAGTGCCCGTGAAATGGCACTCGGTGAAGATTCAGTGCCAAGGCAATCTTTGTCGTGTCTCCTTCGCCGAGTGTGATGCACGGTGTAGGCTTCATCGAGTATTTTTGGATGTTCGCCATGTATTTTTAGTACTCGGCACAAATACTGTTTCATATAATGTTACAAGTAGTGTTATATTTTCTGCATCATCTCACGTTGTTGTAAAGTCTGATAAGTCAATCTACTAATAAAACATCTTCAGATTGCGAGCGTTTGGTATTATCAGTTTATCAGATGTATCCTAATGACTTTGTTTTGTACGACCTAAAAATGTATTACCATATTGGCAATTCATTTTTATCATCATTATATAAAATGTGAACATTGCTACAAGTTGTACGGGATCGATCGTGCGTCAAGATGCACCCTAAATCCGGTAAGCTATATTGAGGACGCACCATATCCTCAGACCTCAGCCCAACCATCCCAATGGTGAAGGACGGTGTAATCGTGGACTCAAGTAGTGACCAGGGTACAACCGTATACAATTTACTAACTCCATCCCAAAGGTTAAGATTTTTTTTGAAGTTAAACTATATCAAGTTTGATCAAGTTTTTATTAAAAAATATAAAAATATAAAATGCAGAATCAATATCATTAGATAGATAATAAAATATATTTTCATATGATATCTACAAAAAATATCATATTTGTTGATAAATTCTTCTAAAAAATTAATTAAACTTTAGTTGGTATAACTTAAAAAAAAAGACATAAGTCTTGGAATGGAGGTAGTACCATACCTAGGGCTGAGTACTCCACTTATATGTACGTCTATGTCTACGATACCAATAAGTAGCGACATGAATGCAATGCGGTGTTTATGAGGGAGTGGTGTTTTGGAACATGATAGCATATGCTCCCTATATTTTGAAATACATCATACACATATTTTAAATTTAAAAAAAATTGAAACGAAAAATTCGCACGTACATCTTCACGTGCTACGCGCTCACAAAGTTGTTTCATAAAAAATGAACTTATCATGTGACGTGTGTAAAAAAGACAAAATTCAGTGCTGAAAATGATGCTTTTCACAGGATAAGTTTTCTCTTTTTTACATAGGCCACAAAAAATATTATTTTTTCGTGAAACTTGACGCATACACATATATTATGGAGATGTACATGTAGAATTTTTTGTCAAATTTTTTCCACACTTCAAAATATGTTTTGTTGGTAGAGGGAGCATACGCACCCGGGAGCCGAATTGAATTTCCGGTGTTTATGAACTCTACATACCTAGCAGCGTAGAGTACTAGTGACACACATTACGATTATTAAGCTCACATTGCGCAACGTACGGGTAGCAGAGATCTATAGAAGCAGGGCGTCGCCTTGGACGTCGTTCAACCAGCTATACTTCTCCATGTAGGGGTTCGCCATGCTCTCCGGCGGGTATTCCTCGACGCACTCTGCCCAGGCGCCCTTGTCCGCCATGCAGCCCTTCACCTCCCACACGCAGCTGTTGCACTTGAAGCCCGACCCGAACGTCAGCATGAGCACCCTGTCTCCTCTCTTGAGCCTCCCCTTGGCCTCCATGTACGACAGCACGTACCACAGGCTGCTCGCCGACGTGTTCCCCCAACGGTGCAGGGTCATCCGCGCCGGCTCCACGTCGTAGGCGTCGAGACCTAGGCTCCCTTTCACCCCCTCGATGACCGCCGTGCCGCCGGGGTGGATGCAGAAGTGCTCCACGCCGGCCTTGAAGTTGATCTTGTTGGCAGCAGCGCCGTGTGTTTTCTTGGCGTGGCCGCGGGAGAGAACTAGGTTGTTGCAAAGGTTACGGACAGCGAACCGCGCGAGCTCGGTCACGGGCAGGACGCGCGGGGCGAGGCGGCGCAGGTTCAGGGTCAGTGCCCGGGCGGCGGCCTTGGGAAGGTCCTTGCTGAGGCTGATCCCGGCGCGGCCGCTGCCGTCGTCGCGCTTCTGCGCGCTGGCGTGCGCCTCGTCGTCGGCGGCGATGTTGGCGCGCACGAGGTGGCGGAGCGCCATCTTGGCGCGCCTGCCGAGCGAGGGGTCGTTGGTGAGCAGCGCGGCGGCTCCGCCGCAGCGGAACAGGCAGTTACCCAGCATCATGGACCTGTCGGTGCCGGTGTACCAGTGCGGGGCGATGGACTCGGTGGAGACGACGAGGGCGACGGACGCCGGCCGCGCCCGCAGCGCGTTGCGCGCGAGGTCCAGCGAGACGATCCCCGCGCTGCATCCCATGCCGGAGAGGTTGTACGCGGCGACGTCCTCGCGCATGCCGAAGCGGCGCACGATCCGGGAGGCGAGAGACGGCCCCGGGGAGAACATGCAGACGTTGACGACGAGCACGTCGACGTCGCCGGGCGCGATGCCGGTGCGTTGGAACAGGTCGAAGATGGCGGCGTCGAAGAAGGCGTCCATCTCGTCGAGCGCGTCCTGGTGGGTGGGCGCGTGCTCGCGGCGCTCGACGAAGTTGCGCGGGCAGTAGCTGTGCTCGCCGATGCCGGAGCGGACGATGACGCGCAGGAGGAAGCGGTGCTCGGGGAGGCCGAGGCGGTGGTTGCGAAAGATGAGGCTGCCGGCCATCTCCGTGCTCACCTTTCGGTCGTCGGACGGCTTGTGGCAGACGTAGTCCAGGAGGTAGCAGTGCGACCGCCGGCGGTGGGCGACCGCCGTGCGCACCAGGCAAGCCGCCGCGTGCGCAAGGAGGAGCAAGGTGAGCAGGAGAAGCAGATCCATTGTAGTACTCGTGAAATGTTAATTTCGAGCTTTGAGTTGTGTAGAGACACTGAATATATAGCCGACCGTGTGAGCTAGGCTGCCAATCAGTTTGCATGCATTATAAATTGAAAAGTGTAGAAGGAAAAAAGTTGCATGGTACTCGGTCCGGATCAGTTAATCCCAACCTACACGAAGTGATTTCGTCAGTCCTTCCAAATCCAACTTAGGCAAGCTAGCTCAGGATCAGAGCCTGGGCAAGATGCGAGGGGAAAAAAAAAGGGGGCCAAGCATAGCAGATTTTGCCGGCGATTTGCACAAAAATATCTCTTTTATAAAAGAAATATATAAAATAATCTTTCGGCCAAACTATTTCACTTCACTAACACTTTTATGTGGCGCCTATGCAAGCGGCGCCACATTTCAAGGTGTGGCGCCCATGCGTCACTACGGGAGAAACTCCATGTGCCGACGGCCAGCCCATGTGCCGACGGCCAAATGTCGGGGCCGTCGGCACAGCGGCCCTCGTCGACCGGCGACGGAGCTGACCGTCGGCGCACGGTCACCGTCGGCACACTGCTGTCTACACCGACGGTCACCGTCGGCACAAACCGGACCGTCGGCACAGATATTTGGCGCCCGAAGGTCACCGTCGGCACAGCCACGGCCGTCGGTACACGCGCGAGCGGGCGGGCCCAGCCGTTAGGCTGTCACGGCGCCGTCTACACTGTGCCGACGGTAGCCCACGGCGCAACGGCGGCCGTCGGCACAGGGACTGGAAACTGGGTCCCCCTTCTGCTGTGCCGACGGTCACCCACGGCACAAACCAGGCCGTCGGCACAGCCAATTATGCACATTTTTTCTTTTTCTATTTTTTTTGCATCAAAGAGATAATTATTACCCATATAATTATTAATCCATATCATTTTTTTTGTTTATTTATTTCTCACTGCTATTTTGGCGAACCCCTTTGCGAGAAACCTATATATATGTATAAGGGCGGTATAGAACCCCTTCGCCGTAAATCGAACCTCGGAGGGGGTGAATGGCCCACACACGATACAAAATACTTAAGACCCACACACGATACAAAATACTTAAATAACTAGACTCACACACATACCAAAGCGCTTACAGAACTAGACCCACACACGAACCGAAACAGCTTAAAGAACTACACCCACACAGAGGAAGCAAAACACTTAAAGAAACTACACCCACACACATGAACCAAAACACTTAAAGAACTAGACCCACACACAAACCAAAGCTTTTAAAGAACTACACCCACACACGAACAAAGCACTTAACACTGGGTCGACACACACATATTAATCGAGAGAAGTCGAAATCTTCATCCTCGCCGGGGTGTCCTGCGAGCGGTGGTTGTGAGGTTCCACAACCACCGTTCATCATTCTCCCCCCATGTCGACGCCTCTCCTTTGGCGTACTCCGCTTCAACCTCGGCCTTCCTCTGCCGCTTTCCCGCCCTCCTCTCTCTCTCCGTACGTCCGCTTCTCCTTCCGGAATGCGCGCGTTGCCTCGACGTCTCCGGGATGGTCTCTGCGCCACTGTGCCATGAACTGCTCGTCCGCCTCGGTGGTATCAATCCGCCGCTGGCCAGCCCCGTACCGCCGCGCTTCACCCCGTGAGCGAAGTAGTGGCTCGATAGAGAGACTCCGAGCTTCCGTCGGAGACCCGACCTCCGGGAAGTTCATTTCGTGGCGCGGCCGGCCAAACCTCCAAGCCGCAACGTCGTATGCGCGGGCAGCAGCCTCCTTCGTGTAGAAGGTGCCGAGCCACACACGCGTACCACCGGCGGTGATTTCAGCCACGAAATGTCCCGCAGAGCCGCGGGCGAACGCCGATGAAGCCCGTGTTGCTACGGCGACGAGGAGCCATCTCAGCGGCAGCTCAGCTCAGAGGATTTTGTGGTTCTATTGGATGAGAGAAGTGATGAAGGGAGAAATGTTGCTGGTGCTTTTAGTGGAGAAGCCATGGCTATATATAGGCCGACGAGGGGCTGAAACGGCGGGAAAACATGGCGGGAGAGAATGGGCGGGAAAAAAGGGCGGGAGAGAAGCAGCGGGAAAGGGTGGGGCGGGAAAAAAGGGCGGGAGAGAAGGAGCGGGAAAGGGTGGGCGGGAAAAAAGGGCGGGAGAGAAGCAGCGGGAAAAGGGTGGGCGGGAAAAAAAGGGCAGGAGAGATTATGCATGTATAGGGGGGAACTCCCTCGGAGGTGAACCGTAGAGAACCTTGGGATCATATGGGATGATACTTGTTTCCACATGTACCTATGACCTAAGCAAGCTCAAACGTAGGCATACGCCCACCGGGGACCCCCGATGGGATGCGATCAAAGGGGTAGACGACGCGGTCAACGTAACTAGGGTTTCGTCGTAAATCGAGCATCGGACCTAGGGAATGGCCCCAAAAGTTGTGTGTGTCCACATGGCATGCACAAAAGTGATTTGAGATGGTTCTATATCCAATGCTACCCCTCCGGGTGTGCCCGGCTTCTCGGACATGGGGTTCCTACACTTAGGCGGATTCCCGCATGTATAGGGGGAACTCCTCGGAGGTGAACCGTAGAGAACCTTGGGATCATATGGGATGATACTTGTTTCCACATGTACCTATGACCTAAGCAAGCTCAAACGTAGGCATACGCCCACCGGGGACCCCCGATGGGATGCGATCAAAGGGGTAGACGACGCGGTCAACGTAACTAGGGTTTCGTCAGAAATCGAGCATCGGACCTAGGGAATGGCCCCAAAAGTTGTGTGTGTCCACATGGCATGCACAAAAGTGATTTGAGATGGTTCTATATCCAATGCTACCCCCTCCGGGTGTGCCCGGCTTCTCGGACATGGGGTTCCTACACTTAGGCAGATTCTGCATGTATAGGGGGGAACTCCCTCGGAGGTGAACCGTAGAGAACCTTGGGATCATATGGGATGGTCCTTGTTTCCACATGTACCTATGACCTAAGCAAGCTCAAACGTAGGCATACGCCCACCGGGGGACCCCCGATGGGATGCGATCAAAGGGGTAGACGACGCGGTCAACGTAACTAGGGTTTCGTCGGAAATCGAGCATCGCACCTAGGGAATGGCCCCAAAAGTTGTGTGTGTCCACATGGCATGCACAAAAGTGATTTGAGATGGTTCTATATCCAATGCTACCCCTCCGGGTGTGCCCGGCTTCTCGGACATGGGGTTCCTACACTTAGGCGGATTCTCGCATGTATAGGGGGAACTCCCTCGGAGGTGAACCGTAGAGAACCTTGGGATCATATGGGATGGTCCTTGTTTCCACATGTACCTATGACCTAAGCAAGCTCAAACGTAGGCATACGCCCACCGGGGACCCCGATGGGATGCGATCAAAGGGGTAGACGACGCGGTCAACGGAACTAGGGTTTCGTCGTAAATCGAGCATCGTACCTAGGGAATGGCCCCAAAAGTTGTGTGTGTCCACATGGCATGCACAAAAGTGATTTGAGATGGTTCTATATCCAATGCTACCCCTCCGGGTGTGCCCGGCTTCTGGACATGGGGTTCCTACACTTAGGCGGATCTCGCATGTATAGGGGGAACTCCTCGGAGGTGAACCGGAGAGAACCTTGGGATCATATGGGATGGTCCTTGTTTCCACATGTACCTATGACCTAAGCAAGCTCAAACGTAGGCATACGCCCACCGGGGACCCCCGATGGGATGCGATCAAAGGGGTAGACGGCGCGGTCAACGTAACTAGGGTTTCGTCGAAATCGAGCATCGGACCTAGGGAATGGCCCCAAAAGTTGTGTGTGTCCACATGGCATGCACAAAAGTGATTTGAGATGGTTCTATATCCAATGCTACCCTCTCCGGTGTGCCCGGCTTCTCGGACATGGGGTTCCTACACTTAGGCGGATTCTCGCATGTATAGGGGGAACTCCTCGGAGGTGAACCGGAGAGAACCTTGGGATCATAGGGTATGATCCTTGTTTCCACATGTACCTATGACCTAACCAAGCTCAAACGTAGGCATACGCCCACCGGGGACCCCGATGGGATGCGATCAAAGGGGTAGACGGCGCGGTCAACAGAACTAGGGTTTCGTCAGAAATCGAGCATCGGACCTAGGGAATGGCCCCAAAAGTTGTGTGTGTCCACATGGCATGCACAAAAGTGATTTGAGATGGTTCTATATCCAATGCTACCCCCTCCGGGTGTGCCCGGCTTCTCGAACATGGGGTTCCTACACTTAGGCGGATCTCGCATGTATAGGGGGAACTCCTCGGAGGTGAACCGGAGAGAACCTTGGGATCATAGGGTATGATCCTTGTTTCCACATGTACCTATGACCTAACCAAGCTCAAACGTAGGCATACGCCCACCGGGGACCCCCGATGGGATGCGATCAAAGGGGTAGACGGCGCGGTCAACGGAACTAGGGTTTCGTCGGAAATCGAGCATCGGACCTAGGGAATGGCCCCAAAAGTTGTGTGTGTCCACATGGCATGCACAAAAGTGATTTGAGATGGTTCTATATCCAATGCTACCCTCCGGGTGTGCCCGGCTTCTCGGACATGGGGTTCCTACACTTAGGCGCATTCCGCATGTATAGGGGGGAACTCCTCGGAGGTGAACCGGAGAGAACCTTGGGATCATAGGGTATGATCCTTGTTTCCACATGTACCTATGACCTAAGCAAGCTCAAACGTAGGCATACGCCCACCGGGGACCCCGATGGGATGCGATCAAAGGGGTAGACGGCGCGGTCAACGTAACTAGGGTTTCGTCGTAAATCGAGCATCGGACCTAGGGAATGGCCCCAAAAGTTGTGTGTGTCCACATGGCATGCACAAAAGTGATTTGAGATGGTTCTATATCCAATGCTACCCCCTCCGGTGTGCCCGGCTTCTCGGACATGGGGTTCCTACACTTAGGCGGATTCTCGCATGTATAGGGGGAACTCCTCGGAGGTGAACCGGAGAGAACCTTGGGATCATAGGGTATGATCCTTGTTTCCACATGTACCTATGATCTAACCAAGCTCAAACGTAGGCATACGCCCACCGGGGACCCCGATGGGATGCGATCAAAGGGGTAGACCGCGCGGTCAACGGAACTAGGGTTTCGTCGTAAATCGAGCATCGGACCTAGGGAATGGCCCCAAAAGTTGTGTGTGTCCACATGGCATGCACAAAAGTGATTTGAGATGGTTCTATATCCAATGCTACCCCTCCGGGTGTGCCCGGCTTCTCGGACATGGGGTTCCTACACTTAGGCGGATTCTCGCATGTATAGGGGGAACTCCTCGGAGGTGAACCGGAGAGAACCTTGGGATCATAGGGTATGATCCTTGTTTCCACATGTACCTATGACCTAACCAAGCTCAAACGTAGGCATACGCCCACCGGGGACCCCGATGGGATGCGATCAAAGGGGTAGACGGCGCGGTCAACGTAACTAGGGTTTCGTCGAAATCGAGCATCGGACCTAGGGAATGGCCCCAAAAGTTGTGTGTGTCCACATGGCATGCACAAAAGTGATTTGAGATGGTTCTATATCCAATGCTACCCCCTCCGGGTGTGCCCGGCTTCTCGGACATGGGGTTCCTACACTTAGGCGGATTCTCGCATGTATAGGGGAACTCCTCGGAGGTGAACCGGAGAGAACCTTGGGATCATAGGGTATGATCCTTGTTTCCACATGTACCTATGACCTAACCAAGCTCAAACGTAGGCATACGCCCACCGGGGACCCCCGATGGGATGCGATCAAAGGGGTAGACGGCGCGGTCAACGTAACTAGGGTTTCGTCGAAATCGAGCATCGGACCTAGGGAATGGCCCCAAAAGTTGTGTGTGTCCACATGGCATGCACAAAAGTGATTTGAGATGGTTCTATATCCAATGCTACCCCTCCGGGTGTGCCCGGCTTCTCGGACATGGGGTTCCTACACTTAGGCGCATTCTCGCATGTATAGGGGAACTCCCTCGGAGGTGAACCGGAGAGAACCTTGGGATCATAGGGTATGATCCTTGTTTCCACATGTACCTATGACCTAACCAAGCTCAAACGTAGGCATACGCCCACCGGGGACCCCGATGGGATGCGATCAAAGGGGTAGACTGGCGCGGTCAACGTAACTAGGGTTTCGTCGTAAATCGAGCATCGGACCTAGGGAATGGCCCCAAAAGTTGTGTGTGTCCACATGGCATGCACAAAAGTGATTTAAGATGGTTCTATATCCAATGCTACCCCTCCGGGTGTGCCCGCTTCTCGGACATGGGGTTCCTAACTTCCTACACTTATTGTTTAGGGTTAGGGTTAGGGTTATGATTTGAGATGATCTATTCTATTCTTATTTTTTGTAGTAAATAGTGACAATATTTATTTAAAAAAATAAAAAGGAAAATAAAAAAATAAAATAAAAAAATAAAAAAAACAGCCTGTGCCGACGGTCACCGTCGGCACAACATCACCGTCGGCACAGGTGGGTCGACCATAATGGTCAGACCCACCACCCGCGCGCCCCACACACACACGCAGAGCCACCCACACGGCCGCATCCACTCGACCACCCCGGCCGCCGCCGCGCCATCCCCGCCGCCGCCGCTCCGGCCCCGCGCCGCCGCCGCCGCGCTCCCGCGCCGCCGCCGCGCTGCCCCGCGCCGCCGCCGTCCCCCGTACCCCGCCCCCGCGCCATCCCCGCCGCGCGCGCCATCCCCGCCGCCGCCTCCCGGCCCCGCGCCGCCGTCGCCCTGCCCCGCGCGCCGCCGCGCTGCCCCCGCGCCGCCGCCGTCCCCGTACCCTGCCCCCCGCGCCGCCGCCGCCCTGCCCCGCGCCGCCGCCTTCCTCCCGCCGCCGCCGCCCGCTCCCGCAGCCCGCCGCCGTCCTCCCGGCCGCCACCGCCTCGCCCTGCGCCGCCGCCTTCCTCCCGGCCGCCGTCGCCCTGCCCCGCAGCCCGCCGGCCATGGTAAGCTTCTTACCTTTTTTTTTTTAGCTTTTTAGTATTTGCAATTAGCTAGGTAATTTGAAATGTAAATAATTTTAGCTTTTTAGTATTTGCAATTAGCCATGGTAAGAATTGTAATTGTAAATTTGCAAATTGAAATAGAACTTGCAAATTGAAATTGAAATTGAAATGAAGTAAAGAATTTGGAAATTGAAATTGAAATTGTAATGTAAATTGAAATGAAAATGAAGGAATAGAAATGGAAATTGACGTGAAATAAATTAGAATTTTGTAGAAATGCATTTGTTTTATGAATTGATGAATTTGCATTGACAAATTTTTATTATTTTAACTAGGTCCAGTAGTGAGCATCCCGCGTGACGATCCCGGATCTTGCGGCGCATCTCTACGGCCGTCGACATCGCCGGTTGTTCGACTACTTCCTCTACAGCCGAGGGTGAGCTGAATTGCCGACTCCCTTCGCATTTTTTATGTCATTAGATTTCATTTCTCCGTCAAGTCGCGTAACCTAGGTGTCAATTCCCGTCCGCAAGCGTTACGCGGATAAATATGCATTAGTGGTCAGCATATTTTGAACCGTAACGCTTGTGGCATTTACGGGACAGGATTTTGAACCGTAACGCCCGTAGTTGGGTACGTTTTCCATGTTCTGCTCGGGTGCGAGACAGGATTTCATCAGCGCCTCCCTGTTGTTCTCCGGATGCACATCCTCTCGGCTTTTTGCCGAGACGTGTATCGGGAGAGCAGCGGGGAGGTGCTGCCGAAATTCTGTCTCGCACCCGAGCGAACGTGGAGAACGTACCCAACTACGGGTCCGGGGCTGCTAGGAGCCCACCTAGTAGAGATGTAGGTTGATGCACGCGTTTTCGCCGGTAGAAAAGTAAAAATATGATGCATTCAATTTCATGCTACTATTTGTTGTTTGTCACACAATAAAGCAGGATGGCTGATAATGAGTGGATGTACAGTGGCCGTGTTAGTTCGACTCAAGTGACAGATGAATGGAAATGGAAGACCCATTTGTTAGTGAAGGAGTTAGCTCGTGGTTCGAAGGGGATTGTTCGTCCCCGTTGCCCTTGCAATGTCTGCAGGAGGCGTCATCCTAAGGATATTCTAGAGATGACTAAACACCTTTGGTGGAATGGGTATATGCGTGACTACGACCCGCCGGTCGACTTTTCTCGGCACGAACGTGATAGAGGTGAGGTGATGCGGCAGCGGATCGATGGCAATGAGAACGATGGCATCTTAAACTTGCTAGATGATCTTCGGGATGCCGACATGCCGGAGTTACCATGGGACGAACAGTCCGAACCGCCCGAACCGGAGGGACCGCCACAACCGGAGGAACTTCCGGAGGAGGAACCCGAGCCAACCGCGAGGGCCTTCATTGATATGATGGCCTCAGCTAGGAGGCCTCTATACCCGGGTGCAAAAATGTCTCAACTTGATGGCATCACGCAGCTTGCTAGCCGACAAGTGCATGTTTGAGAGTACTCGAGCATCCTTTGAAAAGACTCGAGCACAGTAGGTAACATGTTGCCCGAAGGTCATTGCTTGCCCAAGACCATGTACGAAACGAAGAAAATCTTGAAAGCATTGAAAATGGATTATGTAACATATGATGTCCGTCCAAAACTTTGCCTTTTGTTTTGGAAAGACTATGCGGATGACAAGTACTCGTGCCAAGTGTGGTCACTCTAGGTATCATGAGGTAGATGTAGGCAATGGTCGAAGAGGCGGACAAAAGTAGCCATAAAGATTCTTCGTTATCTCCCATTCATCAAAAGAATCCAGCGGCTTTACATGTTCGAGGAGACTGCCAAGCAGATGACATGGCATAAGACCGGGATAAGATTGCAAGACGAGAAGAAACGGGTACCCATGGTACATCCATCTGATGGTCAATCATGGAAGCACTTCGATGAAAAGCACCCAAATGAGGCAAGTGAGGCTCGGAATGTTAGAATTGCGATAGCAACCGATGGATTCAACCCATATGGTATGTCGACTGCCGCGTACAGCTGCTGGCCCGTGTTTGTTATTCCTCAGTCCAGGGCATCGGTTCAGATCTGACAAGAAAAACTTCACGAAAGGCGTAGTTGTGCTTGAACATAAAGAAATACCAAAGTTCAATGGTGCAACTGTTGATGCTGAGCTACGTGCTCTCCAGCCTAGTAAGGAACCCGGCCACCAATTTGAGGGATATGGTAAAACGCACAACTGGACTCACATAGCATGCATAACAGAGCTCGAGTATTACAAGGACCTTGAACTTCCCCATAATATCGATATGATGCACACCGAAAAGAATTGTGGGGAGGCATTCCTTAACACCTGCCGCAACATACCGTGCAAGTCAAGGGATAATGTTTCAGCTAGAGTCGATATTGAGGAGATATGTGACAGGGTGGCTCTACACATGCAGCCTCCCGAGGGCAATCGAAAAGGTTGGTTAAAGCCGCATGCCAAGTACTCGTCTTGATAGCGCCGACAAGAAGGAGGCATTTACGTGGCTCAAATATGACGTGATGTTCCCTGATGGTTATTGTTCGAATATGAGTAAGGGAGTCAATCTTGCTATAGGAAAAATAAACGGGCTCAAGAGTCACGACTATCATATATGGATTGAGCGGCTGATGCCGGTGATGCTTCGAGGGTATCTCCCCGATCATGTCTGGCGAGTGCTTGCGGAGGTGAGCCATTTTTCCGCACGGTCTGTGCTAAGCAGATATGTACCGAGGTGATTGAGAAGCTGCAGCAGCAAGTGCCGGACATGCTATGCAAGTTAGAGATGATATTCCCCCAGTGCTTCTTCACTCCGATGTTACATCTCATCGTGCATCTCGCCAACGAGGCACTCTTGGGGGACCGGTGCAATGATCGTTGGCAGTTTTGTATTGAGAGGGAGTTCAAATATATTCGGTACAAATGTGGAAACAAAAATAAGATTGAAGCATGCATAGCTGAGGCAACTCTCCTCCATGAGATGGCAGACGCCACGACAATGTACTATGCCAATGATGTGCCCACTAATCATAACCCGGTCGCTCGGTACAATTCCGATGAGCCCAACCGTGACCCAAAGCTCTTGCTATTCAAATATCCCGGTGGCAAGGCCGGTGCCTCAAAAGTGGAGAACATTTCGCCAGAAGAGAAGGATTGCATAATGCTTTACGTGCTTATGAACATGGAGGAAGTGGTCGATTTCATGAGGTAAAATGATGAACCAATTACTTTGCAATCGAGAACTTGGTTTTGGTCTAATACGTATTTTCTCCTTTCAGCCAATTCCATGATGAAATGTGGTCGGAAGAAATGGTCCCACTCCCACGCAAGTGGTACACTCTTCTCGAAAGAGGGTGCCCCGCCCTTAAATAAAAGCTTCGTGAACTGGTTCCATGAAAAAGTAATTTCTCAAATGTTCCTCTTACTTTGCAATCCGTGACTTGTCTTATTACACGTAACTAATGCACAAAATAATCTGAACCGAACTTGTAGGGAGCTGATCCCAACGTTGAGATGACGAGATGAGTTGAGATGCGTTTCCCGGGGTTTTAACCGTAGAGTCCATACACATGAGAAGTATGATGTAAATGGGTATCGCTTCCATACGGAGTTTCACCGAAGAACCGGCCTAATGCAAAAACAATAAATACCGGGGTCTACACCCGCGGAGCCGATGATCTTGATTACTATGGAAGGTTACAAAAGGTATACGAGTTGACGTTCAACAACGCAAACATAGAACTCAAGCTCTTTGTGTTCAAATGCCACTGGTTTGACCCACACGGTGGAATGAGAAGCACCCCCTCCATTGGTTTAGTTGAAGTTAGGCCTACAACCACCTACAACGGATCCGACGTCTATGTTGTGGCTCACCAAACCAAGCAAGTTTATTATTTGTCCTACCCATGTCGAATGAGGAACTCATGGGCTGGGAAGTCGTGTTCCAGTGTATCGCCACATGGTAAGCTACCCATCCCCTCCGAGGACGATTACAACAACATTGACCCGGTAACATATGAGGGAATTTTCTATCAAGAGGAAGAGCAGTTCGGGCTCTTCAAATAGACATAGGTCTTCGGGATCTCCACAACGATGTACAAATGCGTGGTGAGACCGTGGTGGACCCGAAGGACATAGCTATGCTCACCAAGCGCCATGCGAACAAAGACAACATTGTCGAGACTCAACCGGAACCCAATGCCGACCATGAATACTCATATGATACTGATTTTGATAGTGAGGCTGAGAACCCAATGCCTAGAGATGAGAGTGGTGATGAATGGTGAGGGTCTTTTATGCTTAGTACCTACATTATCATTATGCTTAATACATACATTTGTCATTATGCTTAGTACCTACATTATCATTATGCTTAATACATACATTTGTCATTATTCTTAATACCTACATTTTTCATTATGCTTAGTACCTATATTTGTCATTATGCTTATTAATTTTCAACATGCTTATTAATTATTTTCTCTTTTCTTATGCAGGTAATTGCCCAATATGAGCGGACGGAAGGCATCATCGAGCTCCTTGCTTGATCAGATGCATCAGCGGAAGCCGTGGCCGGTGCTTCCGGACGGAGTGGAAGACCCATTGTTCCCACCCGGCGTTACGAAGACGCAGACGGAGGACGGGGAGGACGAGGGGAGGACGAGCCGGGAGGACGAGGGGAGGACGAGCCGGAGGACGAGGGGGAGGACGAGCCGGGAGGACGAGGGGGAATGCACAGCTCCTTCTAGCCGACATTCCCTCCGCTTCGGCTCGCTGGCTTCACGGCCTATGGACGAGGAGGAGGACACTAGGGAGGAGGAGGAGGACACTAGGGAGGAGGAGGAGGAGGAGTCTAGGGACGAGGAGGCTTCGACGGAGATGGCTCCGAAGAAGTTGCGGATTCGTGGGGAAGCGCAGGTTCCCGATCAGAGTAAGGAACCTGCTACGGAGGATGAGAAGTGGCTCCTTGTCCCAGGAAAGATAGAGTAAGTAGTAAGGTGATTTCATTTTCATTATGACACTTAGCATTTTCTAATGTTTGATAATTGTGCAGGAATTTCACATACACGGGGAAGAATGTCCGCGTGCCAGGGAGTCTGATTGGAGCTGCTATTAGGAAGTACTGGCCGGGGATGTACACTCCGGTCCTTGGGGGCGAGTCCAAGCTAGCCTACACTTGGGAAGACTTTGAGATAGCGCCTTACCCTGGCTTTACTTCCGCCGCCGACGCCGTGATCAAGAAGTTTTGGGTACGTAATGCATACTCTTTGGGTTTCGTTCATATGTAGTTGATAACCCCACCGTGATAACTCATGCCTCTCACACTTTCTGTTATGCTTGATTGCAGCGCAATTATAGGGTGGCGACTGAGCATAAGGAGAGGGCGAACGTGGTGCTCCGTAACATGTGTCGGAAGTTGACACGGCAGCAGTGGTACAACCAGAGGATCACGTGCATCGGCCACTTCTATGCCGAGCGTGGCGTAAGGTACACAAAGCCCGAGATTGTGCAGGGACTCGCCCCGGCTATGACGATAGATGACTTCATGTCGGTAAGTAATTGTCAATGCGATTCTATGTACCGCGGCTAACTTGCAACTATATTGTTTGTTCTTCAAATGAGTTTTGATTTTGCAGGTTGTACCACATTGGGCTGATAATAATAAGAGGGCCGCCTTCATGGAGTTGGTCAAGAATTGGGTCGGCGAAAACCCCGATTTCAAGGCCGTGAGCGACCGGAACAAGGCCAACCGTGGGAATCAGGGAACACACACTGCGGGGAGCAGCAGCACCGATCGCTGTCGGGAGCGACTGGTACATATAAAAATGGAACAAGCTGCATTTTTTTGATTTTCGATGATATGCATAACATTTGTTTTGTGATGCAGGGGAAGAAGCTCGGGAGGGAACTTGGTGAGATGGAAGCGTGGACGCACATGAAGCCGGTGACGCCCCGTCCGAACGAGCCTCGGCCCGCGCCCGAGATGTACTACGGCAAGGCCAAAGAGAACAAGGAAAGATACCGCGAGGAGTACGCCAAGCTCCATCCGGAGGTGGAGGACCCTATGACCGAGCCGGTCGACGAGGTGGCGATGATGCCGGCGGGGTCCGGCCAGCCGCATGGACGTCCCGCCCGCCTTGCCGGGGGTTTCAAGCCTCAGAGGAACTTCACGCAGATCAAGGCTACCCTCCCCTCCGGCAGCTACGCTACCTCCTCGCGGACTACATGCCGTTCTCGGGTAGAGGTTGATGTAAGTCATCCACACTTTCATCCTCTTTGACTCTTGTTCCTGAATGGCTATGTTGATGAGACACATTATTTCTGAAATTGTAGACTCAGCTCGAGGAGGTCTATGCAGTAGCTTACGAGGAGTATCTCGAGAAGATTAAGGAGCATGACCTTGTGAAAGATGCCTATGTCCAGTGGACGAGCAACCAGATGGCGGTAAGTTTCAATCTCTATGGTTGCAAAACATCATAAGTCCCCATGTTTGAATCTGAGCTATCTCTCCCGTTTCTTGCGAGTTTCACTCGGTTCATGATGACTCGGAGTGCGAGAGGAACCACTCCCAGAGCCACCTCATCCGGGCCGACGCCAGTGTTCCCGTCCAAGGAGGAGTTCTATATCATGTACAAGCGTCAGCGTCAGTTGACCCCGGTAAGTTGCTAACTTGGCTAAGTTGCTAACTTGGTGTGACATGGCTAAGTTGCTAACTCCCTCCAACATGTAGGGATTGGGAGAATCCGGGAACGACACTCCTTGTGGTACGCCGATGCACCCCGGTCGCCATTCTCCCGGTGCTTCGCCGAACCTCGGCATTTTTCTGGTTCCGGTGGCTCTCGTCGTGGTTCTACCTCCCCGAGCACCGTCGAGATACAGCGGCCTCACTTCACCCACTCGGAGCTAGATCGTCTGTAGCTAGATCGTCACTCGGGTGGTGCACCACCATAGTTTCTACATTGTACTAGCTACATGACACATGCTATATGTGTAGAATGATCTATGTAGGATGACTATATGTACCGTATTGCTTGTGTGCTATATTTGTACTAAATTTGGGATTTGGTGCCATATTTGTGCTATATCCGTGATGTGAGCTATATGTGTGCAATTCGTATATGATACTGCTATTTTATATGCAATTGCTGTGCAAATGGAGCAAAATCAGGAAAATTAAAAAAATCGGGCAGCAATGTGCACGACGGTGTCACCGTCGGCACGAGCCCATAGCTGTGCCAAATGGCAGAGTCCGTGCCGACGGTGACACCGTCGGCACAGCTGCTGCCCAGCGCGCGTTTTTTCCAGTTCAAATCAAAACGTTTTCCCGCCGGTTCTGGGAAAAAAAAAGATGAAACTGTGCCGACGGTGAAACCGTCGGCACAAGTGGGCACGTTGACGGCAGCCGGCGTGACGGCGAGATGGGTGTGCCGACGATGGGCAGGCCGACGGCCACCGTCCAGCCGTCGGCGTACGCCTGTGCCGACGGTGTCATGCTACGCCGATGGTGCCCGCGCGAACCCCGACGCCATCTGTGCCGACGCCGGTACGCCGACGGTCACCGTCGGCAGAGACGGTGCCGACGGTGGACTTACCTGTGCCGACGGTGCGGGGCCGTCGGCCCACGGCGTCTTCCCCGTAGTGCGTGTATGTGCGTGTGTGGCCTACGGCTGCCAACGTGAAAGGTATGTGTGGCGGCCATGGCAAAAACGCCACACTACTCTTTATAAATAAAAGTTATCAAGAGTTGATAGAACATAGTGGTAGCTTAGCTTGATGAAGCCTTTAATGTAAACCTGTAGGTCATGAGTTCAAACACCTGAACCACTTTATTTTATTTTTACTTTTTAAAATTGTGCTAGACATGGTAGTATGTTCTAAAATATAGAACCCAGCTCTGTATTATTTTTAAAACTTTTTATCATTTTTTTAATCATTGTAGGAGTCCAAAATGAAACATACTTCCTCCTGTTTATTTCAATTGATACGCATGTACAACATACACATGCATGAATTCTTCACAAGTTGGCATAAATTTAATCTTACCATAGGTACTACTACATAATATTTTCTTTAAATGTCTCATGTAAGATTATGGATTAGGGTATTAATTAAGTAAATTCTGTGTGGGTGAAAGTTCTTTTGTCACCAACAGATTTTTTAAAGCTTTTTTTTGCATTCTCATATTTCTTTTGTGTTGCATTGATTCCACCAGTGTCCAGGAAATGACACATACCAAAAGAAATATTTATATCCGTATTGTTTCAGCAAATATGGGATAACTAAACTTCTAATTGCAGGATGTTTTACGTTCTGGAGCAATAAAATTTGCTACTGATCTACAAATATATCAGGAAGTTGCTGGTCCTGGTGGCCTTGATTTTGCATATATAGATACAACTTCCGTGTATCACACAAAGGTTTGCTTCACAAAGGTTTGCTTTGATGACTTCATACATATATGCATCTTATGATAAACTAATAATATTGGATTAGCTTGTGTTTGTTTCTCTAATAAGCAGATCGGCCTAGCTATGTATATCCAATATATTCATTTAGATTGTAAAGAGAAGGTTACAGCCACCCAGTCCGTTAAAATGCATATAATTACCTTTGTTATGAACCGAATAACCAATGTATCTATATCATCTAGTCAGTGACAACCATTTGTTTATTAGTGATATTTGACTAGAATAATTCTTTTTAGGCGCATTTGAGGGGAAAAATATGATAAAAAACCCTACAAAACAGTACGATAGAATACATATTGCCTGTTGAGTAACGAGAAACTGACATAGTGCAAGGAGTATGGTATCTTAACTCAAATTAATATCCAGATTCCATTGAATTTGCTTTTGTCTAAGTAGATGTGTTGGGTCAGGAAGAATCTATATTCTAGAGTTATCTCATGAAATTGGCACTAGCCTTCTAGATAAGTGGAATGGATGTTTTTCTCCAAACTAACGACAGACAACATAATTTTTTATATAATCGTTATAATATAAAGTACTCCATCCATCTAACAAAGGATGTCTCAACTTTATTAAGTTGAGACATCCATTGTTGGACGGAGGGAGTAATGATTTTTAAATTTAAAGTCAGCACGTGACTTGCCCAGAAAGGATGGTATATGAACTTTTGAAACAAGTAATACAATATTATCGGAGAAATGGCAAGTGTTGTTTTTAGTTTATTAAGTTACTAATAACATAATGCCTCTTCACAATGGAAGAAGCCCCGTTGTGGTTGCATTTCGACAAGTGAACCCTTCAATTGCAAGATCCTTTCCCACCCATAATAGATCTTCATCAAGTAGTAGTGCAATGTCTAGCACTTCGATAAAAAAAATTAAAAACAATGCGGAGCTGGGTTCTATATTTTAGAACATAATACTACATTGTCTAGCACAATTTTAAAAAGTAAAATAAAATCAAGTGGTTTGGGGGTTTGAACTCAAAATCTACAGGTTTGCATTGAAGGCTTCATCCAGCTAAGCTACCACTACGTTCTATCAACTATAGACAACGTTTATTTATAAAGAGTAGTGTGACGCCTTTGCCATGGTCACCACACATGTCTTCCATGTTGGCAGTTGTAGGCAACGCACGCCATGCAGGCAAGATGGGTGGTTCCTATCGCACGGGAGTGTGGTGCCGCTCGCATAGGCGCCACACAAAAGTGTTAGTGAAATGAAATAGTTTGGTCGAAAGGTTATTTTATGCATTTCTTTCACAAAAAGATTATTTTTGTGCAAATGGCCGATTTTGGCCAGCCAAAATACTATTTTAACCAGCTCTCTCTACTTGACCTTTAAAGACATGCACGATGGGAGCCCGGGCAGCTGCCCATGCTAGCTGGGCCCTAGCTCCGCCCATGGCAACGGATCGACCTCCATGTGACGTTGCCGCACTTCATACCAGTTACCTCTATATTCAGGCACGGATCAATTAATACCGGCATACACGGAGTAAGCAATATCACACTTAATCGCAAATGCCAAGATAATTCTTCAAATGCAAATTTTATCACAAGCTAGATATTATCTCCGTTCCAAAATGCAAGTGTTTTTTTAGAAAGTACTATCTCCATTTCAAAATGTAAGCTCTCTTCGAAAGCTAAATTAGCTTTATAAAAAATCTTATATTTTGAAACGTAGATAATAATTGTTAGTCTACCTCTATATTCATGTGTCCAGACAAGACCAACGCACTATTCTTGTCAAACGCTGAAATCTATCCCATCAAAATTTACTGCATGCATCGAGCAATACTACTCACCTTTCTCAACAGATAAATCATGAGCTGTGTGATTCATCTGGGCCTGAATAATGAATACAGAGGTATCAAGTGAAGTGGTATGAAGTGAGGCAACGTCACATGGATGTCGATTTACTATGGTCTTGGCAACAGATCGATTTGCATAGTTGAGTGCAGTACCATGACGGATCTGGGTACCTAGGCTAGCTACTCTTTAATTTTAGTAAACACCTCCAGTACTGCTAGTGCTAGGCATGTGGTAGAATTGAGGCTGTCGTCGTACCGAACACTCGCACTTAATTTCCCTGTACATTGTGTAGTAGTACAATGTACTTCTCTATGATATAAATGAAAAGGCAAACTGTTGCCCCTATCTGGTCTGTTCAATCAAAACTTTCTCTCTGCTATCGATCGCCAAGACTCAAATTGGTAAAATGATTTCATCGAAAATAAACACAGTTTCCAGATCATCGTAAAATACTAAAGACATATTAGTCAGGCTGAAGAGAAGTGCTTCAGTTAACATTGAACACCCCAGGTTATAGCTAAACATAATAGAATAGTTCCCCGTTCTACTGATTTACGGCAAGGAAAAGCACATACTTCCTGGTTCACTAATATTGTGGAGACAGCTGATCAACGCTAAATACAACAACTCAGACGACATCTTTTTGGCATCTGGTCAGCGGGGCTCCCAGTTCTGGCGCAGCATTCACAAAATAAAACATCTGTTCAAGTTAGGCGCCCAGCACTCCATTAGGGATGGTCGTCGTACCAAGTTCTGGATGGACCGGTGGGTGGGGGATGCACCGCTTAAAGACAGAAGGTCTATTCATTGTTGCTTCTTCGCAGATGGACTCTGTGGCTCAGGTGTGTGGCTCCAGTGAACCGTTGAGTTTCCGAAGACAGTTGGATCAAGGTCTAGCCACGGCCCAGGAAGAGTTGCAATCGCTGATTGATTCGACTCTGCTTTCCGAAGGCCAGGACAAGGTGTCCTGGCGCCTCGAGAGGGACGGGAATTTCTCTGTTAAATCCTTGTATGCGCGACTGTCTCAAGGGGCGACAGTGGCGCACTTCAAGGACGTGTGGGCGGCTAAAGTTCCCCTTAAGATCCGCATCTTTGCGTGGCAGCTAGTACTCGATCGTCTTCCTTCTAGTGCTAACATCTTGTCGAGACATGGCCCGGGCAACGGCAATTGCGCTCTCTGCGGGGAGAGAGAGACGGCGGACCACATTTTCTTTACTTGCCCTTTAGCCATGTTCGCTTGGAGCGTCCTCAGACTCATCCTCCAATGCAGTTGGTGCCCTGCCTCCTTCCCACAATTCTTTGCAATTCTTGTCAATTTTGCGGGACGGGCTCGTAGAACGATTTGGTGCCTTTTCCTGGCGCAATCTTGGGCACTCTGGCTTATCAGAAACAAACTTACTATGGAGTCCAAGCTTATTCGACATCCTGCTGACATAATCTTTAAAACTATGTTTTGTTTGCAGCAGTGGCTCATCCTGGCGAAGCCAAGGGACCGTCCCTAGCTTAGGTGGCTGATCTCTGAGCTCAGACGGATCCATGCCCTTCATCTCCCGGTCGACGTCTGAGGCTGCTCCTTCCTTTCCTCATCCCAGGGGCGGATGACGACGTTTCTCTTTCTTCCTGGTTCTCGGTCTGTTAGGGGAGGCCGACCCCAGGTTCCTTGCAGTCGTTTATTTCCTTGGCTAAGCTGTATGCTGCAGCATGTAATGCACTTATGTGAACCTGTTGGGCTTTATTAATTTAAAGTCGGGCACCTAGTGCATTTTATCTAAAAAAAATATTTAAAAATGGACTAGATACAAACCAAAATGAGTGACCTACACACTAAAAATAGACTAAATACAAACTAAAGTGAGTGAATCTAGAAAAGAGCTAAAACGTATTATAAAAGAGAACGGAGCGAGTAGTCTACATCCACAAAAATATCCGAATTAAAAACACAACAGATAAAAGTACCGGCCGTAATGTTTTGCATTTAAACCATCAACATACTGATACAGTGTCTACGGTGGGTGGCAAGAGAGGCATTACCAGTAACCAACCAGTAAAGGGATCTCGAACCAGCCACGTCAATGAGCAAGTCATTGTCCTCCCTATACAGGATAATAAGGTGTTGCATCAAAACAATCTAAATCCTTATTTTGGGCATGCTAGCAACTGAAGATGACACCATGAGGAGCATACAAAGCAAGAAAATATTTGTTCAAACCAGAACATTCTTAAATTAATTCTCCAATTCCCAGCCTTTTCGCGTACCACACAACAACCTAATAAAGGATTTAAACTCTATATATTGTAGATCATTAACCATATGTTTGCCTATACTGAAATTTGCAAATATAGACTAATTAGACCTTCAACATCTAACGACCCTCTAATGTTGTGATGCTCACTCCATTTGCAGAATTTTCCATGTTCTCCCTTGGTTCTTGAGTTTCCCAATTCTGCATAGCAAAATATGCAGGCTGCTTTGGTGCAGGGAGCAATGCACTTTCATTCTCTAACATAAAAATAACTGATGACATAAGCGGTCTATCATCAGGATGATCTTGAACACACAAGAGACCAACATGAATACACCGTAGAACATGAAGTGGACAGCTCTCAATGACTGAAGAGTGCATTAGCTCTGTTGCTTTTCCATCTTGCCACAATCTCCATGCCTGAACCAATAAGAGCAACTTATGATCAAGTTTCTGCGTTTTGTTTGAGCTATTGAAATTTTATGCATTTCTCCAAACTTACGTAAGTTGTAAGGCTCGAAAAGTTCATTATAAGCTGCGGTGAGCTGATCTTCAAGCCACTTACAATCTCCAAAATAAGAACGCCAAAGCTATAGGTGTCCGATTTTACAGAAAAGGCACCTCCCATCACATATTCAGGCGACATGTAACCACTATTAAAATAATTCAAACAAGAAAGTCATAATTTGAGATCAACTAAACAATAAAACACTGGAAGTTCGATAGGTGTCTGGTGCATTTAATTACTTACTATGTCCCAACAACCCGGGAAGTGTTTGCATGCCGTTGGTTTCCACGAAAGATCCTAGCCATACCAAAGTCGGATATTTTCGGAGTCATTTCTGAATCTAGCAAGATGTTGCTTGCTTTGAGATCTCTGTGAATTATAGTTAATCTTGAATCTTGGTGGAGGTAAAGCAGCCCTCTCGCCACCCCATTAATTATATTATAGCGTGTGGGCCAATCTAGCACATATTGTTTTGTAGCATCTACAAAGATGAACCATAAATATATTATATCATTAGTCATCGGGCGATACCCTGTTGGTTGATAAGAAATTTACAATTTGTATCAAAAGCCTGACCATACCAAAAAGGAATGCATCCAAGCTTTTGTTAGGCAGGTATTCGTAGATAAGCAACCTCTCATCTCCATGAATGCAGCAACCAAGAAGTCTAACTAGATTTCTATGCTGCAATTGAGCAATCAGATCTACTTCATTTTTGAACTCCTTTATCCCTTGTTCAGAGTCAATACTAAGCCTTTTGATAGCAACATTGTTGAGACCATCCAACATTCCCTACATGATTGCATCATCGTGAATTATGAAATGACAAAAGCAATTCGTTTTAACACGAAATTATTATCCTTGCAAAATGAATATGTGCTATAGAAAATATGGATATAAAACTTTTTGTTACCTTGTAAACTTTGCCAAAACCTCCCTTTCCGATTTGTTTCAAGTCAGAGAAATTATCTGTTGCAGCAGCAATATCTTCAAAGCTAACAAATGGTAGCTCTATACTTTCGCCTCCAGTTCCATTGGAAGAACTAAGGTACTCTGGCATCACTCTCTTCTGGATTTCATTCTTTCGTTGTTTGCTTGCTAAAGATAAATTTCTTAATACCACTTATAAAATGAAGTTGAATTTTGATAAAGAAGCCATTGTTTATTTTACCCCTGTATTTGCATATCCCGACAAGGGCTATACATGTGAGTATCAATAGGCATGCAATGGCCGGGAGTACAATCTTTACCAATCTTCTATTCTTTTGAACTGCAAAATATGTCCTGTAAGAATTTAGCGCATCACATTTTTAAAGAAAAATAAGTTACTACATCAAGCATTACTCATAGGAGCATGCAAATACTTGCGCACAATAGCATAAATGTTCGGCATACCAAGCAACTATGCTACTACTGATCCTGTCCAGAGTTACTGATAGGCTTATGGTAAGTTGAAGTTTTATGTTGCAATATGCTCGTAAAGAACAGTTCCAAGTTTACTGATTATTTTATACACCAACAAAACTGGCTGCAAAGAAGTATTGATGACTGCGATCATACTGTTAAGTTCATAACTTAGCATATGTCCCCTGCTTAAAGTGTTGGTGTTGAGTTGATGGGCATAGTCCTAAGTGTAAAGTTTCATTAAATAAAGTCCCATGACAAATTTAGCACAGTGATATCATAATTCATAAGTTTACAGTGGACTACTGGAGTGGTGCATACCAGGAGAGTCAGCAAGCCGGACGAACAGGTTCTCGCCACGATTGCTATACTTCCCCGTGTCGACGAGCTCCGTTGTCCAAATTAAGCACCTGGACTGGTCAGCCATAGAATCGTTACTGTTCAAGTTAGTGTAAGTGTAGGCCGTACATGAGCAATTGATGGTGCACTCGGCCGTGCACTCGTCGAAGCTTCTGTTCAGGACATGGAAGGATTTGGCTGGAACCTTCATCCTAGACAAGGTCACGAAATGACTTTGCCTACTGCATTCCAACGCCTTTATTCTTCTACATCCGCTGGAGAAGTTAAGACTAATAGGCTCAAACCCATCGAGACAACGGCATGTCGCGATAACCCCCATGTTGTCACAATAGCCGAACGGGCCACAGGAAGCATAGAGGTCGCAGCTGCTACTGGGGTCCTCGGCAGTGGTTGTCCATGACGAATTGTTGTTCCAGCTAAGACTCCTCAGCATGCCTGTATAGTCGAGCGTAAGACGTGCATACGGTGAGCCAGCAGACACGGAGAATTCATAATAGAACCCATCACCTGTGCCGACAATCGCTTCATAGATGATTGTGTTCTGGTATATTCTACCATCCACTGTCGAACCACTGAACATACTGAGGCGGGTGTAGGGCATAGTCCCATGCCAAATGACTAACTGATGGCCCGAGCTGAGGTCAAGGCTCAAAGAAAAATCTCCGGTGGATGGGTCAAGGGGCCCTCTCCAAGCAACAAGCCGCCCAATGATACGGGCCTTGTCGCTGAGGAAGAGCCTTGTGCCTGGGAGGATGGTGTCTGTCGGATGATCAAAACTCTGCCATATGATTGTACCATTTAGAAACTGGAGGACCAGGTTCCCCGTGTCGAGTAGCACTGCAACAACTCCCATGCCAGCGATGTTGTTCTTCGTTGCCCAAGGGATGCGACCCTGGGAGTCAGACAACACCAAGTCAGAGCTGTTGGTGATGGCGAGCATGGGGGATGAAGTGGCGGCGATCGGGTTATCACGATTGGCAGTCCATACGACGGTGCGGCCAGGGATGTTGTGGTACCATATGCTGAGGTATAAGCTCGTGTTGGAGCCGTCCGGCGAGAAGAAGCCAAGCGCAAAGTCGCCGCCCTTGGAGACGAGCATGTCGCCGGAGGAGAGTGGCTTTGCGTCTGTGAGCTGGTCATCGGATCTGCAGGATGAACTCAAGAACATGAGGATCAAAATGGGAACGCAAGAGGGCATACCCATGGTGCCTCTTCTTCTATCTGGGGGCAGCTATAGAAGCTAATCAACTGAGGTGCGTGGTTCTGCACTTCTGCTGAACAACTTAACAAGTGGTTGGAGTCTTCTTTCTCGACCTCCCAGTCTAAACTTGTCTCTCATCGCAAAAAATGGAGATATATAGAATGGTTAAGTATCACGAGAATAGTAATGGAGAAAGACAGTAAAGTTGACATAGAGACCTTATCAAAGATGAACATAGCAAAGTCCAAGTCTCCAATGGTGCTGCACGCGCAAAGAAAAATCCTCACCAAATTGGAGTTTAGATTGAGTGGGACAGCCGACAAGGGAAAGGCATGTGGGTTTGCTTACTAATTAAGGCAAAGTGTTGCGGTCTGTTTGGTGAGTTGGTGACTTCTCCCAGCTCCGGGACGGGAAAATCAATGAAAGAAGTTGACACTTGGGTTAGTCAGTAAGATAATCAACGAAAGAAGACAACAAATATCATACCAATGATGAAATACTTTGGGTTTTTTTACTTGGGGTTAGTTTCTGTAAAGACCAGAGTCTAATTGAGATTAATCCATAATGACCTATTGCATCAAAACAATATAACATCCATCCTTCTTGGCAGCAAAATCATACAGGGCAGGAAAATCTTTGTTTGAACTCAAATAGGACATTCTCGATTGGTTCTCAGTTGAAATCATTTTCCGGTACAGCACAACCTACCGAAATATTAAAATTCCAACTACTGTTGATCCTAAAGTATACTCCCACCCATACAGAATGAACCCAAGAATGGGAGGATGGAAATAGGAATGCTAGACTTACCTTGTAAGTTTTAAGGCCATCTTTTTCATCCTTCAGGAACCAACAAAGGAGAACGTGGTTCTTCAGAACAATTCTGCTGCAGGGAGTGAAGACAATTCTGAAATTGGACGTATCAATGATAACGACGCGATAATAATAATAATAATAAATGCAGCATAGACTTTGTCACGTATACCAAACATGATTAGCAGATGATCGACAGGCAGGAGCCTAGCCTAGACCCTGAAGTCCCAAACAATATATGCTACACGTGCAGAGGAAATTTGTTGCTACGGGTTCAGATTGGAGGTTTGACTTCGGACTTGGAGAGTGCGACAGGGGAAACCTCAGGGCTGGTTGGCGTGGCGCAGTGTTTGACTTGTTGGGGTTTCATGACGTAGCAGCGGACGCCCGCAGTCTCCTGCCGCCGCCGACGCCCACCACGGCGGTGGCCACGGCGAGAAGCGCCTACCGCCGCTGCCGCGGACGACGCCGCCGGGTCAGTCTCGGTGCGGGACCTGGACGCCAAGGTCGATTGGGATCGGAGCGACGGCATTCACGCCCGGATTGATCGATCCGATCGAGAGACTGCGGTAAATCGGCGCGGATTTCATCGAGGAATCCACGAATGGAAGTTCTTTTTTCTCGAGGGTACCTCTTCCAGACACGAGAGGGTAATGGGCGCTCGATATAGGCCTTTCCTCCCTTCGGCCACTTGGGATTTCGGCCCTAATCACTCAAGTTGAGACACTGAATTAGTGGGCCAAGGCCTACTGAGTGGTATAGTTGAGACACCGCAGCTGCCGCACCCGTCGGCGCACAGCAACCCCGGAGAAGAAAGCATGAAAGCCAGCTAGTTAAACTTTGTTTTTTCTTGCAATCCCATTTAACCAATGACCAAACATATAAGTAATATTCGAAGGTGGGGGTAAATTAAAAGCTAAATAAAGTCAAAACAATATAGTTAACATCCTTCAGTCTTTCACGCATGTAAGAAAAAGATAGCAGCAACATCATACAGGGCAGGAAAATCTTTGTTTGAACTCATATACGGAGTAAGACATTTTCGATTGATTCTCAGTTCACATTATTTTCCCGTACAGCACAACAACATACGGAGGCCCCTACTCTCTTGCGTGCACTTGTCTTTTATTTTAGATAGATATCTCTAGCTTGAATGCATTTTTGCTGACATATCGTGCTACATTTGTATATCCTTAGTGACATGTTTGACAGTATACTGCCACCCATGCTGAGATTTCCATATGTGCTGAAATTTGAACTTCATATCTAACGACCGTCTAATGTTGTGATGCTCAGCACATTTGAAGAACCTTCCTGGGTCTCGGAATGTCGCAGAGCAAAATATGCAGGCCGCTTTGGTGCAGGGAGCAAGACGATTTCATTCCCTAACATAAAAATAACCGATGACATGAGCGGCCTATCATCCGGGTCATCTTGAACACACAAGAGACCGACATGAATACATCGTACAGCTTCATGAAGTGGACAGCTCTCAGAAACCGAAGACTGCATTAATTCTGCTGCTTTTCCATCTTTCCATAGCCTCCATGCCTGGGCCAACAGAATCAGCCTATGATCAGTTGACTACATTTTGTTTGAGGTATTGAAATGTTGTGAATTTCTCTGTACTTACATAACATGTAAGACCGCCAAAGTTCATCATGAGCTGCGGTGAGTTTACCTTCAAGCCACTTACAATCTCCAACAGAAGAATACCAAAGCTATAGGTGTCGGATTTTACAGAAAAGTCACCTCTCATCGCATATTCAGGCGACATGTAACCACTGTTTAAAATAATAACAAGAAATGCAAAATTGAGATAAGATATACGGTATAAACTAGAACTTGACAGGTGGCTAGTGCATTTATTTACTTACTATGTACCAACAACATGGGTAGTGTTTTCTTGTTGTTGGTTTCCACCAAATATCCTTGCCATACCAAAGTCTGATATTTTGGGAGTCATTTCTGAGTCCAACAAGACATTACTTGCTTTGAGATCTCTGTGAATTATGGTTAACCTTGAATCTTGGTGGAGATAGAGAAGACCTCTCGCTACTCCCTGAATTATTTTGAAGCGTGCAGGCCAATTAAGTACATGGTGTCTTGTAGCATCTTCAAAGTTTATGGTAAACAAAGTGTATCATTAGTTATCAGTGATTTCTATATGGTTAATAAAAAACTTGTAGTAAATACCAGAAGTCAGAGCATACCAAAAAGGAAGGCATCCAAGCTTTTGTTAGGTAAGTATTCATAGATAAGTAACCTCTCATCTCTATGAATGCAGCAACCAATCAGTCTAACTAGGTTTTTGTGCTGCAATTTAGCAATTAGAACTATTTCATTCTTAAACTCCTCTACGCCTTGCCCAGAATCCTTACTAAGCCTTTTGATAGCAACTTCCTTGACACCTTCCAGCATTCCCTACATGACCGCATCATCCTAAGTTGTGAGAAGATGACAGCAATTGAACTTGACTACTATAATTATACTGAAGAACAGAGCATGTGCTGCTGAAACTACATACATAAAACTTGTTGTTATTACCTTGTAAACTTTCCCAAAACCTCCTCTTCCAATTTGCTTAGAATCAGCGAAATTATCAGTTGCGGCGACAATATCCTCGAAGCTAACAAAAGGAAATTCTGCACTTTCGACTCCAGTTTCACTGAAAGAACGAAGGTATCCTAGCATTGGCCTCTTCTTGATTTCCGTCTTTTGATGTTTGCTTGCTAAAGATCAATACTTTGTTATTAACATTTAGGCAATTAAGTTGAATTTTGAAGACAAGAGTCTTTTTCTATTATACCTTTGTATTTGCATATCATGACAAAGACTACGCATGTAACCATCAGCGAGCATACTACGGTCGGGAGCACAATCTTTACCGATTTCCTATTCCTTCGAACTGCCACTGCATCCGATACATCACCTTTTTTAGGAAAAAAATAATTTACCATATGAAGCATTACTTGCAAGGGTATGAAGTTACATGCTTGGACCTAATAAATGTGCTACCAATAAACCCTTAGAGGTTTTGGTAGGCCTATCGTAAAATGGGATTTAATATTGCATTATACACTGACAAAAAATAGTAAGAATCTTACCATTCTAAACACCAAATTAATTTGCTGCAAAAAAATGCAATTGACTATTAATGCAATATTGTTAAGTTTATGCATTTAATAGATGCACCGTTCAAGTGTTGTGTTGATTTGATACACAACTAATTTTGCAGGGAATTTCAGCGGCATAACACATTGAGTGCCATAATAACATAAGACTGGAAAGGTGTGGTGCATACCAGGGGAGTCGGAAAGCCGGAGGTACACATTCTCGCCAGCTTCTTGATATTTTCCGGTGTCAACAAGCTCCCCTGACCAAACCAAGCACCTTGATGGGTCAGCCATAGCACCTGGACTGTTCAAGTGGGCATAAGCGTAAGCTGTGCATGAGCAGTTGCGGCTGCACTCGGCTTCACACTGATCGAAGCTTCTATTGCGTATATGCAAGAAATTGTCTGGAATTTTCATCCTAGGCAAGGCCACAAAATGACTTGGTGTGCCGCATTTTATTGCTGCTATTCGCCTACATCCTCTAGAAACATTATTACCATCAGGCTCAAACCCATCAAGGCACTGGCATGTTGGGACAGTCCGAGTGAAGTCGCAATAGCTCGATGGGCCACACGAGGAATAGAGGTCACATGGAGCAGTAGGGATTTCAGCAATGAGTGTCCACGATGATGACTGCGTGTTCCAGCGAAGATACTGCAGCTTGCCAGTGTAGTCAAGCTTGATGCGCATGAAGTCTGAGCTGTTAGAGATTGTGAACATGAAGTAGAACAGGTCCCCTATGTTGACGGTCGTCCGGGTGCCGTTGTTCACGTACATGCCACCATTCACTGATACGCCATCCGACACGGTCATGCGGTAGTATGGCCTGGTCTTGTTCCAGGTGACAAACTGGATATCCGGAGAGGCAGGGTCACCGCTGCAGGAGAAGTCCCCAGACGAAGGATCATCAGGGCCCTTCCAAGCAACAAGGCGCTCGGCATAGTGGGCCCCGTAGCTCAACAAAAACCTCATGCTTGGAAGGAGGGTGTCGGTGGGATGATCGAAACTCTGCCATATGATTGTGCCGTTTAAATACTGGAGGACAAAGTTACCGGTGTCGAGCAGCACTGCAGCAACTCCGGTGGCAGTGATGTTGTTCTTCGTTGACCAAGTAGCGCGGCCTCGGGAGTCAGACAACACCAGGCCAGAACTGTTGGTGATGGCGAGCATGGGGGATGAAGAGGTGGGGATCGGGTCCTCGCGGTTGGCGGTCCACACGACGGTCCGGCCGGGGATGTTGTTGTACCATATGCCAAGGTATAAGCTGGCGTTGGAGTCGCTCGGAGAGAAGAAGCCGAGCGCAAAGTCCCCGGCCTTGGAGACGAGCGTGTCGGCGGAGGAGAGCGGCTTTGCATTCGTGAGCTGGTCATCGGACCTACAGAGTGAACCAAAGGATAGGAGGATGAAAATAGGAATGCAGGACTTGCCTTGTAAGGCCATCTTCTTCATCCTCCCGGAACCAACTGAGGTTGTATGTGGTTCTTCAGAAGAATTGTGCCTGGCTACAGGGAGTGAAGACAAAGTCTGAAATTGTACGTTTGAATGGTAATTTTTTTTTGCGGGGATATCAATGATAACTTGGTAAGCACGTGATAATAATAAATACAAGATGGACTTAGTCACGTAGACCAAACATGATTAGCGGATGATGGCAGGCAGGCAGGAGACCAGACCCCTGAAGTCTCCAACAATGCTACACGCGCAGAGGAAATTCGTTGCTACGGGTTCAGAACTTCAGATTGAAGGTTTGACCTTGGACTAATAGAGAGTGCGACAGGGGAAACCTCAGGGCTTGTTGGCGTGGCGGAGTGTTTGACTTGTTGGGGTTTCACGACGTGGCAGCGGCCGCCCGCGGTCTCCTGCCGCCGACGCCGACGCCTACCACGGCCGGCGGTGGCCACCGCGAGAAGCGCGCGCCGATCGCCGCTGCCGAGGACGACGCCGCCGGGTCGCTCTCGGTGCGGGACCTTGACGCCATGGTCGATTGGGATGGGAGCGACGCCGTAGCTCCTCCATTCACGCCCGGATTGATCGATCCGATCGAGAGACTGCGGTAATCGGCGCGGATATCGTCGAGGAATCCGTCGAAAGCAAGTTTTTTTTGTTCTCGAGAGGAGGGAATGGGCACTCGATATGGGCCTTTCCTCCGTTCAGCTACTTGGGCTTTCGACCCGTAAGCACTTAAGTTTACACGGAACCAGTGGGCCAAGGCCTACTGAGTGATATAGTTGCCATTCTCCCGAGAGAAGGAAGCCGGGGGGTCCGGGAAATCCTATACACCGACCAGGTCGGTGCCTACCACGCACCGCACAGCCTGGTCGGGTATTGGGCCTGGCCCATTTTCATCTTTTTTCATTTTTACGTTTTCTGTTTTGTTTCTGTTTTTTCTGTTTTTTCTTTTTTCTGTTTTTTTTTCTTTTCATTTCTGTTTATTTTTCTTTTTGTTCAAAATCGAAATAGTTCAAATTTGAAAATAGTTCAAATTCGAAAAACGTTCATATTTGAAAAGTGTTCAAAACGAAAAATGTTCAAAGCTAAAAATTGTTCGTATCCGAAAAATGTTCATAATCGAAAAATGTTCAAATTTAAAATATGTTCATTTTCGAAAAATGTTCAAATTTTGGGAAAAATCGATATTCGTTCAAATTTAGAAATTCGTTTAAATTTCAAAATCTGTTCAAAATCTGAAATTTGTTCACTTTTCAAATTTGTTCAAATTTTTAAAAACGTTCGGGATTTAAAATTATCTATATTTTGAAAAATGTTTAAATTTTGAATTTGTTCAGATTTGAAAAACGTTCAAATATTTTTTAAGAAACCTCAAAAATTATTTTGGTTTTCCAAAAAAACATTAAGATTTAAAAATACAAAAACAAAACAAAGAAAAGAAAAGTTGTACCTAATGGGCCGCGGCCCATGAAACTGCTGCCTGCCCGTGGGGGTGCGGTGGCTTGTTTCCACCGACCAGGTCGGCAGAAAGCACCTCCCGGGGGGTCCTCCTCTCTGGCGCTCGCGCGCCCCCTATTCTTCAGCGCGCTTAAGAATCGGCCCATCTTTCCTCGGATGATTTCAGTTCGCACAAAGGCCTTTGCATCATGCATCCGAAGCGTGCTGCCCGGTATTTTTCGTAGTTGGACATACACTACAGGCCAAGGTTCGTATTTAAGCTGGTCAAAGTTTTACCAGCTCCCCGAGGTGGGACTAAAAACCAAATCAAGATTATGCCGCGTCCGTTGCATGTCTAGCTTTCCGTCGCTGCTTTCCTTTTCTGTTACCCCTTCAATCACGTAGCTAGCTAGCCAACGCGTGGCTGGTTTGGCTTTTTTTTTTCCTTTCTTCGTTCAGGACTTCACGTAACTAGCTACCAGCCGCTGCTTTGGCTTTTTTTTTTTTTTTTTGCTTCGTTCACGTAGCTAGCTATCTAGCGCCTGCGCCGCTCTGTTTTTATTTTTACGAAGAAAAATAGCAGGAGTTAAAGCTAATTGGTAACTTGACATGCACTAGTTTGAACATGGGCACCCAAACCATTAATTGGGGTAAACCAAAGATTGTAAAAACAAAATTTGGTCAACCTAAGGCTTTTCAATAATTCAGTAGGACAAATGTTATACCAAAGTGGAACATAACTTTTATTTGTATGGATAAAATGAGTACGAACAAAACAAAAAATAGTTTGTGTGTAGTTGACCTGTCTTCGTTGTCCAGGATAGTTCAATTCACTTGTATGTGAGTATGAAGCGGGTCAGTATTTAAACAGCTGCGCATCCGTCTAATCTTACGATGTGGGACTATTCGGTATCAGTGAGAGGTCGGCCACGAGCGACAGGAAATCGGCATCCAGCGGCTGCATGCGCTTCTAATATCTGTGAGTGAAGGTGTGTGTGGAGGCACCTGTGTGAAAATAATTATATCGTGATATTTATAGTCTATGATCGCTAGTCCACTAGCAATATGTCTGATCATTGTTTCGTTCTATTAATTTTAGCAAATAAATTCGGACTAAATAAAACATAACACATCGAACACATTGCAATATACAATGGAATAAGAGTTGGCTAGTTGGAAAAAATGTTATACGCATAAGAAGAAATAGTTTTCTATGTGTGTGAAAAAAATCTCGTCTACTCAAGGAACAACAATATTGCGTCCAAGAGAACATCTCGTCTACTCAGATAACAAGAATGTTGAAACATCTCGTCTACTCGGGGAACAAGATGATTTGTTCCCTAGAACAAATCTCCTCTGCTCGAGGAACGATAATATTGCATCCGAGAACATGTCTCGTCTTCTTAGGGAATAAAACTATTGAATATGTGGAACAAACCTCGGCTACTAGGGGACAACAGCCTAAAAAGGAGGGGAACATGTAATATCCCAGGTATTGGGGTTACAAAAATAGAGGAAACGGATGTGTGCATTGCATTCATGCATAGAAAATCTGGGGAATTTTCGCGCTTTAAAGTAAAACAGTCACAGTAACTGAATTTTCACTTGACCTTGGTGGAATGGAAATAGCTCATCAAGTCAAGCGCTATAAACCTCAATGTGACCTTTTCTAAAATCTTGTTTTGGGTAGAGATGATTCGATCTAAGGGGTTAGATCAAATGGAACTAATAATCAACACAACAACACTTTACTCAATGATCAATTGCTTGATCTTATAACATATCATAATATGGTAATCCTTACCATAACATATGAACATACATCTATTTGGAAATCAAGTAACAATAAATGGAGAAAACCATTCTTCACTTATCTTTTCCATGTCTTAAACAAATCCTTGATCCTACCATGAACCTCATGGTATTCATTCTACTCTAGTCTTGGAAACATAACAAGGAGATCAACTCTAGTGATACATTTCTCTATTCCAAATTATTATACATCAAACCCGGAGAGGTGAGGGTTCTATAATATTTATTAGAGAAGCAATGACAACCCTTGAGCTAAACCTTGGATATACATCCATGCGTTTAAATCATCATCTTTAAGAGAAACCCTAGGATGTTAATCAAAACAATCCCTAGAGAGAGAAACCAATTACGTTAAACATAGATTTTGATGATCACATCAATCTCTATGGAGCCTAACCTCAGAGTTAGTATTAAAGTCCTTCCCAAATGAGAGAGAACTATCCATAGGTACCGATGATTAAATCATCATTGTTTAAGAAGAACCCTAACGTAATATCTCGGACATTCTCCTGGGATATAATCCATTGAGACAACCATGACCATGTCCACCTAAGGAATTATAAGAGAAGTACTATACCTTAGTTGATCAAGACAATACTTGACCTTAGAAGTGAGAAACCTAACTCGGGAGAGATATACTTTAGAAAGCCAAACCTTGATCATTATAAAATGAGTACTGATCATAAACCCTAAGAACTTGAGGAGAAGTTATTAAGAACAAGTTGATCATGCCTAATCCATGATCATGTTCTTGAGGTATGTGAGGATAAGTTAAATCCTAATAGGATAAGTAGATATCCTTTACCACATGAAATCATAGGGAGGTAACTAGTAAGCAACCCTAGGATTGAATCCTAACCTTAACTTGTGAACCACTTGGTGATCATAAGTAGAATTCTACCACATCTACATTCCACTTATTCTTCACCTAATAAACAAAAGAGAACCTTAGAATAAAACTCCATACTTAATATGGTGAGAAACCATCCATCCATATGATCAAAGTTAACTATAAAAAGAACTATAACAACTTGAGTTACTTTAACAATAGATTAAGGATATAATAGAAATCTTTTGGTATAAGATAAAAACAACTCTCAAATCCTTAGTAATTAAAGAAGCACATAAGATATGAAGCAAGTAACCATATTACCATGGTTAGGGGAGATTAAACCCTAGCAAATGCAATATGGTGTCATCTCAACTCTACAAACTAGAAGTATTTCTTAACCCTAGTTTATGTATCACTATGGTGATCATAAAATAAACCTAGGCCATAATTGGGATTCAAACAAATTGCCTTTAAGTAAATATCATTTGAATCCCGGTATGGCATATTAATGAAATCTTATGCTTTACTTATTAAACCTGAGGAAAACCCTTGTGATGCATCTTATAATTAAGACCATATGTGGGATCAACCACTTATCCTTATAATTCATTAAGACCTCATGGTAATCCTTAAAATACTTTAAGTAGAAATTATCCACTTTAAATGATTCAAAAGAGAGTTGTGTTCCAAGGAGAAAAAGGAATTTCAAATAACACATGAATTCATTGCAAAATTGAAATTTAAAGAGAAACCACAAGGATATAATTAAAATCAAACATTACCCATTTGTTTTGGGCAATAAAATAATTCCATGACTATTGTTATCAAATCATAATTCAAATAGTCAGAAACCTGCAAAAATAATCAAGTTCAACTTTGAATTCAACAAAATAGAAAATGAAAACAGAAAAGAAAAGAAAAAAAAGAGAAACACCTTACCTGGCTCACCTGGCCGCCACAGCCCACCTCGGCAGCCCAGCACGAGCCCACTAGAGCGGCCCAGTTCACCGACAGAGCACAGCCCAGTACCCATTCGTCGAAAAAGGTCGGAGAGGGGGTCGTCCTCATCCCCTCCTCTCGCATGGATGCCAGCACGAAGCCGTGCCCGGCTTCCTCTCGCCGTCGTCGACGTCTCCGTGATCGACGTCGTGACGAGGCTCGCTCATATGCCCTATAAAAGCTCCACGACGAACACTGGCCCGAGTTCTTCCCCCTTTCTGTTAATTTTTGCCCAAATCAAAACCCTAGCCCGCCCGGCCATCTCCAATCGCCGCCGTTCGGAGCATCCCCGGACCTCGCCGCTACCACCATTGTCTCCGCCGTCCTCGACATGCTCTCGGTGCAAAAGGAATCGGGCCGGGGCGAGCTGTAGCCTCGCCGTCGAGCTCGTCTTCTCCGACGGCCGGCGCCATGAATTCCGGCGAATCAGACCACGGCAAGCCACGCCGTCAAGCCCTACACGCTCTTGGTGAGCTCCTCGATCTCGTGGTGTGCCCGCCCTGCTCAACCATGCGTTGTAGCATCATCGCGTCATTAGCCCCGTGAGCTCTGCCGCTCGGCCTCGCCGCCGGCCAAGCTCCGGCGACCATTCGGTGGCGGCGTCACCACCAATAGGTTCCTCTCGTCGCCCTCTTTCCAACGCACCTACGCACGTCCTCGCGGGAAACCGGCAACGCCGTCGACCATCGTCACTGCCCGCCGGTCACCGTGAGCCTTGCCACGTCGGCGCTACGTGGCAGGTGACGTGGACGTAGCCCCACCAGTCAGTGACTGTGTGGGTAAACTACCCGTGTAGCTTTAGTCATTTTCTCGTTTTAAATTCAAATTCATAATTGCCGCAACTTCAAATGAATTTAGCAAATTCAATTTAAGTCAGAAAAATATAAATGAGATATCAAAATTCTTAGAAATGAAAACTCTATCCAATAAAAATACAATATGAAATTTTTATTTTTAATAAAAATTCAATTATTTAATACTTATTAAATGAGCCTTTTCTTTAATTCTAAATTAAATTAAAATTCAATAAATTGGAAAACCTTCTAAAATAAATAAAAACCAGTAAGAAAAATAAAGAAAACATTAAAGTTATTTTTCTTTATGTGTTATTTTGTTAAATCTTTATTAGTGGAAATTTAAACCCTAATTAATAATTACCTTAATTATTAATTGTTTAAAAATAATAAAATGCCAAATTCAATATTATTTTTATCTCCAAGTTACTAATAACTTCAACTTTAAAATGAAGTTATTAATCATAGAATTAAATGGTTAATAACAAACCCTAAATTCCACATGGAATTATTTTATAACCCTATCATTTCATGTGACTCCTAAAACCCTAAATTAATTAGGAACCCTAGTTCCATTAGCACATGTGAACCCTAAATTGCTTCTAACCTAAACCCTAGGTTAGAGCATGTGATCATGGTACATTCTTTCAAAGCATAGAACCCTAGTAACAAATAAATACTGTCTTGGCCACATAAAATGTAGAAGACCTATCACTAATATATGGATATCCCATGTGTTCATCTTCATCAAACCTAGATAATCAAAGTAGGGTGAACCAAGTGTAAACCCTAGATCCTATTACCAAAGCCATCACCCATATTCATTCCTACTTAGCATCACACCAATGTGATGAACCTCGAGAGCAACTATGCCAAAACCTCGAGCATTACCTAACCATATTCCACTAAACCCTACTAGTATTGGATATTTATCAACCATCCTATTCAGGAGCCAATTACTCCTGACTTAATTGAATCAACAAGTAAAACCTAGACCACTTCCACCCTAATTGATATACTTCTTATTAATTAAGAAGTATGTTCTTCAAAAGTTATTCTTTTGAAGAAAATAAGGAATCATCATCAACCACGCTTATAAGGACCTATAAACCCTAGCCAGCTATCACTAGCAAGATAAACCAACCTTGACAACAACCATGTATAATGAATTGCTTAGGATGCCTAGGCTTATCTCAACCTTACAAGCCCTAGTTGCTGATGAATCCAACTATGTTGTGATCCATCTTATACTTACTCCAGAAACTACTTGGAACCAGAATAAATTATAGCAACCCACAAACCTAATTACCATACTTGTTCTTTATCAAATTACATGTTCTTCAAAAGTTATTCTTTTAAAGTATAGGATAATCAATCATTAACCATGCCATATAGTACTAAACTCGACCACTCGTTCCTTACTTGTTAACATTATGCCAATCATCATTCTTTGTGTGCTCAATTGAATATTATGCTTTATTATCTACCTGTTTATAATACCAAGTAAATCACACCTGAATAAGAACCTTGTATGTGAATCACTCTAAAAGTGCAACACACCCTAAACCAATCATTACAACTCACCGATCCTAAATCATCGTGGTTAGGTCACGCTTAGAGCGATTGCATCTCATTCTTATGCATTATTGCATCCTTGCCAATCTTCTAAACATCGTCCTTACCGGACGATGATGCTATTTCAGAATTTGGAGTTATTACGTACCGAAGACCTTGTCCGCATAATCTTGCAATCAAGAAAGGCAAGTTCATCACTTGCTCATGTCATTTGAGTATTTCTATCAAATTACTTGCAAAGTATTATGGTTATCACTATTGCATAAAAATCAAAACCACTACTTTCATAACTATGAATATGACTATGTGGTGGGCAATGGAACCATGGATTGTGTTGATATGGTGGAGGTTCCATTGCACGGGCTTATATCCATCTAGGATTAAACAACAAATGTCGCAAGTGATTCTTGTGCCGTAATACCCGTGTTAACCATAAGATCCGGAGTGGGACGGAGTAGTCAAAAGTGTTTCCACCTCTCGTTCATCAACGGATGCGCTTACCGTAGCAGTTGTATCTGGCGGAACAACCGGAGGGTGGGGATCCCATTCTAATTCCCCATGGTAAAGCAATGCTTGCCGTAGCAGTTGTGTCTTGCGGAACAACCGGAGGGTGGGGATCCCATTCTAATTCCCCACGGTAATGCGGTCTATGATGGGTTGCAGCTACCGGCGTAGGAGTGTATGGTAGAGCCCAGCGACTGTCGTTGTGGTCGGGGTCCACCCTGAAATTACGGGAATAATGGGACCGGCGTGGACCCAGGGTCGGGGCATGCAACAACGGGTGGGTGTTCGAGGTAGCGGAGGAACATGATTGGCTAGACCTTATACCGGGCCTCACACCAAAGGAAGTGTGGACGGGTCGCCCCCGGTTGGCACCAAGGTTAAGATCTCTTATGGGTAAAGCAACACACCTCTGCAGAGTGTAAAGAACCGTGACTGTCACTCCCTGTTCGGGATATGGAGCTGCGAACGCGGCCGAAAAGGAGCTCCATGAAGTTCTAGTAAACCGGTGAAGGCCGACGGACATAGTTCTTCCGAATAAAAGCAACCTTTTGAAGAAATGGTTATGAAAACCTGCATTGGTATTAGACTTTCCGGTCTAATGTCGTAGCTAGTGCATTAAACACCTCTTCCCTATAATGAACTTGTTGAGTACGCTCGTACTCATCCCACTCTTAAATCCCCGCTTAGATATGGAGGCATCGAAGGAGGATCTACAGTGCAACTCGAAGGCCGAGGAGTCAACAACTACTTCAAGAGACAAGACCCTGTCAGAGGAGTCAGATACCACATACATCAAGGAGAAAACCCAGTTTATCCATAGAAGGGAACTAGTTTCCTAAACCTAGCTCCTACTTAGCTAGAATCTATTCTTAGCCTCTTTAGCTAGTTAAATACTCTACTAATAGAGTTCGTGATAAGACTAGACTACGAGTCGTTCTTCTGGAATTTATTTGCGGTTTACCTCGTTGTAAAGTAGGAGGTCTGTGATGATCTTATGTAACGAGTAAATGTTGTAATTCTATAGACATGCCTTGGACCCGCATATGTTTCTGTTGTACCACTCGAGCGATATAATACTAGTGGAACGGTGTTTCATTGGTGTTATATCGGACTTGCATACTACACCATGCAGTGGTATGCCGGGTCACCACAGTTGGTATCAGAGCAAATGCTTTGACCCTAGGATTAAAACCCTTTAAAGGAGACCTATAGGATTGGTAGTGTCTATAGGAAGTTGTCCTAGGTAAACCAAATATTTTTATGACTTGAGATGGATATTCACTTGAGAATAATCCTGACACACTTGAGTCAACATTTCTTACCTATATTTCCTAAGTAATGTTAGCTAGCTAATCTCAAATTATGTAGGATACTCTTAGGACCCTAAAATAATTATGAGTAGACCACAGTTGGTATACAATACATGGTAGTCCAAAGAGAGGATACAACCATAAGGAAGATATCCTAGTGGAAGATGTGTACCAACATATGTTATGATTAAGTAAGAGTTATCCAGACTGGTAATAGGAGTTATATCAATTGATGAAGATAATTAAGATATCCTAATAGAAGATGTAGACCCAAACAAGTAATAGGGTAAGTAAAATTTATCTAAACTTGTGAAACAAATGATAGTAAGTGATACAAACAAGTGATATGAGTAGTATAGACCATGATGAGTCAATCATGGGAAACAAGGAAGAGTGATAGGAACGATATATGTCTACTACAAGTTAGAGTGGCTAATCATATATGATTCACCTGAGAATCAATATGTGATGGAATAGAACATCATAAACATTTTGGAGGAGAACAATATGAAGCCAGACAATAGTGCAAGAATTGTGTTCCAAAACAATGGGAAGTGTGCCAAGCACATCATGACCATAGTTTTATGATAGAAACACTTGGAAGTATATTAGTTATAACTTAATAGATATGTATTCAGAGTAGCTATGTTAGAACTCAATGTATCATAGGAAGTAGTCTTCAATAGCACTTATATATGGTATACCACTTTGTTAGAACTTCCCAAGAAAATTAGGTTAACCTTAATCATCCTAGACCATTCTGTTTCAAGTTTGTCTTATTGCAAATGTGCAAGTAAGATAAATATTGAGACAAATAGTAGAACTCCCCATATTCGTGCTAAGTATCATGATATAAACCTATCTTATGTGGTGTTATATACTACACATCTCAGCCTGATGTTTAGAGATGTCTTACTCAATTATATTATATTCAGGCTTATGATGATGTGTATTATAAGCACAAAGCTGAATCTTCTTGGATTTTATTGAATTTTCATTATTTGACTAGATCCATACATGAAGTTTGACTTTGATATGCAAATGCATGTTGCAATATCAAGTTCTTACTTGATGCTATAGATCTAGAGGGTAATAGTATTCGTGTGAGGAAGCGACGAATAATGGTGAAGATTCTGAAGACAAGATGAAGGTTCATCAGAAAAAGGAAGTAAAGTTGTGGGAAGCAACCACAATACTCTGAAGGAAGTGCCAATCAACATTCATGCTTTTCCTCAACAGAGGAGTACTTTAGTACATGAGAAGCATGAAGGTAAGAAATATGGTGATTATGGTGAAGCTGAAGCAGATCCATAGTCAACATAGAAGAGGGAATGCATGGGAAATCACTTAGGATATTATAATTATAGTGTCAGCTAGTGGTTTTCTTGCAAAATAAACCCTGAATGAAGGAAGATGATATATGAAACTATAGCAGATACAAGAAGACCATAGTCGATATCAAAAGACCACAAATGGTATAGGATCAATACTGCGAGATAAAGTAGAAGATGTCTCGTCCAGTTGATCAGAACCTATAATAGAATCCATTTTTAGATATCAAATAGCCACAGTTGGTATAATAACCACAGCTGGTATTCGTTGGTATTACAAATAGTCCATGATTTAATTATTTGTAACAAAAGTTTGTGAACAAATAAAAAATCTTGTCGACCAAATAGCTAGATCTATAATCATTTAGTCGAAGGATTCACATTGGATGTCCACAATTGAGTGCATACACCACAAACATTCTTCGCGAGACCTTAGAAGAAGTAAAACCCATAAGTTAGAACTGGACCAATATTCCAACCATAAGTCCAATAGTTGGAAGAAACGGAGTTGAAGACCATAAGAAAACTCTAAGGGGTAGAGTAAAGATTGAGTTGGATATACAATAACTCAATACTTTGAGCATAATAGAAGAAGAAGGTCCGAACCGAGAGGAAGTTCGATCTTATCTTCATAAGATTGTTGAACAATACCTTCAAAAGGAGGTCAGACCAGAAGCCGAGGTTCATACCTCGAGGTGTAAGAAGTGGATTATAACTTGAGCAAGTGAGTAATATCTACTCAGAAGTACTTAAGCTCAAGTAAATTTAGGTAAATGAAGTTGGACGAAGAAAATACCGTAGACAAAATTACAGACTCAAGAAGGCCAAAGACCAAAGGAGATTGACTATACCAAAACTAAAGTCAATTTGAAAGATTCCTTTCATGGAACCTAAATAACCCAAAATAGTTATAGGTATCAACTATAAACCATGATTGGATGGACTAAATGAGTCTAATCCATTATTAGAAAAATAAACCATCGCGACCAATTCCATAGTTAGTACCTTATTAAGTACCATTACTGCAATTTTGGTAGTAAGGGAAAAACAAAGACCTATTTTATCAAATAGGAGAATGTTATCCAATTAGTCCTCAATTAAGACAGTCAGGACAAGAAGAAGTCCCAATCATTGAATATTCAATGAGAAAGGAAACAAGCTTATAATATTGGAGGAAATCATGGAAGTAAAGGAAGTAATAGTTGTTTGATGTCAAGCACTAATGGATTCCAGGAAGAATTTGGACAAGGGATATATTCAATTATATCCAGTAAGATCAATACGGAGTACGAGAAAAGTTGTAGTCTGCATAAGTCATATCCAAACTCCGAAACGTGAGAGAGTTCAAACTTCGAGGACGAAGTTTAGTTTAAGGGGTAGAGACTGTAATATCCCAGGTATTGGGGTTACAAAAATAGAGGAAACGGATGTGTGCATTGCATTCATGCATAGAAAATCTGGGAAATTTTCGCGCTTTAAAGTAAAACAGTCACAGTAACTGAAGTTTCACTTGACCTTGGTGGAATGGAAGTAGCTCATCAAGTCAAGCGCTATAAACCTCAATGTGACCTTTTCTAAAATCTTGTTTTGGGTAGAGATGATTCGATCTAAGGGGTTAGATCAAATGGAACTAATAATCAACACAACAACACTTTACTCAATGATCAATTGCTTGATCTTATAACATATCATAATATGGTAATCCTTACCATAACATATGAACATACATCTCTATTTGGAAATCAAGTAACAATAAATGGAGAAAACCATTCTTCACTTATCTTTTCCATGTCTTAAACAAATCCTTGATCCTACCATGAACCTCATGGTATTCATTCTACTCTAGTCTTGGAAACATAACAAGGAGATCAACTCTAGTGATACATTTCTCTATTCCAAATTATTATACATCAAACCCAGAGAGGTGAGGGTTCTATAATATTTATTAGAGAAGCAATGACAACCCTTGAGCTAAACCTTGGATATACATCCATGCGTTTAAATCATCATCTTTAAGAGAAACCCTAGGATGTTAATCAAAACAATCCCTAGAGAGAGAAACCAATTACGTTAAACATAGATTTTGATGATCACATCAATCTCTATGGAGCCTAACCTCAGGTTAGTATTAAAGTCCTTCCCAAATGAGAGAGAACTATCCATAGGTACTGATGATTAAATCATCATTGTTTAAGAAGAACCCTAACAGAATATCTCAGACATTCTCCTGGGATATAATCCATTGAGACAACCATGACCATGTCCACCTAAGGAATTATAAGAGAAGTACTATACCTTAGTTGATCAAGACAATACTTGACCTTAGAAGTGAGAAACCTAACTCAGGAGAGATATACTTTAGAAAGCCAAACCTTGATCATTATAAAATGAGTACTGATCATAAACCCTAAGAACTTGAGGAGAAGTTATTAAGAACAAGTTGATCATGCCTAATCCATGATCATGTTCTTGAGGTATGTGAGGATAAGTTAAATCCTAATAGGATAAGTAGATATCCTTTACCACATGAAATCATAGGGAGGTAACTAGTAAGCAACCCTAGGATTGAATCCTAACCTTAACTTGTGAACCACTTGGTGATCATAAGTAGAATTCTACCACATCTACATTCCACTTATTCTTCACCTAATAAACAAAAGAGAACCTTAGAATAAAACTCCATACTTAATATGGTGAGAAACCATCCATCCATATGATCAAAGTTAACTATAAAAAGAACTATAACAACTTGAGTTACTTTAACAATAGATTAAGGATATAATAGAAATCTTTTGGTATAAGATAAAAACAACTCTCAAATCCTTAGTAATTAAAGAAGCACATAAGATATGAAGCAAGTAACCATATTACCATGGTTAGGGGAGATTAAACCCTAGCAAATGCAATATGGTGTCATCTCAACTCTACAAACTAGAAGTATTTCTTAACCCTAGTTTATGTATCACTATGGTGATCATAAAATAAACCTAGGCCATAATTGGGATTCAAACAAATTGCCTTTAAGTAAATATCATTTGAATCCTGGTATGGCATATTAATGAAATCTTATGCTTTACTTATTAAACCTGAGGAAAACCCTTGTGATGCATCTTATAATTAAGACCATATGTGGGATCAACCACTTATCCTTATAATTCATTAAGACCTCATGGTAATCCTTAAAATACTTTAAGTAGAAATTATCCACTTTAAATGATTCAAAAGAGAGTTGTGTTCCAAGGAGAAAAAGGAATTTCAAATAACACATGAATTCATTGCAAAATTGAAATTTAAAGAGAAACCACAAGGATATAATTAAAATCAAACATTACCCATTTGTTTTGGGCAATAAAATAATTCCATGACTATTGTTATCAAATCATAATTCAAATAGTCAGAAACCTGCAAAAATAATCAAGTTCAACTTTGAATTCAACAAAATAGAAAATGAAAACGAAAAGAAAAGAAAAAAAGAGAAACACCTTACTCGGCTCACCCGGCCGCCACGACCCACCTCGGCAGCCCAGACACGAGCCCACTAGAGCGGCCCAGTTCACCGACAGAGCACAGCCCAGTACCCATTCGTCGAAAAAGGTCGGAGAGGGGGTCGTCCTCATCCCCTCCTCTCGCATGGATGCCAGCACGAAGCCGTGCCCGGCTTCCTCTCGCTGCTGTCGACGTCTCCGTGATCGACGTCGTGACGAGGCTCGCTCATATGCCCTATAAAAGCTCCACGACGAACACTGGCCCGAGTTCTTCCCCCTTTCTGTTAATTTTTGCCCAAATCGAAACCCTAGCCCGCCCGGCCATCTCCAATCGCCGCCGTTCGGAGCATCCCCGGACCTCGCCGCTACCACCATTGTCTCCGCCGTCCTCGACATGCTCTCGGTGCAAAAGGAATCGGGCCGGGGCGAGCTATAGCCTCGCCGTCGAGCTCGTCTTCTCCGACGGCCGGCGCCATGAATTCCGGCGAATCAGACCACGGCAAGCCACGCCGTCAAGCCCTACACGCTCCTAGTGAGCTCCTCGATCTCGTGGTGTGCCCGCCCTGCTCAACCATGCGTTGTAGCATCATCGCGTCATTAGCCCCGTGAGCTCTGCCGCTCGGCCTCGCCGCCGGCCAAGCTCCGGCGACCATTCGGTGGCGGCGTCACCACCAATAGGTTCCTCTCGTCGCCCTCTTTCCAACGCACCTACGCACGTCCTCGCGGGAAACCGGCAACGCCGTCGACCATCGTCACTGCCCGCCGGTCACCGTGAGCCTTGCCACGTCGGCGCTACGTGGCAGGTGACGTGGACGTAGCCCCACCAGTCAGTGACTGTGTGGGTAAACTACCCGTGTAGCTTTAGTCATTTTCTGTTTTAAATTCAAATTCATAATTGCTGCAACTTCAAATGAATTTAGCAAATTCAATTTAAGTCAGAAAAATATAAATGAGATATCAAAATTCTTAGAAATGAAAACTCTATCCAATAAAAATACAATATGAAATTTTTATTTTTAATAAAAATTCAATTATTTAATACTTATTAAATGAGCCTTTTCTTTAATTCTAAATTAAATTAAAATTCAATAAATTGGAAAACCTTCTAAAATAAATAAAAACCAGTAAGAAAAATAAAGAAAACATTAAAGTTATTTTTCTTTATGTGTTATTTTGTTAAATCTTTATTAGTGGAAATTTAAACCCTAATTAATAATTACCTTAATTATTAATTGTTTAAAAATAATAAAATGCCAAATTCAATATTATTTTTATCTCCAAGTTACTAATAACTTCAACTTTAAAATGAAGTTATTAATCATAGAATTAAATGGTTAATAACAAACCCTAAATTCCACATGGAATTATTTTATAACCCTATCATTTCATGTGACTCCTAAAACCCTAAATTAATTAGGAACCCTAGTTCCATTAGCACATGTGAACCCTAAATTGCTTCTAACCTAAACCCTAGGTTAGAGCATGTGATCATGGTACATTCTTTCAAAGCATAGAACCCTAGTAACAAATAAATACCTGTCTTGGCCACATAAAATGTAGAAGACCTATCACTAATATATGGATATCCCATGTGTTCATCTTCATCAAACCTAGATAATCAAAGTAGGGTGAACCAAGTGTAAACCCTAGATCCTATTACCAAAGCCATCACCCATATTCATTCCTACTTAGCATCACACCAATGTGATGAACCTCAGGAGCAACTATGCCAAAACACTGAGCATTACCTAACCATATTCCACTAAACCCTACTAGTATTGGATATTTATCAACCATCCTATTCGGGAGCCAATTACTCCCGACTTAATTGAATCAACAAGTAAAACCTAGACCACTTCCACCCTAATTGATATACTTCTTATTAATTAAGAAGTATGTTCTTCAAAAGTTATTCTTTTGAAGAAAATAAGGAATCATCATCAACCCTGCTTATAAGGACCTATAAACCCTAGCCAGCTATCACTAGCAAGATAAACCAACCTTGACAACAACCATGTATAATGAATTTCTTAGGATGCCTAGGCTTATCTCAACCTTACAAGCCCTAGTTGCCGATGAATCCAACTATGTTGTGATCCATCTTATACTTACTCCAGAAACTACTTGGAACCAGAATAAATTATAGCAACCCACAAACCTAATTACCATACTTGTTCTTTATCAAATTACATGTTCTTCAAAAGTTATTCTTTTAAAGTATAGGATAATCAATCATTAACCATGCCATATAGTACTAAAACTGACCATTGTTCCTTACTTGTTAACATTATGCCAATCATCATTCTTTGTGTGCTCAATTGAATATTATGCTTTATTATCTACCTGTTTATAATACCAAGTAAATCACACCTGAATAAGAACCTTGTATGTGAATCACTCTAAAAGTGCAACACACCCTAAACCAATCATTACAACTCACCGATCCTAAATCATCGAGGTTAGGTCACGCTTAGAGCGATTGCATCTCATTCTTATGCATTATTGCATCCTTGCCAATCTTCTAAACATCGTCCTTACCGGACGATGATGCTATTTCAGAATTTGGAGTTATTACGCACCGAAGACCTCGTCTGCATAATCTTGCAGTCAAGAAAGGCAAGTTCATCACTTGCTCATGTCATTTGAGTATTTCTATCAAATTACTTGCAAAGTATTATGGTTATCACTATTGCATAAAAATCAAAACCACTACTTTCATAACTATGAATATGACTATGTGGTGGGCAATGGAACCATGGATTGTGTTGATATGGTGGAGGTTCCATTGCACGGGCTTATATCCATCTAGGATTAAACAACAAATGTCGACGAGTGATTCTTGTGCCGTAATACCCGTGTTAACCATAAGATCCGGAGTGGGACGGAGTAGTCAAAAGTGTTTCCACCTCTCGTTCATCAACGGATGCGCTTACCGTAGCGGTTGTATCCGGCGGAACAACCGGAGGGTGGGGATCCCATTCTAATTCCCCACGGTAAAGCAATGCTTGCCGTAGCGAGTTGTGTCTTGCGGAACAACCGGAGGGTGGGGATCCCATTCTAATTCCCCACGGTAATGCGGTCTATGATGGGTTGCAGCTACCGGCGTAGGAGTGTATGGTAGAGCCCAACATACTGTCGTCGTGGTCGGGGTCCACCCCGAAATTACGGGAATAATGGGACCGGCGTGGACCCGGGGTCGGGGCATGCAACAACGGGTGGGTGTTCGAGGTAGCGGAGGAACATGATTGGCTAGACCTTATACCGGGCCTCACACCAAAGGAAGTGTGGACGGGTCGCCTCGGTTGGCACCAAGGTTAAGATCTCTTATGGGTAAAGCAACACACCTCTCGCGAGTGTAAAGAACCGTGACTCGTCACTCCCTGTTCCGGATATGGAACTCGCGAACGCGGCCGGAAAGGAGCTCCATGAAGTTCTAGTAAACCGGTGAAGGGTCGACGGACATAGTTCTTCCGAATAAAAGCAACCTTTTGAAGAAATGGTTATGAAAACCTGCATTGGTATTAGACTTTCTCGGTCTAATGTCGTAGCTAGTGCATTAAACACCTCTTCCCTATAATGAACTTGTTGAGTACGCTCGTACTCATCCCACTCTTAAATCCCCGCTTAGATATGGAGGCATCGAAGGAGGATCTACAGTGCAACTCGAAGGCCGAGGAGTCAAGAACTACTTCAAGAGACAAGACCCTGTCAGAGGAGTCAGATACCACATACATCAAGGAGAAAACCCAGTTTAGCCATAGAAGGGAACTAGTTTCCTAAACCTAGCTCCTACTTAGCTAGAATCTATTCTTAGCCTCTTTAGCTAGTTAAATACTCTACTAATAGAGTTCGTGATAAGACTAGACTACGAGTCGTTCTTACTGGAATTTATTTGCGGCTTTACCTCATTGTAAAGTAGGAGGTCTGTGATGATCTTATGTAACGCAGTAAATGTTGTAATTCTATAGACATGCCTTGGACCCGCATATGTTTCGTTGTACCACTCGAGCGATATAATACTAGTGGAACGGTGTTTCATTGGTGTTATATCGGACTTGCATACTACACCATGCGGTGGTATGCCGGGTCACCACGAGCAACAACCTATACGGGGGGAATAACAACCTAAAAGGAGGGGAACAACAGAGTGTAGGCGAGGGGAACAACGACCTAGATACAAGTGAACAACGGCCTAGACGAGGGGACCAATGGTCTAGACGGAGGGGAACAACGTCCTAGATAGGGTGGAACAACGTCCTAGATGGGGGAACAACAATCTAGACGGTGGGGAACAACAACGTAGAAGGAGGGGAACAACAACGTAGACAGCTGGGGAACAACAACCCAAATGGAGGGGAACAACGTCCTAGACGAACGGAAACAATGACCTACACAGTGGGGTACAATGATGTAGACAAAGGGGAACCTAGATCGGGGGAACAACGCCTATGCAGAGCGTAAGAACAACCTAGACGTCGGGGAACAACAACCTAGACGGAGGGGAACAACGACATATACGCAATGGAACAACGGCCTAGACGTTGGGGAACAACGACCTAGATGGAGAGGAACAACGACATATACGCAATGGAACAACGGCCTAGACAAAGGGGAACAACAACCTAGACGCATGGAAACAAGAACCTAGACAGAGGGGAACAACGAACCTAGCCGGTGGGGAACAACAACCTAGACGGTAGGGAACAACAACTTAGATGGAGGGGAACACCATCCTATATGAAGGGGAACAACAACCTATACGAAAGGGAACAATGGCTTAGATAGAGGGGAATAATAGCTTAGACGGAGCGAAACAACATCCTAGAAGGAGGGAACAACATCCTAGACGAACGAGAACAACATCCCACACAGTGGGGAACATCATCCTAGACTAAGAGGAACAACATCATAGACGGACGGGAACAATAACCTAGATAAAAGGGAACAACAATCCAAAACAAAGGGAAACAACATTCTAGATGGAGGGGAACAACATCTTAGACGGAGGGGAACAACCTAGATGGAGAGGAACAACAACCTAGATAGAGGGGAACAACAACCTAGATGGAAGGAAACAACATGCTATTTGGAGGGGAACAAAAAAATCAAAATGAGGAAAAAATGAAATCATATAGAACAAAAAAAAATCATGAAAACATGTTTTTGAAATAACATGAAAATAAAATAAATACATGAAAAGAAGAAGAAAATAAAAATAAAGAAAATAAAAAATAAATATAAGAAGAAACATAGAAAAAATAAAATAAGAAAATGAGATGGAAGAACCCGAGAAAATGGAGAAATAAAGAAAATCTAAAAAAGATAAAGAAAAGAAAAACAATTTAGGAAGCAGCAGCGTATGGTACAAATAATAAGTATGTAACCTTAATGTTGCACAACGTCCACGCCTTAGCTAATTGTCTCCGTACCAGTCGGTTCCTTACTGAAGCACGCCGGTTCGATCCCTGACCTTTGCATCCGGTTTTTGCTCTTTTCAAACAAAATCAGAGAAGCAAATCTATCGAGCTAAATGGGCTGAGCCCAGTAGAGGAATTCCTTCAGCGAAACGATACTCCCAGGCGCGCGCGCGCTAGGGAGTTGTTTCCAAGCCGGGAGGGGAGGTGCTATAGGCCGACCTGGTCGGCTCGTTCCGGGTGCCGCACACCCTAGCGACCAAGTCGGGTAGGCTGGGCCGCGGCCCATTATCTCAGGTACGAATTTTTTTCTTCTTTTTTCTGTTTTTTTCTGTTACTAATATTTTTCTTTTTCAAAATCTAACATTATTTATGAAACTATTTTTCCAGATATTTTCAAAATATGAACATTTTTAAATTTTGAACAATTTTATACTTTGAAAAAATTTCGATTTTTTCTTTCAAAATTTGAACAATTTTTATGTTTGAACATTTTTAAATTTGAACATTTTTTAAGAATGAATATTTTTGAAATTTGAACATTTTTTGAGCTTGAATTTTTTTAAAATTTGAACATTTTTTAACTTGTGAACATTTTTTAACTATGAAGATTTTTGAACTTGTGAACATTTTTTGGGATTGAACATTTTTTGTGATTTTAACATTTTTTTAATCTATTTTTTTGAAAATATAAACAATTTTTTGAATATGAATACTTTTCAAAATCTCAACAATTTTTTTTAAAATCTTAATATTTTCGAATCTCAAAAAATAAAAAGAAACAAAAGAGAAAAAAAGAAACGAGAAAAGGAAAAAGAAAAGAAAAAAATGCAAAAAGAAACAGAAAACGAAGTATATCTGCAGACTGGGCCGACCAGTGTCGGCCCATACCGCGCGCGGGGTGTGCGGCGCGCGGTAACGTCCGACCTGGTCGGTGTATAGGAATTCCGTACGGGGAGGTGCTTTTCGCCGACTCGGTCGGTGGAAACAAGCCACCGCACCCCACGGCGAGCAACGAGTTTCATGGGCCGCGGCCCATCAGGTACACCTTTTCTTTCCTTTGTTTTGTTTTTGCATTTTTAAATCTCAACGTTTTTTGGAAAATCAAAATAATTTTTGAGGTTTCTTAAAAAAAAATTTAAACGTTTTTCAAATCTGAACAAATTCAAAATTTATTTTTGTTCAAAATATAGATAATTTTAATTCTCGAACATTTTTAAAATTTTGAACAAATTTGAAAAGTGAACAAATTTCAGATTTTGAACAGATTTTGAAATTTAAACGAATTTCTAAATTTGAACGAATATCGATTTTTCCCAAAATTTGAACATTTTTCGAAAATGAACATATTTTAAATTTGAACATTTTTCGATTATGAACATTTTTCGGATACGAACAATTTTTAGCTTTGAACATTTTTCGTTTTGAACACTTTTCAAATATGAACGTTTTTCGAATTTGAACTATTTTCAAATTTGAACTATTTCGATTTTGAACAAAAAGAAAAATAAACGAAATGAAAAGAAAAAAAACAGAAAAAACCACTACTTTCATAACTATGAATATGACTATGTGGTGGGCAATGGAACCATGGATTGTGTTGATATGGTGGAGGTTCCATTGCACGGGCTTATATCCATCTAGGATTAAACAACAAATGTCGACAGTGATTCTTGTGCCGTAATACCCGTGTTAACCATAAGATCCGGAGTGGGACGGAGTAGTCAAAAGTGTTTCCACCTCTCGTTCATCAACGGATGCGCTTACCGTAGCAGTTGTATCCGGCGGAACAACCGGAGGGTGGGGATCCCATTCTAATTCCCCACGGTAAAGCAATGCTTGCCGTAGCGATTGTGTCTTGCGGAACAACCGGAGGGTGGGGATCCCATTCTAATTCCCCACGGTAATGCGGTCTATGATGGGTTGCGGCTACCGGCGTAGGAGTGTATGGTAGAGCCCAGGCATCGTCGTCGTGGTCGGGGTCCACCTCGAAATTACGGGAATAATGGGACCGGCGTGGACCCGTGGTCGGGGCATGCAACAACGGGTGGGTGTTCGAGGTAGCGGAGGAACATGATTGGCTAGACCTTATACCGGGCCTCACACCAAAGGAAGTGTGGACGGGTCGCCCCGGCTGGCACCAAGGTTAAGATCTCTTATGGGTAAAGCAACACACCTCTGCGAGTGTAAAGAACCGTGACTCGTCACTCCTCGTTCCGGATATGGAACTGCGAACGCGCCGGAAAGGAGCTCCATGAAGTTCTAGTAAACCGGTGAAGGCCGACGGACATAGTTCTTCCGAATAAAAGCAACCTTTTGAAGAAATGGTTATGAAAACCTGCATTGGTATTAGACTTTCTGGTCTAATGCCGTAGCTAGTGCATTAAACACCTCTTCCCTATAATGAACTTGTTGAGTACGCTCGTACTCATCCCACTCTTAAATCCCCTGCTTAGATATGGAGGCATCGAAGGAGGATCTACAGTGCAACTCGAAGGCCGAGGAGTCAAGAACTACTTCAAGAGACAAGACCCTGTCAGAGGAGTCAGATACCACATACATCAAGGAGAAAACCCAGTTTAGCCATAGAAGGGAACTAGTTTCCTAAACCTAGCTCCTACTTAGCTAGAATCTATTCTTAGCCTCTTTAGCTAGTTAAATACTCTACTAATAGAGTTCGTGATAAGACTAGACTACGAGTCGTTCTTCTGGAATTTATTTGCAGTTTTACCTCATTGTAAAGTAGGAGGCTGTGATGATCTTATGTAACAGAGTAAATGTTGTAATTCTATAGACATGCCTTGGACCCGCATATGTTTCTGTTGTACCACTCTGAGCGATATAATACTAGTGGAACGGTGTTTCATTGGTGTTATATCAGACTTGCATACTACACCATGCAGTGGTATGCCGGGTCACCACAGAGCAACAACCTATACGGGGGGAATAACAACCTAAAAAGGAGGGGAACAACAGTGTAGACTGAGGGGAACAACAGCCTAGATACAAGTGAACAACGGCCTAGACGAGGGGACCAATGGTCTAGACGGAGGGGAACAACGTCCTAGATAGGGTGGAACAACGTCCTAGATGGGGGAACAACAATCTAGACGGTGGGGAACAACAACGTAGAAGGAGGGGAACAACAACGTAGACAGTGGGGAACAACAACCCAAATGGAGGGGAACAACGTCCTAGACGAACGGAAACAATGACCTACACAGCGGGGTACAATGATGTAGACAAAGGGGAACCTAGACTGGGGGGAACAACGCCTATGCAGAGCGTAAGAACAACCTAGACGCTGGGGAACAACAACCTAGACGGAGGGGAACAACGACATATACGCAATGGAACAACGGCCTAGACGTTGGGGAACAACAGCCTAGATGGAGAGGAACAACGACATATACGCAATGGAACAACGGCCTAGACAAAGGGGAACAACAACCTAGACGCATGGAAACAAGAACCTAGACAGAGGGGAACAACAGCCTAGCCGGTGGGGAACAACAACCTAGACGGTAGGGAACAACAACTTAGATGGAGGGGAACACCATCCTATATGAAGGGGAACAACAACCTATACGAAAGGGAACAATGGCTTAGATAGAGGGGAATAATAGCTTAGACGGAGCGAAACAACATCCTAGAAGGAGGGGAACAACATCCTAGACGAACGAGAACAACATCCCACACAGTGGGGAACATCATCCTAGACTAAGAGGAACAACATCATAGACGGACGGGAACAATAACCTAGATAAAAGGGAACAACAATCCAAAACAAAGGGAAACAACATTCTAGATGGAGGGGAACAACATCTTAGACGGAGGGGAACAACCTAGATGGAGAGGAACAACAACCTAGATAGAGGGGAACAACAACCTAGATGGAAGGAAACAACATGCTATTTGGAGGGGAACAAAAAAATCAAAATGAGGAAAAAATGAAATCATATAGAACAAAAAAAAAATCATGAAAACATGTTTTTGAAATAACATGAAAATAAAATAAATACATGAAAAGAAGAAGAAAATAAAAATAAAGAAAATAAAAAATAAATATAAGAAGAAACATAGAAAAAATAAAATAAGAAAATGAGATGGAAGAACCCGAGAAAATGGAGAAATAAAGAAAATCTAAAAAAGATAAAGAAAAGAAAAACAATTTAGGAAGCAGCAGCGTATGGTACAAATAATAAGTATGTAACCTTAATGTTGCACAACGTCCACGCCTTAGCTAATTGTCTCCGTACCGTCGGTTCCTTATCGAAGCACGCCGGTTCGATCCCCGACCTTTGCATCCGGTTTTTGCTCTTTTCAAACAAAATCGGAGAAGCAAATCTATCGAGCTAAATGGGCTGAGCCCAGTAGAGGAATTCCTTCAGCGAAACGATACTCCCAGGCGCGCGCGCGCTAGGGAGTTGTTTCCAAGCCGGGAGGGGGAGTTGCTATACGCCGACCTGGTCGGCTCGTTCCGGGTGCCGCATGTAGGATAACGTTGCATAGAAAACAAAAAATTTCCTACCGCGAACACGCAATCCAAGCCAAGATGCAATCTAGAAGACGGTAGCAACGAGGGGGTATCGAGTCTCACCCTTGAAGAGATTCCAAAGCCTACAAGATGAGACTCTTGTTGCTGCGGTAGACGTTCACTTGCCGCTTGCAAAAGCGCGTAGAAGATCTTGATCACGATCGCTTCGGCGCCACGAACGGGCAGCACCTCCGTACTCGGTCACACGTTCGGTTGTTGATGAAGACGACGTCCACCTCCCGTTCCGGCGGGCAGCGGAAGTAGTAGCTCCTCTTGAATCCGACGAGCACGACGGCGTGGTGTCGGTGGTGGTGGAGAAATCCGGCGGAGCTTCGCTTAAGCGTGCGGGATGTGGTGGAGGAGAGAGACCGCTAGGGTTTGGGGAGAGAGATGGGTTGGGCGCCGGCCCTCTAAGGGGTGCGGCCAAGGCTGAGGCTTCAAGTAGCCAGCCCCCTCTCCTATGCCCCTCATTATATAGGTGGAAGCCCCAAGAGTTCTAGTCCAAGTCTTCGAATAAGACCCCAACACTAAAACCTCCCATATGTGGGAAACCTACTCAAGGAGGAGTCCTACCCAAGGTGGGACTCCCACCTTTCCTTGAGGTGGGTTGGCCGGCCACCCTAGAGGAGTCCACCTTGGACTCCTCCCCTTAGGGTTGGCTGGCCATGCAAGGTGGAGTCCCTCCGGGACTCTACTTTCCATGGTGATTTCTTCCCGACTTTTCTAGAACCTTCTAGAACCTGCCATAAATGCACCGGATCATTTCCAAACTTGGAATATGACTTCCTATATATGAATCTTATTCTCCGGACCATTCCGGAACTCCTCGTGATGTCCGGGATCTCATCCGGGACTCCGAACAAATATTCGAACTCCATTCCATATTCAAGTTCTACCATTTCAACATCAAACTTTAAGTGTGTCACCCTACGGTTCGTGAACTATGCGGACATGGTTGAGTACTCACTCCGACCAATAACCAATAGCGGGATCTGGAGATCCATAATGGCTCCCACATATTCAACGATGACTTTGGTGATCGAATGAACCATTCACATACGATACCAATTCCCTTTGTCACGCGATATTTTACTTGTCCGAGGTTTGATCATCGGTATCACTCTATACCTTGTTCAACCTTGTCTCCTGACAAGTACTCTTTACTCGTACCATGGTATGTGGTCCCTTATGAACTTATTCATATGCTTGCAAGACATTAGACGACATTCCACCGAGAGGGCCCGGAGTATATCTATCCGTCATCGGGATGGACAAATCCCACTGTTGATCCATATGCCTCAACTCATACTTTCCGGATACTTAATCCCACCTTTATAACCACCCATTTACGCAGTGGCGTTTGATGTAATCAAAGTGCCTTTCCGGTATAAGTGATTTACATGATCTCATGGTCATAAGGACTAGGTAACTATGTATCGAAAGCTTATAGCAAATAACTCAATGACGTGATCTTATGCTATGCTTAATTGGGTGTGTCCATTACATCATTCATACAATGATATAACCTTGTTACTAATAACATCCAATGTTCATGATTATGAAACTAATCATCCATTAATCAACAAGCTAGTTTAAGAGGCATACTAGGGACTTCTTTGTTGTCTACATATCACACATGTACTAATGTTTCGGTTAATATAATTATAGCATGATATATAAACATTTATCATAAACAAAAAGATATAAATAATAACCACTTTATTATTGCCTCTAGGGCATATCTCCTTCAGTCTCCCACTTGCACTAGAGTCAATAATCTAGTTTACATTTGTAAAGATATAACACCTTGGCCTTCGGTGCTTTATCATGTATTGCTCACGGGAGAGGTTTTAGTCAACGGGTCCGACACGCTCGTAAACGTATGTATTTTGTAATTCATTTGCGTCTCAACGCATCACTCATTTCCAAATGAGTCGGTATTAAATATGTTTGGTCTTCCGGTGGAACCTTAATTCCGCGGTCCGAAATATGTCACTAATATTGTCACACACAATATAGCTTCAAAGTTCCGACTCTGTCTGGAACTACACCAAGTTCTCAAAGAACCTCTTGACTTAACATCCTTTGTCATTGTCAAAACAATGACATACTCTGCCTTCTTTTGTAGAATCCGTCACAATATTTAGAACTCTTCTAAATCTAGTATAAACAACTTCTAGCTCATTGTGCTACCTTTTAAACAACACTTAGTCTAATTTGAGATTGAAATTATATTTTATATGTGACAAAACCAATATCGGTGTAACACCTTACAGCGATTTGTTTGTCATTTCCTCATACAAAACTATATATATATATATCCTTAGTTCTTCTAAAGTACTCAAGGATATTCTTACTGTCGTCCAATGATCATCATATGAATCATTCTGGTATATGCTCATAACACTTTATAGAACATGACATCTGATTGTGTACATATTATTCGTGATCTATAATCACTCATGTGTTTTTACTCATTGAGTGTCAGATACACTCAGGTCTTGTTAAAACTTCACATGACAAGAATATTTTCTTAATATTTCTATATTGAACTATTTTCAATATCCATTCTATGTACTTTGACTTAAACTTATTTTGTGTTTCAATCTATCTTCATAGATCTTGACACTAGATATGTTTCAGTCCATATCCTTTCATTGAAATTAATTTCTCAATGAAACCTTTTAATCAAGTATATAATTACATCATTTATAACTAACTATATGTCACCTACATAAAGTATTATAAATGTGTCTTAGCGCTCCCACTTAATTTCTTGCAAATGCAAGCCTCTTCATCGTCTCTGATGAAATCAAAAAATCTTTGACTATTTCATCTGGTGAAGATTCCAACTCCGCAATACTTACTTCATCCAATTGAAGTTCTTATACCTATCTAGTATTCCACGGACCAGCAAAACTCTTGGTTGTATCTTGTATACACCTTTAATACATACTTCTGATAAGTAATGTATTTTGCCATCCTACTAGCATATCTCATAAAAGAAATATGTAGTGATTACTAGAATAATCCACATAGACTATAAGCATTGCTACGGAAGATCTAATCTTATCGTAGTCAACTCTTTGAACTTTGTCGTAAACAATTTTTCAACAAGTCGAGCTTCTTCAAAGATATTTCATCCAAGTCTATAGATCCATTTACTTTCAAAAAGTATTCATCTATTATGGATTTCATGGTGCATGGCCATTTTAACGGAGTCAGGGCCCATCATAACTTCTTTGCTTGTAGTTGGTTTATCATTGTTCAAAATCAATCCTTTGTCCACAAATCATTTATTTGATCACAAAGTAAACCATACCTACAAGGTTCAATATGTACTTCGATCTCCATGGCTAAAACACTTTGTAGTCATAGGAGCCATGATCGTCGTGGCCGCTTCCGGAACCAATTCCGATGTCTGCGCTACTCCGATCATTATGCTCAGAGTTCATAAACCTTATCAAGTTCTATTGTCCTCCCACTCAAAAACTTCGCTAGAAACAATTTCTTGGAAATAAGAAACATTGACAAACACTTTTGTCTTTGTCTCCATTGTGGGAAGAATTCCCAATCAATTCTCTGGGATAACCAACAAAGATATTCCTCCGATTTTGGTTGTAAACTTATTTACTTATGCTATGCATACCAAAATTTAAGAAAAGACTATTAGGGTTTATACCCATGTCATAACTCGTATGATGTCATTTCAACGGATCATGATGATGCTCTATTCAGTGTAAAGCGGTAGTCTCTAAAGCATAATTCACAAAAATATAATGGCATTAATATTTTATCTCATCATTGACCCAACTAGGTTTGGATACATCTCTCGGATACTTTATCATCACTATGATACTCCAAGAAATGTGAGTTGTAGAACAATTTCATAACTCTCTTAGATGTTCGCTAAAACTAGTAATTCAAATATTTCCACTATGATCCAATCATAGATATTTGACTTTTCTATTACGATGATTTCTACTTCATGCTGAAATTTATTTGAATCCATTCAAATGTTTCAAACTTCTCCCTTATCGAATATATCCACATATATATACTCAATTAATTGTTTGAAGTTTTCATGAAGTATAAGAATCTCCCGCACACAACTATGCCCAGTGATCCATATACATCATCATGTATGTTTCCACTAAGTTAGTTGCTCGTTCAAAACTTGGCCTATGAACGGTATTTTAGTCATTCTCTTTTAGAAAAGATTTGCAAGCGCCAAACGATTCAAAAAATCAAATGACTCCAAAAATCCATTTGCATGGAGTCTCTTCATGCGTTCCTTTCCAACATGACCTAAATGGCGGTTCCACAAATAAGTGAAATTCAAATCATTTGCCTTATGGCATTTTAGCGTCAGTGTTATGTATGTGTGTTTCACCATTAAGATTTATAATAACTTATCCATCGTACATGGAGTAATGTCATAATTTAAACAACTCATTGTTTTCATTTGACCAGAGCAAAATAACAATTATTAAGTTCTTTATTATAAATTCTAAGGGCTAGATAGAATGCCAACGACGAACACAATAACACTTTATTTTGTTTCAGACGTGTATTCCTATCATATTCCTTGTTAGTCACTTAGGCCATTGTATTCTTGTATTGCGTTGTTTTGTATGACACTTCATACCAACCAATATGGTACTAATACCCAAGAATTTCATTGTGTGACTTAACTAGGAATACAACCATAACATGTATATCATTTATATACACCTGAGCTAGACTTTCTAGTCTTTTCTTTTCTTTTGCAAAAATATCTTTTGCAGTTTCTCTTTTAGCTTTCCTCATTATTCAGAAAAAACACTTCAATATCAATAACTTCTAGGTTTGTTGGTCTAATACCAATAACCTTGAGGTTCTTACTTTGAAGTTGATCATCACATGATAAGTGTTCCGGATTTCACTATTAGTAACTTTGTAATATGATGAACAATTTCACTCATAATTTTATCCATTGTATCATGATGACTTTCTGAGACCATGTCTGTACATGCTAGGCTCATAAAGTTTAACCTCAGTATTCGCATGTGCAAATCTGTCTTGCACCCGTTGTATGCACACGTAGAATCTATCACACCCGATCATCACGTGATGCTTCGAAACGACGAGTCTTAGCAACGGTGCATACTAAGGACGATTACTTCATGGATATGCGAATATTGTTAGTGCCCCAATAGTTGGAGGATTGTGACGCCTGGCGTCTTCAACCTTCATACATTCCCATAAAACTTATGAGTTTATGTAGTCTCACCTAATTATATTCTATCATCTTGCAATAAGGTCTTAGATATCACATATATATCATACCTTGATTATTTCTGAAAACTAAATTTTCAGCTCCTTACTTTTCAAACAGATTTGAACTTCAAGTTTCACGGAGACAAGATAACTTCAGATACTAATTGAAAACATAGCTCTTTGAATCAACAATGTGAGGTTTACTAAAAGTTTGCAATAGGACTTAATCAATTCTTGATTCTTTAACAATACGGTACCAATCCGTAAAGTTTCTTGTCATATTTTAACAGTATTTCTATCTCAATAACAAGACTAGCGCATGGTAGAAAACGAATGCCAATACTACAAAATTAATTCAAAATACTACTCAGACTATGTTTATGATAATTAGTTCATGTTTTAATCTTATTACTAATGAACTCCCACTTAATACAACATCCCTCATAGTTGTTAATTGGTACACGATCCAAATCCACTACACCAAAACCGATCATCACGTGAGATGATGTAGCTTCAATGGTGAACATCAACATGTTGATCATATCATCCATATGACTCGTGTTCAACCTTTCGGTTTCCGTTGTCCCGAGGCCATGTCTCGTACATGCTAGGCTCGTCAAGCAAACCCAAGTATTCCGCGTGTGCAACATGGCTTACACCCGTTGTATGTGAACGTTGAGTCTATCACATCCGATCATCACGAGATGCTTCGAAACGACAAACTGTGCAACAGTGCATACGAGGGGAGAACACTTTATTATCTTGATATTAATGTGAGAGATCATCTTATAATGCTACCGTCGCGATCTAAGCAAAATAAGATGCATAAAGGATTAACATCACATGCAATTCATATGTGATATGATATGGCCCTTTAGTCTTTGCGCCTTCGATCTTCATCTCCAAAGCACGGACATGATCTCCATCATCAACGGGCATGATCTCCATCATCGTCGGCGTAGCGTCAAGGTCCATGGCGCCGTCTTCATGGTTGTTCACCTCATGTAGCAACTATTACAACTACTTTGAAATACTACTCAACATGAAATTTAAAGACAACCATAAGGCTCTTGCCGGTTGCCACAATACAATAATGATCATCTCATACATATTCATCATCACATTATGGCCATATCACATCACCAAACCCCGCAAAAACAAGTTAGACGTCTCTAATTTGGTTTGCATATTTTACGTGGTTTAGGGTTTTCGAGTAAGATCTAATCTACCTACGAACATGAACCACAACGTTGATACTAATGTTGTCAATAGAAGAGTAAATTGAATCTTTACTATAGTAGGAGAGACAGACACCCGCAAAGCCTCTTATGCAATACAAGTTGCATGTCGAACGAGGAACAAGTCTCATGAACGCGGTCATGTAAAGTTAGTCCGAGCCGCTTCATCCCACTATGCCATAAAGATGCAAAGTACTCAACTAAAGATAACAAGAGCATCAACGCCCACAAAACCATTGTGTTCTACTCGTGCAACCATCTATGCATAGACACGGCTCCGATACCACTCGTAGGATAACGTTGCATAGAAAACAAAAAATTTCCTACCGCGAACACGCAATCCAAGCCAAGATGCAATCTAGAAGACGGTAGCAACGAGGGGGTATCGAGTCTCACCCTTGAAGAGATTCCAAAGCCTACAAGATGAGACTCTTGTTGCTGCGGTAGACGTTCACTTGCCGCTTGCAAAAGCGCGTAGAAGATCTTGATCACGATCGCTTCGGCGCCACGAACGGGCAGCACCTCCGTACTCGGTCACACGTTCGGTTGTTGATGAAGACGACGTCCACCTCCCGTTCCAGCGGGCAGTGGAAGTAGTAGCTCCTCTTGAATCCGACAGCACGACGGCGTGGTGTCGGTGGTGGTGGAGAAATCCGGCGGAGCTTCGCTTAAGCGTGCGGGATGTGGTGGAGGAGAGAGACCGCTAGGGTTTGGGGAGAGAGATGGGTTGGGCGCCGGCCCTCTAAGGGGTGCGGCCAAGGCTGAGGCTTCAAGTAGCCAGCCCCCTCTCCTATGCCCCTCATTATATAGGTGGAAGCCCCAAGAGTTCTAGTCCAAGTCTTCGAATAAGACCCCAACACTAAAACCTCCCATATGTGGGAAACCTACTCAAGGAGGGAGTCCTACCCAAGGTGGGACTCCCACCTTTCCTTGAGGTGGGTTGGCCGGCCACCCTAGAGGAGTCCACCTTGGACTCCTCCCCTTTAGGGTTGGCTGGCCATGCAAAGTGGAGTCCCTCCGGGACTCTACTTTCCATGGTGATTTCTTCCGGACTTTTCTAGAACCTTCTAGAACCTGCCATAAATGCACCTGGATCATTTCCAAACTTGGAATATGACTTCCTATATATGAATCTTATTCTCCGGACCATTCCGGAACTCCTCGTGATGTCCGGGATCTCATCCGGGACTCCGAACAAATATTCGAACTCCATTCCATATTCAAGTTCTACCATTTCAACATCAAACTTTAAGTGTGTCACCCTACGGTTCGTGAACTATGCGGACATGGTTGAGTACTCACTCCGACCAATAACCAATAGCGGGATCTGGAGATCCATAATGGCTCCCACATATTCAACGATGACTTCAGTGATCGAATGAACCATTCACATACGATACCAATTCCCTTTGTCACGCGATATTTTACTTGTCCGAGGTTTGATCATCGGTATCACTCTATACCTTGTTCAACCTTGTCTCCTGACAAGTACTCTTTACTCGTACCATGGTATGTGGTCCCTTATGAACTTATTCATATGCTTGCAAGACATTAGACGACATTCCACCGAGAGGGCCCAGAGTATATCTATCCGTCATCGGGATGGACAAATCCCATCGTTGATCCATATGCCTCAACTCATACTTTCCGGATACTTAATCCCACCTTTATAACCACCCATTTACGCAGATGGCGTTTGATGTAATCAAAGTGCCTTTCCGGTATAAGTGATTTACATGATCTCATGGTCATAAGGACTAGGTAACTATGTATCGAAAGCTTATAGCAAATAACTCAATGACGTGATCTTATGCTATGCTTAATTGGGTGTGTCCATTACATCATTCATACAATGATATAACCTTGTTACTAATAACATCCAATGTTCATGATTATGAAACTAATCATCCATTAATCAACAAGCTAGTTTAAGAGGCATACTAGGGACTTCTTTGTTGTCTACATATCACACATGTACTAATGTTTCGGTTAATATAATTATAGCATGATATATAAACATTTATCATAAACAAAAAGATATAAATAATAACCACTTTATTATTGCCTCTAGGGCATATCTCCTTCACCGCACACCCTAGCGACCAAGTCGGGTAGGCTGGGCCGCGGCCCATTATCTCAGGTACGAATTTTTTTCTTCTTTTTTCTGTTTTTTTCTGTTACTAATATTTTTCTTTTTCAAAATCTAACATTATTTATGAAACTATTTTTCCGGATATTTTCAAAATATGAACATTTTTAAATTTTGAACAATTTTATACTTTGAAAAAATTTCGATTTTTTCTTTCAAAATTTGAACAATTTTTATGTTTGAACATTTTTAAATTTGAACATTTTTTAAGAATGAATATTTTTGAAATTTGAACATTTTTTGAGCTTGAATTTTTTTAAAATTTGAACATTTTTTAACTCGTGAACATTTTTTAACTATGAAGATTTTTGAACTGTGAACATTTTTTGGGATTGAACATTTTTTGTGATTTTAACATTTTTTTAATCTATTTTTTTGAAAATATAAACAATTTTTTGAATATGAATACTTTTCAAAATCTCAACAATTTTTTTTAAAATCTTAATATTTTCGAATCTCAAAAAATAAAAAGAAACAAAAGAGAAAAAAAGAAACGAGAAAAGGAAAAAGAAAAGAAAAAAATGCAAAAAGAAACGAGAAACGAAGTATCATCGTGAACTGGGCCGACCAGGCCGGCCCATACCGCGCGCGGGGGTGTGCGGCGCGCGGTAACGTCCGACCTGGTCGGTGTATAGGAATTCCGGCCGGGGGAGGTGCTTTCTGCCGACCTGGTCGGTGGAAACAAGCCACCGCACCCCCACGGGCAGGCAGCAGTTTCATGGGCCGCGGCCCATTAGGTACAACTTTTCTTTTCTTTGTTTTGTTTTTGTATTTTTAAATCTTAATGTTTTTTTGGAAAACCAAAATAATTTTTGAGGTTTCTTAAAAAATATTTGAACGTTTTTCAAATCTGAACAAATTCAAAATTTAAACATTTTTCAAAATATAGATAATTTTAAATCCCGAACGTTTTTAAAAATTTGAACAAATTTGAAAAGTGAACAAATTTCAGATTTTGAACAGATTTTGAAATTTAAACGAATTTCTAAATTTGAACGAATATCGATTTTTCCCAAAATTTGAACATTTTTCGAAAATGAACATATTTTAAATTTGAACATTTTTCGATTATGAACATTTTTCGGATACGAACAATTTTTAGCTTTGAACATTTTTCGTTTTGAACACTTTTCAAATATGAACGTTTTTCGAATTTGAACTATTTTCAAATTTGAACTATTTCGATTTTGAACAAAAAGAAAAATAAACAGAAATGAAAAGAAAAAAAAACAGAAAAAACCACTACTTTCATAACTATGAATATGACTATGTGGTGGGCAATGGAACCATGGATTGTGTTGATATGGTGGAGGTTCCATTGCACGGGCTTATATCCATCTAGGATTAAACAACAAATGTCGACAAGTGATTCTTGTGCCGTAATACCCGTGTTAACCATAAGATCCGGAGTGGGACGGAGTAGTCAAAAGTGTTTCCACCTCTCGTTCATCAACGGATGCGCTTACCGTAGCGGCTTGTATCCGGCGGAACAACCGGAGGGTGGGGATCCCATTCTAATTCCCCACGGTAAAGCAATGCTTGCCGTAGCGGTTGTGTCTTGCGGAACAACCGGAGGGTGGGGATCCCATTCTAATTCCCCACGGTAATGCGGTCTATGATGGGTTGCGCCTACCGGCGTAGGAGTGTATGGTAGAGCCCAAGACTCGTCGTCGTGGTCGGGGTCCACCCCGAAATTACGGGAATAATGGGACCGGCGTGGACCCGTGGTCGGGGCATGCAACAACGGGTGGGTGTTCGAGGTAGCGGAGGAACATGATTGGCTAGACCTTATACCGGGCCTCACACCAAAGGAAGTGTGGACGGGTCGCCCGGTTGGCACCAAGGTTAAGATCTCTTATGGGTAAAGCAACACACCTCTCGCGAGTGTAAAGAACCGTGACTCGTCACTCCCTCGTTCCGGATATGGAACTGCGAACGCGGCCGGAAAGGAGCTCCATGAAGTTCTAGTAAACCGGTGAAGGCCGACGGACATAGTTCTTCCGAATAAAAGCAACCTTTTGAAGAAATGGTTATGAAAACCTCGCATTGGTATTAGACTTTCCGGTCTAATGCCGTAGCTAGTGCATTAAACACCTCTTCCCTATAATGAACTTGTTGAGTACGCTCGTACTCATCCCACTCTTAAATCCCCGCTTAGATATGGAGGCATCGAAGGAGGATCTACGAGTGCAACTCGAAGGCCGAGGAGTCAAGAACTACTTCAAGAGACAAGACCCTGTCGGAGGAGTCGATACCACATACATCAAGGAGAAAACCCGGTTTAGCCATAGAAGGGAACTAGTTTCCTAAACCTAGCTCCTACTTAGCTAGAATCTATTCTTAGCCTCTTTAGCTAGTTAAATACTCTACTAATAGAGTTCGTGATAAGACTAGACTACGAGTCGTTCTTCCGGAATTTATTTGCAGCTTTACCTCATTGTAAAGTAGGAGGTCGTGATGATCTTATGTAACGTAGTAAATGTTGTAATTCTATAGACATGCCTTGGACCCGCATATGTTTTCGTTGTACCACTCGAGCGATATAATACTAGTGGAACGGTGTTTCATTGGTGTTATATCGGACTTGCATACTACACCATGCGAGTGGTATGCCGGGTCACCACGAGCAACAACCTATACGGGGGAATAACAACCTAAAAAGGAGGGGAACAACGAGTGTAGACCGAGGGAACAACGAGCCTAGATACAAGTGAACAACGGCCTAGACGAGGGGACCAATGGTCTAGACGGAGGGGAACAACGTCCTAGATAGGGTGGAACAACGTCTTAGATGGGGGAACAACAATCTAGACGGTGGGGAACAACAACGTAGAAGGAGGGGAACAACAACGTAGACAGTGGGGAACAACAACCCAAATGGAGGGGAACAACGTCCTAGACGAACGGAAACAATGACCTACACAGCGGGGTACAATGATGTAGACAAAGGGGAACCTAGACTGGGGGGAACAACGCCTATGCGGAGCGTAAGAACAACCTAGACGTCGGGGAACAACAACCTAGACGGAGGGGAACAACGACATATACGCAATGGAACAACGGCCTAGACGTTGGGGAACAACAGCCTAGATGGAGAGGAACAACGACATATACGCAATGGAACAACGGCCTAGACAAAGGGGAACAACAACCTAGACGCATGGAAACAAGAACCTAGACAGAGGGGAACAACAGACCTAGCTGGCTGGGGAACAACAACCTAGACGGTAGGGAACAACAACTTAGATGGAGGGGAACACCATCCTATATGAAGGGGAACAACAACCTATACGAAAGGGAACAATGGCTTAGATAGAGGGGAATAATAGCTTAGACGGAGCGAAACAACATCCTAGAAGGAGGGGAACAACATCCTAGACGAACGAGAACAACATCCCACACAGTGGGGAACATCATCCTAGACTAAGAGGAACAACATCATAGACGGACGGGAACAATAACCTAGATAAAAGGGAACAACAATCCAAAACAAAGGGAAACAACATTCTAGATGGAGGGGAACAACATCTTAGACGGAGGGGAACAACCTAGATGGAGAGGAACAACAACCTAGATAGAGGGAACAACAACCTAGATGGAAGGAAACAACATGCTATTTGGAGGGGAACAAAAAAATCAAAATGAGGAAAAAATGAAATCATATAGAACAAAAAAAAAATCATGAAAACATGTTTTTGAAATAACATGAAAATAAAATAAATACATGAAAAGAAGAAGAAAATAAAAATAAAGAAAATAAAAAATAAATATAAGAAGAAACATAGAAAAAATAAAATAAGAAAATGAGATGGAAGAACCCGAGAAAATGGAGAAATAAAGAAAATCTAAAAAAGATAAAGAAAAGAAAAACAATTTAGGAAGCAGCAGCGTATGGTACAAATAATAAGTATGTAACCTTAATGTTGCACAACGTCCACGCCTTAGCTAATTGTCTCCGTACCAGTCGGTTCCTTACTGAAGCACGCCGGTTCGATCCCTGACCTTTGCATCCGGTTTTTGCTCTTTTCAAACAAAATCAGAGAAGCAAATCTATCGAGCTAAATGGGCTGAGCCCAGTAGAGGAATTCCTTCAGCGAAACGATACTCCCAGGCGCGCGCGCGCTAGGGAGTTGTTTCCAAGCCGGGAGGGGGAGTTGCTATACGCCGACCTGGTCGGCTCGTTCCGGGTGCCGCACACCCTAGCGACCAAGTCGGGTAGGCTGGGCCGCGGCCCATTATCTCAGGTACGAATTTTTTTCTTCTTTTTTCTGTTTTTTTCTGTTACTAATATTTTTCTTTTTCAAAATCTAACATTATTTATGAAACTATTTTTCCAGATATTTTCAAAATATGAACATTTTTAAATTTTGAACAATTTTATACTTTGAAAAAATTTCGATTTTTTCTTTCAAAATTTGAACAATTTTTATGTTTGAACATTTTTAAATTTGAACATTTTTTAAGAATGAATATTTTTGAAATTTGAACATTTTTTGAGCTTGAATTTTTTTAAAATTTGAACATTTTTTAACTGTGAACATTTTTTAACTATGAAGATTTTTGAACTGTGAACATTTTTTGGGATTGAACATTTTTTGTGATTTTAACATTTTTTTAATCTATTTTTTTGAAAATATAAACAATTTTTTGAATATGAATACTTTTCAAAATCTCAACAATTTTTTTTAAAATCTTAATATTTTCGAATCTCAAAAAATAAAAAGAAACAAAAGAGAAAAAAAGAAACAGAAAAGGAAAAAGAAAAGAAAAAAAATGCAAAAAGAAACAGAAAACGAAGTATACTGCGAACTGGGCCGACCAGGCCGGCCCATACCGCGCGCGGGGGTGTGCGGCGCGCGGTAACGTCCGACCTGGTCGGTGTATAGGAATTCCGGCCGGGAGGTGCTATACACCACCCTGGTCGGTGCGGAGCAGGTGCCGCACCCCCAGGATGTGTGTTGGGCCGGCCCAGTCGCATCATTTTTCTTTTTATATTTTGTCTTCTTTTCTGTTTTTTTTTTCCTTTTTTGCGTTTTTTAAAAATTCAAAAATTTAATCTCATTTTTTCGAAACCAAAAAAATTCAAAATCTAAAATGTTTAAAAATTTGAACATTTTTAAAACTTGTATATTTTCTATAATTTGGAAAACATTGTTTTTAATTTTTTAATTATTATATGAGCAATTTCCAAGTTTGAACAATTTTTGAGTTTGAAAATTTTTCGAGTTTGAACAAATTTTGATTTTGAACAAATTTTATATTTTCGAATTTTTGAATTTGAACAATTTTTATATTTGAACAATTTTCGAATTTGAACAATTTTTAAATTTAAATGTTTTTAGAATTTTAATAATTCTTAAATTTGAATGTTTTTCAAATTTGAACAGTTTTCGAGTTTAGACGTTTCGAATTTAAACAAAAGAAAAAATAAATAGAAAAGAAAAGGAAATAAAACAGAAAACGGACAAAGAAATAAAAATAGAAAAGAGAAAACGAAAAAAGCGAAATGGGTCAGGCCCAATACCCGACCAGGGTGTGCGGTGCCTGGTAGGCATCGACCTGGTCGGTGTATACGACTGGCAAAGGAAGTCTGAAAGCGGCGACGGGCTAGATGATCGACGGACGGCGGCGACACGTGTGGCTGGCTTGTCTGCGTGCTGCTGCGGCCACCGCCGATCCCGCGCCCCGATGGAGACGTTCAGGACTCGGAGGAAGCTGTCGGCTCACGCCGTGGTGGAGCAGTGGCAGTCCCGTAGCCGGTACGAGCAAGGACGAAGGGGAGGCTTGGTCGTGTAAGTTAGTCGAGACTATTTAACACTCCAGGGCGCATCATAGCCCCGCCTTGTGCCAGGTACTATCAATACGCATTTGGGTTATCTATATCTCTTATAAAGTAAAATTTCACTAGAGGGTCTATCTCAACATGCAAGCTATCCACATCATCAATTCTATTAGCTATCTAATTGTCCATGTAATTCATTAATACTTTACATGCAAGCCACATCATCTATTTTTTAAGCCATTCAATTATCCACATCATCAACTTTTAGCCGCTAACTACATAACCTTTTCAAGTTAGTTTTTTTTTTTAAGTTAGCCTCTTGACTATTTACGCTAATTGAATTTTGCATGTTCCTACAAATAACATCTTATTCCAATCAACTTATATCCTTTTGTTTTTTACAAAATAGAGTTATCGGACAAATTCTCTCTGCAACGCGCAGGGTATCCTTCTAGTTTACTTGACGTGCGAAGGCCTAGTGGGCGTTTCGATTTGCAGCTTACAATTATTTTTTGATGAATCAAATGGGTGTATCATATGTAAGGAATTAATACAATACTCTGTAATATTTCCAGAACATACAGTTTTTCCCAGGCGATCGAACTGTAGATAACTAGCTAGAATGTTATTATCTTATTTAGTGGGGCATTTCAACATGGGTGGTTTCTGATAACCAAAAGGAACCATAACTGAAATCAGAGAAAACTCTTTAACCAAGAAAATTAAAATTCAGTTAGTTGTATCGATCAGGACAGGGGTAGCAATTATTATTCAAATTTCTCATATAACAAACTCACGAATATTACAACCACCTGGTGAAATTTCAGTTCACGGAAAGTAAACCATAAAACTACACAAATAGTTGTACTCAAATTTGCTACAATAAGTTGTGAAACATCTAATTAACGGCCCTTGAGTGTTGTGATACTTACTCCATTCAAGGAATTCTCCATGCTCTCACTTCCTTCTCCATCTCCACAGTTACTCACTGCAAAATATACAGGTTGCTTTGGAGCCGGAAGGAACGTAGTTTTGTTTTCTAACATAAAAATAACTGATGATATTAGGGGCCTATCGCTGGCACGGTCTTGAACACACAAGAGTGCCACATGGATACACCGTAGAACTTCGTCATGCGGGCAGCTTGCCAAAACTGAAGAGTCTACCAATTCAATTGCTTTTCCATCTTCCCATAATCTCCATGTCTGACCAATAAAATGAAGTCAATATCAAGTTAATAATTTTTGGGTGTTGAGGTGTGAGGAGGGGTTGATTGGAAATGTGTTCCACACTACTCACATAAGCAATAAGACCACAAAAGTTTGCTATGAGATGGGATGAGCTGATCTTCAATCCACTAACAATCTCCAGGAGAAGAACACCAAAGCTATATGTGTCTGATTTTACAGAAAAAGCACCTCCCATCGCATATTCAGGTGACATATAGCCGCTGTTTAAAACGTTCGACAAACTATCAGCAAGAAATGTACAAACTAAAATATACAATACCATAAAAACTGGAGTTTTAAGTGATTGTTAATACATCAGTTACTTACTATGTCCCAACAACCCGGGTCGTGTTTGCTTGGTTCTGGTTTGCACCAAAGATTCTTGCCATACCGAAATCTGAAATTTTGGGAGTCATCTCTGTGTCCAACAAGATGTTGCTTGTTTTAAGATCTCTGTGGATTATTGTTAATGTTGAATCTTGATGGAGATAAAGAAGGCCTCTTGATATCCCTTTAATTATTTTGAACCGTGTGAACCAATCAAGTACGTGCTTTTGTGCAACATCTTTCATTGTCAATAAGAAAAGGAGCTAGTCATCATGAGTATCATTATGGTTAATGTAAGAATTATGTGATGTCATAAAAAAACTAGCACATACCAAAAAGAAAGGCATCCAGACTTTTGTTAGGTAAATATTCGTAGATCAGTAACTTCTCATCTTCATGAATGCAGCATCCAAGAAGCCTGACCAGGTTCTTGTGCTGTAGTTTGGAGATTAGAACTACTTCATTTTTGAACTCCACTGTACCTTGTCCAGAACCCTTACTAAGCCTTTTGACAGCTACCTCCTTTCCACCCTCTAGTGTTCCCTGCATGAGTGCATATTTTTCAATTGAGTAAGAACTATAAACTGACGTTTTGAAGTCCTGTAGTTACTATTATTTTTGCACACTAAGTGCATTTCAAATCCTTTTAGCTCTGAGCACGTTACATGTTTTTAACTCCAAAATGGTTTTCTTTGTAGTTTGTACCCTTGAATATAACAATCAATGGAAATCACCACTTCATCCTAAACCACACCGATTTTAGATAATATGGCATCAAGCATTCAAGATGGGCATGTCTCACTAATTCATGACCCACTTCTTCATGTATTAATTGATGGTTCAACAAAGCTTTCGGACAGAAATAACAATAATTACTATTATTATGAAATGCTAAGCTCATAAGTCATCAACTCTTCCTCATAGATGCACATGTTCCAAATCTGTGGTAGTTTCTTGGTTAAGACAGCTGCGGAGAGGTGGGAAGGGGGTGGGTATTTTCCTAGCTTGTTTCTTGGTTAAGACAACCCTTCATGTATTAGTTGATAAACAATGATTTGAGATCAGTGGTGGATTCATACAACAGTAGAGGGTAATTTAGGCTTGTTTTTTATTCTATCCAAAACATATTCTGCTGTAAGTACCACTTTCTATTACCTTGTAAACTTTGCCAAAACCTCCCCGTCCAATCAAGTTGGAGTTAGCAAAGAAGTTTGTGGCTGAAAGGATGTCTTTGAAGTTAACAAATGGAAATTCTGTATTTTCTCCTCCGAGCTCATTGGACGTGCTAAAGTATCCTAGCATCATTTTCTTCTGGGTCTCCTCATTTCGCCGTTTACCTGCTAGTTACATCCATTCTTTTTCTTAGCTCTTGCACTAATATAATATGTGGAAAACAAGAGGGATGTTTTTACTCTACCTCTGTATTTGTATATCCAGACGAGGGCTATGCATGATAGTAGCAGTAGGCATGCTATAATCGGGAGTGTAATCTTCACTGAACTGACCTTCTTGTCAACTGCAATATATGCAACCAATCAAAAATTCAGTATTCACTTGCATACGTACCATGATGGATATGTGAAGATAAACAAGTGCCTAGACTAACGTAATTTAACTACACAAACCACCAGGGATTCTGGTAAATCAAAGATTTGATCATCTAAAAAGAAGCATTTGATATTGTAATGTGCTCGTATAAAAAGTACAAATTCAAATTAAATAATTAATTGGCTGTTGCCTACGATAAAAAAACAGTAACAGGCAATACTTTTATTGAAAATCTAAGACATGAAAACTTAGAAAAGAATTTTCAATGCATTTTTTTGAAGTGAAGGCTATAAGGAGAAAAAAAAAGTAACATGTGCCTTAGAGAAAATCTAGGAAAATAAATTTGGAAAAAAAATTGTGCATCTTTAAAGTGAAGGCTGTAAGTTTTATAATTTACCATAGTAATTGAAAAAAAACCTATAGATTGCTTTTGTAAAATGTTGTTAAAGGATGTCCTGTTTATCTAATCAAAAGGGAAATTTTCGATATGGCACTTATAAAATTGAAGTACCAATATTGTTCAAAATATTCAGATTGGATATGCCTAGATATTTCTAGAAAATTACTTTTATACTATTACTTATCTGTCGGCTTAAATAAATATGTTACAGTGCAAAACAGTGGACAAACCTATGTAATGAAGACTGTGCTAATATTCAAAACATAAGTAATACAACTAAATTTTCTAATATCAATGTATTGGCATGTGAACTACTCGGATACACTGGAATCGGTAATTTAATAATATCAATGTATTTTCACAAAAGAATCATGTCCACATCACCCCTCTGATAACATTTGGTATTAATTTGTTGAACATATGACATGTGAAATCTGTCAAGATTAGTGAAATAAAATTCTAATGATTTGGAGAAAAAATAAGGCATGGAAAGCTGATTACCAGCAGTATCGGCAAGTCGGATGTGTAGGTTCTCGCCGTTGGGTATCTTACCAATGTCGATAAGCTCCCCTGACCAAACCAAACATCTTGACGTGTCGGCCATAGCACTGCCATCGCTCATATTGGCATAAGCGAAAGCCGTGCAGGAGCAGTTGTGGTTGCACACGGCCTCGCATTGATCAAAGCTTTTGTTCCGTATGTGCAAGAAATTTCCAGGAACCTTCATTTCAGGAAATTGTACGAAATGACTCTGTCTTTCGCATTTTAGCGCTGTTTTTCTGCTACATCCTCTTGGAAAATTAATACCGTTGGGTTGAAACCCATCAAGGCATTGGCACGACGGGACATTCTGAGTGAAGTCGCAATAACTGAACGGACCACACGAGGCATAGAGGTCGCATGCAGCAGAGGGGCGTTTACCGGCGAGTGCCCATGATGATGAGTGACTATTCCAGCTTAAAATCTTCACGTTACCAGTATAGTCAAGCATGACGCGTGTGAATGGTAAGTTGTTGGAGATTGCGTACACGAAGTAGAACTCATCTCCGGTGTTGACGACCGTTTGGGACAAGATGGAGCTGGTGTTGGTCAATATTCTGCCACCGGCTACTGGCACACCATTCCACACACCCATGCGACAGTATGGGATGGTCTTGTTCCAAGTCAATACTTGAAGATACGGAGAGCTAGGGTCGCCACTGTATGAAAAGTCCCCAGAGGATGGATCATCCAAGCCCTTCCAAGCAACGAGCCGCCCGACGATTTTTGCCTTGTAGCTGAACACAAATTTCATGGCTGGAAGTATTGTGTCAGTCGGATAATGGAAGCTCTGCCATATGTCCATGCCATTCGGCAAGCGAAGGACAAAGTTCCCCTGGTCAAGTAGCACTGCATGGGCTCTGGTGGCTCCAGCGGTGATATTGGTCTCCGTCCTCCATATACTGTGGCCATGGGAGTCAGACAGCACCAGATCAGAACTGTTGTTGATGATTAACGTCGCAGATGAATGGGTGGTGATTGGATTGTCTCGGTTGGCCACCCACACAACGGTGCGTGGTCCAGGGAGGCTGTGGTACCATATGCCAAGGTAAAAGCTGTTGTTGATACTGGTGGGAGAGAAGAAGCCGAGAGCAAAGTCCCCGCTATTGGAGATTAGCATGTCGCTGTGGGTGAGTGGCTTTGCATGTGTCAGCTGGTCATCGGATTTGCAGAAGGAACTCAAGAATAGGAGGAAGAAGATGGGAATGTAGTGGATAGACATTGTGCTGTCTCCTATCTCTCCTTGTGTCAAGAGTAAAAAATTGCACACATATATATAACTGAATTGTATATTTCTTTGGAACAGTTCAGCTGCAGCAAGTGGATAAGTAGTAGGGAACTTTCTGTCCATCCAATTCATACTCTGCTCTGTTCTTATTGCCCTTTTCGAACAGGAAAAATCAAAGGAGGTATTAATTAGACTGGTGATGGATAAAGACAGCAAATTCAACATAGACCATAGCCGAGATGGCGGGCAACGACCGCCAGAAGAGAAGGTCTCCTACGACAATGGAGTTTTGGAGTGACATGGCGAAACGGGAAAACCTCACGGCATAATAGACTACACTTCAGAACATAGTACAATTGCGTCAGTTGAAGACAAGTTACTATTCAAGGGAAGAAAGTTCCAGGCTAGAGCCGAGGCACTAGTCCTGTGGGTTTGTATTCTTTTTTCTTTCCCAGGAAATTCCTCTGGGTTTTTATACCGTGATCTTTGGAGGTGTCTACATATTTACTCTCTTGAGGCACAATCATGCTTTTGCAATGATTTTTTCAAACATGTGGGCCTCATGGGACTGATCTTTTAGGACATTTTATAATGGCTCTGATACAGTTAAGTATATCTGGTAGATACCCCCTGTTTGGATGTTGGTGTTGATTTGATATCCGTACTATACAAGTGGAAAACATCGTTTTACACAGTGTAATGGCACTCAGGGCATCTACAGCGGGCCAACTAATTTTAGACACCAAATATGTTCGTTTTTTTGGCCCGTGTTTGGATAGGCCACGGAAAGGCTAGAGGCCTCGGTCCTCCCCTTGTCTGTTTGCGGCGTGGGGGACAAAAACCTGCAAGTCGCCGCATTTGGTCCATGCTAGCCAGTCTGCCTCTTTTTTTCTTTTCACCCAATTAGCATATATGAACAGAAATAGCACTAATATTGAATTTAATAGCTAATAACTTACCACTAATTAGGGAATCACATAGGTCACACCTGGACTAAAGTGCAAAATGATACGAGTTTCATGCGGAATGCACAAACTAAGATAGATATGTGAGATCATGTGTCGCGTGATCGTGTGGCCATTTACTTCTTCTCAAATCAAGTCTGGTTTGTCAGGGTTCATGATGTTAAGTTGGTGAACATGAGCCAGTTCTCCTCGACAAGCAATTTACCTCTACCTCAATGGCTTTTAACTGGGCATTGCTCTCTTCAACCTCAAGAGCTCTTTTTTAGAGATCAATAAATATTACCGTTTAGAACTCTTTCTCTCGACCCTTTCAATGCAATGCAAGTGATGAGTGCATCACGCTTGTGTGCTTGGTGGCCTTGTGGCCCCTTGGCCGAACCACATGACCACCATTGTTTGGGCTACCCTCTTCAACATCGATGACCGATGATTAATTGTCAGGCTTTTTCGAGCCTTCTAGACCTTTTTTGTATGAAGCCTAGCTTAGTTCCTACTTGAAACACTTCTTGATCTCCATCCAACAATGGGTCAGTATGAAGGGTTTGTTCCTTGAAGTAGTCCAAAGCTTGGGGCACCTACACATATGGAGGAGAATCCATTGTATATACTCACATTTGCAATGTACATTGACATAGTTAAAATGGTCAAGGTTTTACCAAGTCCCCAATGTCGATGCCGCCCACGTCCTCTGCTAGCACATGCTCGTATGCACACAAAAATTTACTGCGCTCCGCTTGGATGAATGACCATCTCTTTTGAAGAGAACCACTAGTAGGAAAAAGCCTATCGGCAACATGGAAAAAAGGCCTTTGCGGCCTGTAAGTGGCACACCTCCGTATCTCGTCATTAGTAGACGATATCGGCGGCGTTGCAGCCACCACGCCCTTGGTAACAAGAATACTGGCGGCATGTCATCATAGCACGCCGCGGTATCTCCTCTTGCCCTCACGTGTTTGGAGGACCGGCTATGGAGCTAGCATCTCGGCTTCGCCTCGAGACTCATAGTTGGGGTAGTTCATGCCAAGGCGATTGCGTCCGAACCTCCACGCCGCGGCGTCGAACACGTGTGCGTCCTTGTGCACGATGGGGAACTTGATGAGCCATATGGCCGATATCTCGGTCATGAAGTTGCTGGACAGCCCTACGTGCACGCCCCGGAAGCCATTGGAGCTTACGGGGGGTGGGGGTGGGGGGCGGCGCGGAGGTATCCCACTGGCGGCAATGACGGCTAGGATTCAACTGAACGAGTCGAAATTTACTTGGAAACGACGTGGCAAGGCTCGCGTGCAGCAGTGATAGACTTGATATGCATGGACGGGGTGAGGAGGGGCGGTTGTGGTGGAAATCGTCGGTGCGACGCGGCGATTGTCATCGGCGGGGCTTCGCACTCGTCTGGAGTGGAGTGAGGAGGGTATGAGTGTGTGTTGGTTGTGTAGTGTTTATAACTAGTGGGGTGTGTGTGACCGCGTGTGTCGGTTTTGGGCTGGGACAAGCGGAACTGGCGATCCGGCCATGCCGCTGATTCGTTTGGCATCCGCAACATAGCCCAACACCAACATTTTTTTATGCGGGGTAGGCCACTGGGGCCCACCAAAGTGGCGACGTACAAAATCTCGGCCACGCCGCCGATATCTGAATATTAGCAACGGTCCCGAATTTAGTATGCTGCTGGTATTTTGTCCAAATACCAGCTGTCTTTCCACAGTGTGCTGCTACTATTTTTCCTTCTATAAGCTATTTCCGACCGGTGAGACGTCATCTCGATCACTATGAATTTGTAGGGATTGAATTTCCTCTGCTCATGAAAGAACTTGCCAACCTTCTGCAAATATGTCCTTCCTTTTTGCTTGGCACCACAAATTGAATCTTGCCATCCTTGAATGTGTATCCTTCGTTCCATTGGCTTTTATTTTTGTTGTGGCATCAAGGGTGTCGCCATCATCCATAGTGTCCTCATCCATAGCGGTGGCATCATCCATAGGACCTCCATCTTACTCAAACAATGGCTCTCCATCAATAGAGAACCCATCTTGTCGAGTCTCTTTCTCAGTTCCTAGATCATCGTCCATAGGGCTGGCCCCATTGATCATGTCGTCCTACGCATAATTTGACATTAAAAGCAAATTTCACATGCATATGGATGGAGGAAAGAGATGTAGCAACCATGTAAAGGTGAATGACATCGGGCCTTTCATTCGGTTGAAGAAGTTGGGGGCACGTGTCGGTCTCCGTCCCCGGGTTGTCGACTCCGAAGCTTCATGTCTTCCATCACGCGCGCAGCTAGGATATTTTCGTTGCACTGCTTTCTCAGGTTGCTTAATGTACCTGCGTTCCGCGTTCATAGACTCCAAATGATGATAATCATCAAAGCATCGAATCTTTTTCCCCCTCTCTTATCTAGCATCTCTTTAGCATCAAGCCACCAAGACTCGAAATCATCCTCCACCCTTTGGGCGGCCAAAGGCAAATGTGTTTGTGTCAGGCACTTAAATCAGATATACTTTTGTTGATCTTCCTAGCCTTCTTATCAACCAAGTACTTGGAGCAGTTGCACTTCCAGTGACCCTCGCCAATACAAGCACTCAATATCATGCTTAGTTCTATCCTTGGGTTTCTTCGCGGGAGTTGCAACGGATTCTCCACTCTTGTTGAAGTCACCCCCTCTTTGCCTTAGCCTTCTTGAAACTAGTGGTGTTCTTCACCATAAAACTCTTGATGTTCTTTCTTGATGTGTACTTTCGCAATCGTAAGCATTGCGAACAGATCAGACACAGACTTTGAATCACCCGTCATATATTATAATTAAGCACGAAGCCTTTGAAGCTTGGTGGGAGCGATTGCAGCACTCTGTCAGTCTGGAGCTCAGCCGGGATCTTGCATGTATCTAAACACTTTCTGACACACGGAGGTAGTATGAGCATATGTCAGAGAACAACAAAGAAAAATGGAAGTGCAAGACTTGCCTCTGTGGCCGTCTTTCTTCATCTTGCAGAAACCAAGCGTGTGTAGGTCTTCAGAGCAATTCAGCTGCAAGGAGTGATCCTAAAACTGAAATCGGACAACCATCGCACATCAATAATGGAAGAGTGGATTAAGACAGCATGGCCTTGGTCACTTAGACAGGGGAAACCTCGTGGTACACCCGTCGAATGTCGTGGCATAGTGGTGTTGACTGGGTTCACGACGTGGGAGCGGACGCTCGCCGCCTTCTTTTGCAGCGGACGCTCGCAAACCGGCTGACGCCGCCGACACCGACTACGGCAGTAGCCACTGTGAGAAGCACCTACCGCCGCTGCCCCAAACGACGCTGCCGCCTTCCTATCCGTGCCTGGGCTATATGCCATGGTCGATTGGAACCCGGAGCGACGCCATTCGCTACCGAATTGCAGGACGAGATCGAGATATCGCGGCAGTCAGCGCGGATTCGGTGGAATAATCCATCGAACCAATTTGCTTTTGTTTTAATAATGGCTAATGGGCTCTCAATATGGGCTTTCCCCTTAATTGCCATTCTTTTTTCCCCTAAAAAAACTTAATTGACATTCTTTTTCCCCTAAAAAAAACTTTTACCATCTATTATATTATTAAAACAACAAACAACCAATGGTGTGGAGAGAAGAGGAAAACGTCGACGGAGAATCCGTGGTGAACTGGAGGAAGCATCGATGGACAATCCGTGGTGAACTGGAGGAAGCATCGACAGCGGCGGTCAGCTCGTGCTCTACGTCGGCCGATCCACTGAGGCGTTGAATCCAAGTTAACCGAGGCGATTTGACACTACAGGGTCTTCATAGTCCCGACTCGAGCCAAGGTACTAGCACTGTGCTTTTGGGTTTCTGCTCTAAACGGGCATTTCGAATTTCAGTGTATGCGCAATTCTTCTTTGATGAACTGAATACCGTGTGACATAGTTGCACGACTCGATGATTATTACAATTGTTATCGATGTTTTGGAAACATCAGACATACAGGTTGAAGGCGATCAAACTGTAGAAGACTAGCTGGAAGGTTACCATCATATTCAGTGGGGCATTCTAACACGGATGGTTTCATGGAAAAATTCAGCTGGGCGTATCAACTGGGACAGGGTTTTTGCAGGGTGTGTGCTTCCTTACCTCGACGGTGGCCCCACCTCCAAAGTTGCTCTCATATAATAAACTCAAAAATATTACAACCACCTATGCATATGTTTTTTTTGTGTTCAGTAAATCATAATGCATACACCTAGCTATACTAAAATCCGCACACAATAAGTTACACAACAGCTAACGACCCTCAATTGTTGTGATACTCATTGCATTCACGGAGTTGTGTATGATCCCTATTGCTTCTCCACCTTCAGAATTACTGAGAGCATAATATGCAGGTTGCTTTGGGGCTGGAAGCAGCACGTTTTCATTCTCTAACATAAGCATAACGGATGACATATCTGGCCTATCATTAGGATGGTCTTGAACACACAAGAGTCCCACATGAATGCAAAGCAGAACTTGATGAAGTGGGCAGCTTGAAACAATTGAAGAGTCCACCAGTTCAGTTGCTTCTCCATCTTCCCATAATCTCCACGCCTAGTCAATAGAATAATGAAGTCATGATCAAGTTGATAAATATTTTTGTGAGACTGCAGCTTTGGTGGGTTGTTAAGGCTGTGCAAAAGAAGTTTGAACACAAAACATCCAGACCGTAGTTCAGATTTTTGTACTTGTTTTGCACCCCCCATCTGCATCTCTGAAAGAAAATGAACTAGGGGAATGCTAAACGCTTTCCACGGTTTATGGTTAAACCATTTTTGCACACCCTTAGTGGTGGTTGGGTGTGTAGATGGTAATTACACGTGTTTCAGAATACTTACATAAGTTATAAGGCTACAAAAGTTTGTTTTGAGCTGAGGTGAAGTGATCTTCAAGCCACTAACAATCTCCAAGAGAAGAACACCAAAACTATAAGTGTCTGTTTTCACAGAAAAGGTACCTCCCATCGCATATTCAGGCGACATGTAACCACTGTTAAAAACCTTCAGGCAGTCAGCAAGTTATGAATAAAATAAATTATATTAAACCAAAAATAATTTCTGTCATAAGGGTTTGTTAGGTCAATAGGTACTTACTATGTCCCAACAATCCTCTTAGTGTTTGCATGATTCTGGTTTGCACCAAAGATTCTTGCCATACCAAAATCTGAAATTTTGGGAGTCATTTCTGCATCCAGAAGGATGTTGCTTGCTTTGAGATCCCTGTGAATTATTGTTAATCTTGAATCCTGGTGGAGATAAAGAAGGCCTCTTGCTATTCCTTTAATTATTTTGAACCGTGTAGGCCAATTGAGAGTGTGTTTGCGGGCATCATCTTTCATTATATATCAAATATGAAACAAGGTTAGTCATCATGCATATCAATTTGTTCAACGTAGAATTTAACATTATATGATCAAAGAACAAGCACATACCAAACAGAAAGGCATCCAAACTTTTGTTAGGTAAGTATTCGTAGACAAGTAACTTCTCATCTTCCCGAATGCAACAACCACGTAGTCTGACAAGGTTCTTGTGCTGCAACTTGGCAATTAGAACTACTTCATTTTTGAACTCCGTTGTACCTTGTCCAGAACCCTTACTGAGCCTTTTGACTGCAACATCATATCGACCTTCCAATGTGCCCTACATGAGCACATACTTTTTTGATTGAACCTTAAGACTTAGAAACCAACAACTCTTACAGACTATAGTTACCCTTTCACACGAATAAGTGAACTTTAACCCCTTCAACGTTAAGCCAGCATATATATTTTTAAATAGAAAATTGTTCCCCTTGTACCCTAAAATATTAAAACTAGTGAAAATCACCAACTCATCCTAAACCACGCTGATTTTGAACAATGTGCATCAACATGGACATGTTTCACTAAATTTTCATCCACTTCGAGATATATTATTTATGGGTCAGCACAGTATACGGTTAGAAACAATAATAAAATGATTAGTGTAATAATAAGAATAATAGGAATAATAATGGGTTAGTTAACAAGAAGAAGGAAGGCCTCAAAAAATAATCAAGAAGAAGGGTAAACAGGTTTGTTTCTTTTCGTATCAAAAGCATGTTCTACTGTAAGTACTACTCTCTTTTACCTTATAAACTTTGCCAAAACCTCCCCATCCAAGCAAGTTGGAATCAGCGAAATGTTTTGTTGCTGAAAGTATGTCTTCATAGCTAACAAATGAAAATTCTGCATTTTCAGCTTCGAATTCGTTGGATGTACTAAAGTATCGACGCATTAGTTTCTTCTGGCTTTCCTTCTTTTTCCATTTGCCGCCTGTTGTTGGGAGATCCATTTATTTTATTAACTCTTGAAACAATGGCATATGCCAAAAACAAGAGGATATATGTTACTCTACCTCTGTATTTGTAGGTCCAGACAAGGGCTATGCATGTCGGTAGCAGCAGGAATGCTATAATCGAGATCACAATCTTTAGTGAACTGCTCTTCTTGTTAACTGCAGAAATGCAACCAATCAGAAGTTTGACATTTACTTGCATATGCATACTAGGACGGATATGGCAATCTAATTAATTTCCTATACTACCGTAGTTTGAGAACCCTAACTACCAGTGCTTGTGTTAAACCAACGATCTGACCATCTCAAATAAGTATGTGGTCATGCACTATGCTTGTACTCAAAATTTAACTGGCTATTGCCAACGCAAGAAAAAACAGTAACTGGCTGATACTTTATGGAAAAGGCTAAGACATCAACTCTGAAAATAATTGTCAATGCATTTGAAAATTCAAGACTAGAAATGATATAATTTTTAATAAAAAAAACCTCTTTTCATTTCTTGCAGGTTATCCATATGGTTTCCCATTGGGTCCAGCTTTGGGCCCTACTCTCACCGGAGGGGCAGAGGGATGCTCTGGTTTCTGGATGCACACGGCTCCTGATGGTCGCTCAGGATATCTTGTGCCAGGCTGGTTGGCGACATACTAGAAGGCTATGTTGATTGTAGTCATAGTATGCGTTTTTTTCGATGGTTGATTTTGCATCAATCCTCGGTGATGCGTGAGTTGTAAACAATACTTTATCTGAACTCTGTTTTTAATAAAAGGCCGTGTGCATCATCATGATGCAGAAGCCGGGGTAAATCCCCATTTCGATTTTTTTTTTGAAAATTCAAGACTAGAAGTGGAATTGTTTATCTTAGCAAAACATCATGTAAACTTCAACTACTAATATTGTTTGAAATATTTGGATTGGATACAAAAAAAGATAATGTTATCCTTAAGATCAAAATCAGAACACGAGAGGTTTTGTGCAGCGTTCTAATTCTACTACTTTTTTTGTCTTTCCCTTTTATTCGGAGAGATTACGAAAGCGTGCTGTGGAGATCGCTACGCTACCGACTAGGTCGTGCCATCCCACAACCTGAAGCATGGTCCACGATGATCCTAGAACTATGCTTTTCTCACACAATACACGATCAGAACAGCAGAAAAACAAACGGGGTAATAGCCAACTAAAACGACTATCTATTCTAAGTGACGAAACTGAAAATTTCGGCACCTAACAGAAACACCAAGTTTATTCAACATATACTTCTAGATTATTCTTGAAAGTCGCTTTTAGCGAATTAATCTCAGTTATGCTGGGTTAACACGTATATTATAGTACAAAATAATAGTAAAAGTTATGTTTTGAGTGTAGTGTAAATATGTAATACATCATGTGAAGGTGACGTGCAAATTAATCAGATATACTAGTTACTGTGACTAATATAACTTCAGCTATCATGATGAGGTGATGCTCTATCAACATGTAAAATTTCAATATTAAACAAAATTTAGTTTGGAGGTATGAAAAACAAACCCAACAACGAATAGTAAGAAACATTACAACATCGCTGTTCATGCGCGACTTTTTTCCTTACCTCTTAGAATATTATTATAAGTTTGAATTTCAACTTTCACATGTTCATGGAACATCACCTTTCTAACATACCATACTTTTGGGAGCTTTTCAAAAATTTCAAACATAGTTTCTACGGAGTTTGCATTATGAGAAATTGTGATGTCATATGCCCAAAGTGGTAAAGGAAATATTGATTTTAATAAGTTGATGTGCATGCTACTTAAGCATAATTTTTTTTTCCACAAATGCAGCTTCATGTCACATTATGGACAAAAAGGTAGAATGGGATAGTGCATACCAGTAGACTCTGCAAGGCGAAGGTATAGGTTCTCGCCATAGTTAACGGACTTCCCCGTGTCGATCAGATTCCCTATCCAAATCAAGCATCTTGTTGGGTCAGCTTCTGCACCGGCACTGCTCAAGTTGGCGTAAGCATATGCCGTACATGAGCAGTTTCTGCTACATTCGGCCATGCACTCATCGAAACTTCTGTTCTTTATATGCAAGAACTTATCAGGGACCTTCATCCCAGGCAAGGTCACAAACTTACTTTGCTGGCCGCATTTCAGTTCTTGTGTTCTCCGACAACTTGAAAAGTTAAGATTGTCAGGCTCAAATCCATCGAGGCACTTGCATGTTGGGACGGTATCAGTGAGGTCGCAGTAGCTGAACGAACCACACCAGCCATAGATGTCGCAAGAAGCTTTGGGACTCTCAGAAATGACTTTCCATGACGATGATTGGTAGTTCCAGCTTAGAGACCTCAGTGTGCCCGTGTAGTCAAGCATCAAACGCGTAGCCGGTAAGCCATCAGAGACAGTGAACATGTAGTAGAATTCATCCCCGACGTTGATGGCCATTTCATACACAATGGAGCTGGCATTGCTTAGATATGTGCCACCGGACACCGACACCCCGTTCAAGACGTTGCTGCGGTAATATGGCACGGTGCCATGCAAAATCAAACTCTGAAGGGTCGGTGAGCTAGGGCCGCCGCTGCATGAGAAGTCTCCAGAGGACGGGTCATCCTGGCCCTTCCAAGCAACAAGGCGCCCAACAACTTTTGCCTTGTAGCTCACCAAAAATCTCATGGTTGGAAGTAGTGTGTCAGTTGGGTGATCAAAGCTCTGCCATATGTCCACGCCATTCGGCGACCGGAGAACAAAGTTCCCTGAGTTGAGTAGCACTGCATAAGCTCCAGCTCCATCTCCACCTCCAACCGAACCAGCAGTGATATTGCTTGTTGTCATCCAAATATTGCGGCCTTCAGAGTCTGACAACACCAGGTCAAAACTATTTGTAATGGTGAGAATCGGAGATGAGGGTGTGGTGATTGGGTTGTCTCGGTTGGCGGTCCACACGACGGTGCGTGGTCCGGTGAGGTTGTGGTACCATATCCCAAGGTAAAAGCTGTTGTTGGAGCTGATGGGGGAAAAGAAGCCGAGAGCAAAGTCCCCACCTTTGGAGATGAGTATGTCGCCTCGGGTGAGTGGCTTTGCATGTGTGAGCTGGTCATCAGGTTTGCAGAATGAACTCAGAAACAGGAAGATGGAAACGAAAACAGGAATTAAGGCCGTTTTCTTCGTTTTCCTGCTAGGATATAGCAAAGTGGGTGGCATGGTTGTTTGGAAGAATTGGTCTGCAGAGAACTGACTCGTAGTTCAGGGAGACAACAGAAAACTGATGATCCAGAGTTCTGAGACTAATATAATGGATGAAGTCATCATTATGGACTTGGTAGAACATGTATAGCAGCCATTGGCCAGTATATGTGCTATGTACACACACACGCAAAGAAAAACTGTTGCTACAAAAGATTTGCAGAATGAAATCAAGAAACAGGGAGAATGAAAAGGGTAATGCAAGACTTGACCCGTAAGGCCGTCTTCATCTTTCGTCTGCAGGGAGTGAACGTGGAATCGAAATTGCAGATACTATCAATAATGGAAGAGTAATAAGAGTGGATAGAGACAGCATTGACTTAATCACTTAGACCAAGCATGAGAGGATTGACTACAGAGTCTCCAACATTGCTGCACGCGCAAGGAAAAAGAGAGAAGCATTGCTAGGCATTCAGATTGGAGAGTGCGACAGAGGAAACCTCGCGGAACCGACGCGCCGCTTGTCCTAGAATAGTGGCCGACTGATTGAGTTTCACGGCGTCCTCCATGCGTACGAAAGTAACAAATCCCCTGCCGACGATGCCGCGGCCGCTGCCGCCGCCGGACACGGCAGTGTCCACCGCGAGAAGCGCATGCCGCTGCAGACTACCACGGACGGCATGGTCGATTGGAACCCGGAGCGACGCCGTAGCTCCTCCATTCGCGCCCGGATTGCTCGACGAGATCGAGGTATCGGCGGATTTGGTCGAGGAATCCGTCCAGCCAAAGTTTTTTTTAGAGGGCACGAACCGAATGGGTAATGAGAGCTCAATATGGGGCTTCCTTTCCTTGGCAAACTTGGGCTTTAGGGCATCTCCAACCGCGCGACCCAAACCGCGCCCACGCGTCCGTTTGGGTCGAGCCGGACAAAAACGCGGCCCAGCGCGGGGACGCACCGCAAAAGCGGACGGCCGCGGCGTCCGGAACGACGCAAACCCGGCCCAAATCTGGGCTAGGTTTGCGTGGCCGCGGATGCGCACGCGCCGTCCGCTCGCGTCCGCGCGGCTGATCGCCTCGTCTCCCTTGGGCCCACTCGCTCGGTGACCGGGGAGACTATTAAATGAGGACTGGAGGGGATCTGGCCCTCCACTCCAGTCCCCACTCCACTCCCCAAGCAAAACCGCCGCCATGGCCCCCGAGCGACGGTTCGCTCCCGGAGCGAACGACGACGAGGCGAGCGAGCCAGCCGCCGTCGTCCGCCGGCGTTGCGGCCATCGGGAGGAAACCAGCGCGGCCTCCACATCGGAGAGGCCGCCCGCGGCGGTGCGGCATTGCCGCAACCGCCGCCTCTCCTCCTCGAGCCGAGCCGGAGTCCTCGGAGGAGGACCCGGACCTCCGCGCCGCCCTCATGATCTCGGCGGCGGAGGAGGAGGCGAAATGGCCGCACCTCCATGCGGCCATTCGCACCTCCGAGATGGAGGAGGCGGCCCGGCGGGAGGTCGAGGAGGCGAGGGCTGGGAGCTCCACGCCGGTGCCCGCCGAGCGCGACGGGAGGAGGAGGAGGCGGCGCGGCGGGAGGAGGCCGGGCGCCGCGCCGACGAGGACCGCCGCCGGAGCTGCGGCGGGAGGAGGACAGGCGCCGCGCGGAGCAGCGGCGGCGCGCGAGAGGCCGGGCGCCGCGCCCGGCAGGAGAGGCGGCAGCGCCGTCGGGGCGAGGCGGCCGCTCCGTGCGCCGCCGCGGCCTCGGTGGCTCCGGACCCACACTCGCCGTGGGAGGAGGCCTCTGTGGTCTCCGTGGCCGGAGTCCCCGGCGCGGTCCAGCCACAACAGCGCGTCGCCGCCCGGGGTGGACGACGACGACGTCGCCGACGACGCCCACAGGGGCTAGGCGGCGCACCGGCGGCCACCGCGCCGCCGACCTAACCCTAATAGAGGGTTTTTAATATTTAGTATAAATTTTAAAGCCCATATAGGGGCTTCTTTTGTTAGTTATTTGCCCAAAATAGGGCTATGTATAAATTTGCCCAAAATAGGGCATATGTTTTTATCAAATTTCGTTTAAATTTGCTTTTTTTCTTTTGTTTTCGTGTTTTTCGGATTATGCGATGCGTCCGCGCGTTGGGCGCAGCGCGCGACCCAAACGGACACGCGGACGCGGGCCGCTGTCCGCGTGTCCGGCCGGCGACCCAAACGGCCCAAAACAGACGGCCCAGCGCGTCCGTTTGGGTCGCGCGGTTGGAGATGCCCTTACATCCGTATAAGCATTTGTTTTAAGAACCGGAAGTAATGGGCCAAGGCCTACTGACTCGTAGAGTTGCCATTCCTTGGAGAGAGAGAAGTGGAAAGCGCCGACGAAAGAAGAGGAGCGGACGGCGGTGCGGCGCATCGCCGCATGCTGCGTCGGCCACGGCTCGGAGGAAGCGGCCGCGGAGCCAGTTCCTGCTGTGCAGTGGCGTTGGCCGGTTCACTGAGCCGTTGAAGCCAAGTTCATCGAGGCGATTTACCACTCTAGGGTCTTCATGGTCCCGGCGCTTGAGCTAAGGTAGTCCTAGCAATACGCATTTGGGTCTCTCCGCTGAACTTAATTTGGCTAGGTTATTTACTTGATCTGTGGAAGCCCAGGGGCATATAGTATTTCAGTGTAGTTTTTTGATGAATCAGTTGGGTACTGGAATTCATTATGATTACAGTTACTATATTTTGTACTGCTTCAGAACTTCAGAAATATACAGTGTCCAAGACTTTACAAGACTTTACAAGACTTGCTTGAAGGATATAATCATATTCAGTGGGGCATTCCAACATGGTTGGGTTCTGTTACGAGATAACAAAAAGAAAATACAGTTGGGCGTATCGACCAGGCTCCGCGGTGGCTCGTCAGCTATTATTCACAGGTTTCTCATACAACAAAATCACAAATATTACAACCACCTAAGAAATGTTAAGTTCAGCTATACTAAAATCTGCACACACTAAGTTATACAACATCTAACGGCCCTCAAGTGTGGTGATACTCATTTCATTCACGGAGTTCTCCATGCTCTCTCTTGCTTCTGCACCTTCATAGTTACTTTCAGCAAAATATATAGGTTGTTTTGGAGTCGGAAGAAGTGCGTTTTCATTCTCGATCATATTCATAACCGATGACATTAGTGGCCTATCATTGGGATGATCTTGAACACACAAGAGTCCCACATGAATGCACCGTAGAACTTCATGAAGTGGGCAGCTTGCAACAACTGAACAGTCCACCAGTTCAGTTGCCTTTTCATCTTCCCATAATCTCCACGCCTGATCAATAGAACCATGTCAACATACGGTATGCCGGGCGAAGGGGAGGGATTGATAGTTTCGTGTATTATGCAATACTTACATAGGTGATCAGGCTAGAAAAGTTGGCTATGAGCTGAGGTGAGCTGATCTTCAAGCCACTTACAATCTCCAGTAGAAGAACGCCGAAGCTATAAGTATCTGATTTTACAGAAAAGGCACCTCGCATTGCATATTCAGGCGACATATAACCACTGTTTAAAACAATCAACAACAAGTAAGCAAGGAGTGCATAAAATGAAATATACTATACCATGCCATATATACAAAAGTGTTAAAGCTATAAGGATTTCTTACTATGTTCCAACGACCCGGTTAGTGTTTGCTTGGTTCTGGTTAGCACCAAATATTCTTGCCATGCCAAAATCTGAAATTTTCGGAGTCATTTCTTTGTCCAATAAGATGTTGCTTGCTTTGAGATCTCTGTGAATTATTGTTAATCTTGAATCCTGATGGAGATAAAGAATGCCTCTTGCTATTCCTTTAATTATTTTGAACCGTGTCAACCAATCAAGCTCATATTTTCGTGCACCATCTTTCATGATCAATATGAAAATGAAACTAGTCATCATGAATATCATTTTGGTTGACGTAAAGAAATTTGTAAGGTGTGATAGAAAAAGTACATACCGAAAAGATAGGAATCCAAGCTTTTGTTAGGTAGGTATTCGTAGATCAGTAACTTCTCATCCCCATGAATGCAGCAACCAAGAAGTCTGACTAGGTTTTTGTGCTGCAGTTTGGCAATTAAAACTACTTCATTCCTGAACTCCACTGTACCTTGTCCAGAATTCTGGCTAAGCCTTTTGACAGCCACCACATTTTCACCTTCAAATGTTCCCTATATTAGGACATATTCTTCGATTAGAAAAATTGGGAGCAGATTTTTTCAGGTCCTACATATACTTATCCTTACACCGACAAGTCCATTTAACTTATTTTAACTCTAAGCCAAAAAATGTTTCTAACTCCAAAATTGTCTCGTTTGCACTCTTGAATATGAAAGTGCAAATAACAGACTCATCCTAAACCACTGCAATTTTCGAGCTCGTGACATCAACATGGACATGTTTCACGAATTTGGCATCAACTTTTACATGTAGCAATTGTTAGAAATGACAATTGTAAGAATGAGAGATGCTAAGAGCCTAAGCCATCAACTTGTCCATGTAGATGACATGTGATCCAAAGCCGGATGGTTTCACGGCAATGTGAGGGAGGGGAAGGCTAATTGTGTGCAACGGTTTTGATAGTTGCATCGTGGAAGGCATACACTAAACGATATTGGTAAGGGTGTTTTCTGGAGTCAGACAACAATTGAAGGTAAACTATGCTGCTGTTCTTTCCATCGAATTTATTGTATGCACCACATTATATTACCTTGTACACTTTGCCAAAGCCTCCCCGCCCTAGCAAGTTGGAGTCAGCGAAAAAATTTGTTGCTGAAAGGATATCTTCAAAGGTAACAGATGGAACTGTACTATTGCCCTCAAGTTCTTTGGATGTGCTGAAGTATCCTAGCATCAGTTTCTTCTGGTTTTTCTTCTTTCTCCATTTGCCTGCTAGTTAGGACATCCATATTCATCTAACTCTTACACTGATATAATAATATGTGGAAGTCAAGACACCTTGGTTAATCTACCTTTGTATTTGTAGATCCCGACGAGGGCTATGCATGCCAATAGCAACAAGAAGGCTATAATCGGGAGTAGAATCTGTTCTGTAGTAGGTTTCTTGTTAACTGCTGAAACGATCCAATCAGAAGTTCAGAATTCACTTGTGTACGTACCATGATGGATCATTGAAATTAATTAAGTGCTTATATGGCTACCCGCAAGTTAAGGAATTAAACTACTAAGGCTTGTGGTAAATCAATGATTTGATCATAAAAAGAAATGTATTTGATATTCCATTGAGCCCGTGTTTTTTAATGATTCTACCCCTTAATTTTTTTTGTCTATTGTTAACGCAATAAAAGGGAGAACAAAATGGCTATGGCCCATGAAAAGCTAATCCATAAAACCTGAAAAGGAATTGTACGCATTTGAAATTAAATTTAGGCTGCAAGTTCTATTGTTTATATTATAATAATGGCAAAGACTATGTTTTGTGTTGGTAAAAGAATCTTTGGTAGTGTCACATTTTTTTACAAAACATCTAAGACTAACTAGAGACCCTAGAAATATTGAGATTAGATACTCGAATATCTTTGTCTCGAAAATATTTTTTGCCGTATATCACAAATTTTCTGGGTGTGATAAACATATTACAGTACAAAACGATCATCAAAATATCTTTTGTCAAAACTGTTAATATCCATAATGTCATGTTTTTTTTGTAAATTGGATGTAATAACATGTTGTGGGAGGCTAGAAATTCAAAGTTTATACAGATTTAACGTATTGCGCAAAATAGTCGAATAGATATATAGTTAGTCATAAGGATTACTAGTATGAGTGTTGCAAATTTTGCATAATAAATCATGTCAACTATAGTTAGTCATAGTACGATATCTATGTATTTGCATAATAAATCATGTCCATATGCGTCCCATCTTTAAATTTTAATGCAAATTTTTTGAACACGTCTTATTCACGTGTAAAGCTCCACTAAAATTGGCGATACAATATTTATAATGACTTGCAGAGAAAAAAAATTGCACCGGTTGCGGAATACCAGGAGAATTGGCCAGGCGGATGTACATATTCTCGCCAGAGGTTGACTTCCCAGCATCGATAAGCTCCCCTGACCAAACTAAGCACCTTGAAGGGTCAGCCATTGCACCGGCGCTACTCAAGTCGCTGTAAGCGTAAGCCGTGCACGAGCAGTTGCGACTACACTCAGCTGCACATTCATCTAAGCTTCTGTTCCTTATGTGGAAGAAGTTATCAGGAACCTTCATCCCAGATAACGGAGCGAAATGACTTTGCTTGCCGCATTTGAGCGCTTCCTGTCTGTAACATCCTTTAGAGAAAAAATTAACACCGTCGTCAGGCTCAAATCCATCAAGGCATTGGCAAGCTGGTGTAATCTGAGTGAAGTCGCAATAACTGAATGGGCCACACGAGGCATAGAGTTCGCATGGAACATAGGGGTGTTCTCCAAAGATTGCCCATGATGATGTGTGTCTATTCCAACTTAGGTACTTCAACTTGCCAGTGTAGTCAATCATCAAGCGCATGAGCGTTGAGTTGTCAGAGATTGTGTAGGTGACGTAGAACTCGTCTCCAGAGTTGACAGACGTTTGGTACAAGACGGAGCTGGTGTTGGTTAGATATGTGCCACCGGACACAGACTTGCCGCTCCGGACAGTGAGGCGGCAATATGGCTCTGTCTTGTTCCATGTGACGAACTGAAGGTCTGGAGAGCTAGGGTCGCCGCTGCACGAGAAATCCCCAGAAGATGGGTCATCTGGGCCCTTCCAAGCAACAAGCCGCATGGCGACTTTTGCCTTGTAGCTCACCAAAAATCTCATCTTGGGAAGTACTGTGTCGGTTGGGTGATCAAAACTCTGCCATGTGATCTTACCATTTGGAAGTCGGAGGACCAAGTTCCCCTCGTCGAGAAGCACTGCAGTAGCTCCAGCGCCCGTGCTGTTTTTCTTCACCGCCCAAGGAGTGCGACCTTGGGAATCTGACAACACCAGGTCTGAACTGTTGGTGATGGCGAGCACCGGGGATGAAGGGGCGAGAATTGGGTTGTCTCGGTTGGCAACCCACACGATGGTGATTGGTCCAGGGATGTTGTGGTACCATATCCCAAGGTACAGGCTGGTGTTGGAGCTGCTCGGGGAGAAGAAGCCGAGAGCAAAGCCCCCGCCGTTGGAGATGAGCGTATCGCCGAGGGTGAGTGGCTTTGTGTGTGTGAGCTGATCATCAGATTTGCAGGATGAACTCAAGAATAGGAGGATGAAGATGGGAATGTAGCGCATAGCCATTAAGCCGTCTCCTTGGTGTGCAGCTGTTGTGTCAAGGGAATGTATGCAGGATGGTTATTTGGAATAATTTTTCTGCAGCGGGTGAATATGTATAACGGAAGGAATGCATTATGGCAAAAATCTGGAGTCAATGGGACCAGTGAAGTAGTGATTGATCAAGACGGCAAGGTCGACCAGGACCTTAGCGCACATATGGCCAGGAGACCGGACAGTAGGAGAGCAGCTGAGCAGGCGACAAGTCTTGAAGGACCGCGATGGACGAGCAAAGGAATTTTTTTTTTTTTTTTGAAAGTTCACCACACCACACCAGTACGTGGTTTTCTCCATGTGAAGCCGAAAGATAAGCTGGTGGTCGCGTACTGAACTACTGATTACCATATATATGGACCATACGGTTGATGTTACAGCAGCCACGTCCCTCCCACGCCAAAATATCTACTACTGTACAACCCTTGTGTGAAAATGCAGGTCATCTCAGATATATACATGATCCTGTGACGGTTACATGGTATGCAAGATGTGACTTTTGGCCATCAATAGAGATCTCTATGATTTATCAAAACTTATTTTAGCTAGGTTTAAATTCCGTCCTTTCTGAATTTCAGTTGGTATGGTACACTAGTGAGCACTGACACTGCGAGGTTCTTACACGTTGTTAGGAGATTTATTTTTCCGAAACACTCTGCTCTTTTAGATTACTGAAGACGCATTGCTGCAGCTTGTCTCAGACGCCGTGATCCCGGAGCCGCCTGTTCACCGCAACACAACCCTTAAATGGCCAGTTAGTGCTGGCATGACAGATTCTCGTATGCATTCGGGAAAACTTATTTCACGTTTGGGTTTGACTCGTGCCCATTGGTGTTGCTGCAGACATCCCCGAGCAGAATGTGAGCCAGGCGAAGCCCGGTCTACCGCCGGCAGAGCGCGTCAGTCAAGGGATCTGTCACCTGCCTCCCTGACCTCGCCGATCCGTTGTCGGGGGGCTTCAAGAGCTAGACGATCCGTTGAGCCAGAATAGTTCCACACTGGAACAACGACGTGTTCTGGACTGTGTATGTACAGGCTGACTGGACACGGAGCGCTCCATATGGACCCGACCCAACACTCAACCAAAAGATTTGAAGACTGAAGGCTGGAGCCTTGAGGCAGCGTTCGACTGACCAGACAACCAGTTGGTGGTGTCGCAGTAGCAGCGGCCGGCGGTCATGCAGAGGCAGCCAATGTGGGGAAGGATGAGGAAGACAGAACTACAGGATGGCGCCATGGCAGGCGGTGCTTTCGCATCACGGTTCACTGTGGGATGTCAAGCCAAGTGAAAGACTTCTCCGGCTCTGGCAGGAGCTTTGTCTATCTGCTTGTTAGAGCTGGAGCGACTTTTGAGAATTTTTCAACATTTTACATAGTTTTAGGAGTTCATGATGCGAACTAAAATTGTTTTACAATGTATTTTTCCAAACAGGTCAGGGTCTCGGTAGAATTGAATTATTCAAGCTGAGCGGCCTTGTTTTCAGTTAGAGTTTTTTCGGGACGTGCCAATGCTGCACAATACAGAACCCAGCTTTGAGACTAGTGGAAGCAGGGGTGCTATCCAAGATTTAATCCAAGGATACTCAAGGATTCTAATAAAAGACCTACAATATAATACATGATGAGGCACTGCGGTCCATGTATGTCAGAGCAACCTACAGATATATGTTCTTCATTTTGGCAACAGCAACTGAAGACAACAGCAACAATATCTTCGCTTCGAATAATACATGTTTGTCTCATTCCTACATCTCAGTTCACAGCCTTTCCACCTAGGGTGTGACCACCACCAACCAAGAAACTCAGAGTCCACATATGGTAAATCATAATTATACAACTACATATACAGAAATTTGCACACTAAAAGAAGACCTTAAGATTAGAAAATGAAGCAGGCCTTAAACATCTAACGACCCTCTAATGTCGTGATGCTCACTGCATTCAGAGACATTTCCACATTTTCCCTTGGTTCTGGAGTTCCAAAATTCCGAAGAGCAAAATATAAAGGCTGCTTTGGTGCTGGCAGAAATGCACTTTCATTCTCTAACATAAAAATTAGGGAAAATTGGCCATGGGACACCGTTATTTCCAGTCCTTTGCCAAATCACACTACTAAAAAGCGTCTTTGCTTAGTACCATTATAATTTTATGTATATTTGCTAAAACACACCGTATTACCCAAAATGGAAAAGATTGACTTTTGTTAGGTAAAATGACCATCTTGCCCTTTGGATATATACCCAGACTGTTTCTTCCTAAACTGTTTTCTTCTCCTGGTTGAGATCAAAGGGAAGAACAAGGCTCGACTCAGAGAACAAGGCTCGTGAGCGACGAACCCTAGCGGGGGCCCTACTCCATCCTACATGGCCGCCGCCGTCTATCTCCGTCGGCAAGGCCGTCTTCGTCGTGCACCCCCTCCCACCTCTACGTTATCCCCGTCAAGTGTAGCCGGCCGGGCCCCAACAGCAACCGGCGTGGCAAGGTGCATCTCCGCCCTGTGCGTAGTCTGGTACAGGGCGTTCTCAGCCGCATGAAACGGCACCCTCGCACTTGACCAAATCCCTGCCGGCAACCATGGAGTCGAGCCTTTTCCGAGTTATACCATAGTGTCGAATGTTGTATACCATACGAACATAGGGATATGCAAATAGCTACTTGCTTTTTGAACTTGCTGTGGTTTATAAACATGTCATTTTGTGGCTTGTAACGTTGAGCCTTTTCTGAGATAAATTTATGTTAAATCTGTTCGGTCAGTAATTGTTACCTGTGTCAAATCTGGTTAAGTTGGTGTCCGATTTTTCTTCAGCATATCAGCGTATACGTACAGCCTTGTTGGCACTACATATTGTTGTCAAATTTTTTCTTCAGCATATGAGCGTATATGTACGGCCTCTGTTGGCACAAAATTTTGAACTAAAGATAAATAATCTGTTTTTTGATATGTACAACCACTGTAGGCGCAGAAATTGAAATTAGACAAAAAAAAATGTTTCAAACGGAAGACTGCACATGTATATAAAATGTTAAACTTTCCATTTTTAGCTACACATGGTGTGTTTCGGCAAATATGCCGTAAAGTTATAATGGTACTTGGCAAAGACGTGTTTTTGTGGTGTGTTTTGGCAAAGGACCGGAAATAACGGTGTCCTCTGGCCAATTTTCCCTAAAAATTACCGAAGACATAAATGGTCTATCATCTGGCAGGTCCTGAACACACAAAAGGCCAACATGGATACACCTTAGAACTTCAATAACTGAAGAGTGCACTAGTTCTTTTGCTTTTCCATCTTCCCATAATCTCCATGCCCGAGCCAATAAAACCAACTTATCATCAATTAAGTAAATTTCGATCAGCCTTTCACGATCCAAATATTGTGCAATTTTCCATACATACGTAAGCTGTAAGGCCGACATAGTTCATTACGAGCTGCGGTGAGCTGATCTTCAAGCCACTTGTGATCTCCAGAAGAAGAATACCGAAGCTATAGGTGTCCGTTTTAACAGAAAAGGCACCTCCCATTACATATTCGGGTGACATGTAACACCACTGTTTAAATAATTCAACAACAAAAAAAATATTGAATTGAATTAGACAACATAAACTACAACCTTTGATAGATGGCTGGTGCATTTATTTACTTACTATGTCCCAACAACCCGAGTAGTGTTTCCTTCCTGTTGGTTTCCACCAAAGATCCTTGCCATACCAAAATCAGATATTTTAGGAGTCATTTCTGAATCCAGTAAAATGTTGCTTGCTTTGAGATCCCTATGAATTATTGTTAATCTTGAATCTTGGTGGAGGTAAAGAAGCCCCCTCGCTACCCCTTTAATTATTTTGAAGCGTGTGGGCCAATCAAGCACACATTGTCTTGTAGGATCTCCAAAGATGAGTAGTAAACGGAATATATAGTTAGTCATCAGTGAAATCCTTTTGGTTAATCAAAACTTGGAATATGTGTCAGCAGAAGTCTAAACATACCAAAGAGGAAGGTATCCAAGCTTTTGTTGGGTAAGTATTCATAGATAAGTAACCTTTCATCTCCATGAATGCAACAACCAAGAAGTCTAACTAGGTTTTTGTGCTGCAATTTAGAAATTAGAACTATTTCATTTTTAAACTCCTCTACCCCTTGCCCTGAATCCTTACTAAGCCTTTTGATAGCAACTTCCTTAACACCTTCCAGCATTCCCTACATCATCACACCATCCTGAATTATGAAATGATTGAAGCAGCTGTCCAATAATGTAATTAACCTTAAAAAACAGAGCATGTGCTTATGTACAAAACTTTGAGTTACCCTGTAAACTTTTCCAAAACCTCCCCTTCCAATGTGTTTTGAGTCAGAGAAATTATCTGTGGCAGTGATAATATCTTCGAAGCTAACAAATGGAAATTCCACATTCTCGCCTTCAATTTCATTGGAAGAGTTAAGGTATCCTAATATCAGTCTCTTGTGGATTTCCTTTTTCTGCCGTTTGCTTGCTGAAGATCAATGTTTTTCATTATTTTGTTATCGAACAATTAGACAATAAGTTGACTTTTGATATTGAAAGCTTAATCTACCTTTGTATTTGCATATCGTGACAATTGCTATGCATGTGAGTATCAGCACACATGCTATAACTGGGAGTACAATCTTGATCAATCTTGTATTCTCTTTAACTGCAAAATTATTCAACACAAACTTAGTGAATAGTTAGCCAAATAAAGCAACTTGGAAGGGTCATTACAAAAGCATTGCCGCATTACTTGTAGGTTATAAATATTACTGGCCCACAGTGCCATGACTAGTGCATGGAACGAATTACTTTACTACCAGTAACCCCTCCAGAGCTTACGGTAAATAGAGATTTAATGTTATAGCATGCTCATATACAACAGTTATGAATTAGACACCACACTAATTTAACAAAATAGAATATTTGACGATTAATCGCTTACAGTAAAGTTTATATGTTTTAGAAAATGTACCATGTTTAAATGTTGGCGGTCATTTGATGCATATGCTATTTGAGTGGAAGGAAAGGGCATCCACTAAAACCAGTGACACATACATTAAGCGTCATGATACATAAAGCTACAATGGAACGGTGAATGCATACCAGGAAAGTCGGCAAGCCGGAGGTGGAGGATCTCGCCATAGTAACTGTTCTTTCCCGTGTTGATAAGCTCCCCTGCCCAAACCAAGCAGCTTGACCGGTCCACCAGAGCATCGTTACTGCTTGACTTGGCATAAGCGTAAGCTGTGCACAAGCAGTTGCTGCTGCACTTGCTAGCGCACTCGTCGATGCTTTTGTTTGGAAGACTTTCAAATTTGTTGGGGATGTTCATCTGAGTTATGTTTACGAAACGACTTTTCTTGGTGCATGTCAGCGCCTCTGTTCTCCTACATCCTGCTGAAGAGTTCATACCAGGACCAACAGGCTCAAATCCTTCGAGGCATTGGCATGTTGGGACATCCCCAACATGATTGCAATAGCCAAATGGGCCACACGAGGCATAGAGGTCGCAGCTGCTAGCAGGGCGCTTAGAGATGGTTGTCCATGAGGAGCGGTTCCATATGAGAGTGCTCAAGACACCCATGTAATCAAGGGTAACACGTGCATAAGGTGAGCCGTCGGATAGATGGTATGTATAAAAGGACCCATTGCCGGTGTCTCCGATGGATTCAAAGAAGGTGATGTTCTGGAATGTGTCGCCGAACACCGAGCCACCATTCATCAGAAGGACACGAGAGTAGGGTCGAGTCCCATTCCAAATGACCAATTGAAGATTCGAGCTGGCATTAAAACCCAAAGAGAAGTCTCCACTGGATGGGTCGTCTAGGCCCTTCCAAGCAAGGAGCCTCCCAACGCTCAACAAGACCTTCATATTTGGAAGCACGGTGTCCGTGGGGTGATCAAAACTCTGCCATATGACTGTGCTATTTGGAAACTGGAGGACAAAGTTACCCGTGTCTAGCAGCACCGCAGCAACTCCCATGCCCGTGATGTTGCTCTTCACCGCCCAAGGAGTGCGGCCTTGGGAGTCAGACAATAGCAGGTCAGAACTGTTGGTGAAGGTGAGAATCGGGGAAGAAGTGGCGATGAGAGGGTTGTTGCGGTTGGCAGTCCACACGACGGTGCGTTCGGAGATGTTGTGGTACCACATGCAAAGGTACATGGTGGTGTTGGAGCTGGTTGGGGAGAAGAAGCCGAGGGCGAAGACCCCGCCCTCGGAGATGAGCGTGTCACCGGCGGAGAGTGGTTTTGCATGCGTGAGCCGGTCATCGGATCTGCAGAGTGGAGTGAGGAGGAATAGGAGGGTAAGAATTGGAATGTGTGGCATGCCCATTGAGGCTTCCTTCTTCGTCCTCCTGTTGGGGGTGGATGAACAGAGCAATATGGTCCTCTGTAACAATTGGCCTGCAGCTAGTGGACGTATAGCTGGGGCATTTTCTGACCGTCAAAGGAATTTGGACATCTGTCGCACTTGAATAATGGAAGAGTACGATGTCAAACTGGCAACCTGGTGATTGAGACTAACATAATTGGACACAGAAATTATGGACTTGGTAGAACATAGGATCGACCACTAGATGAAGGGCAGGTGCCTACACTCAGCAAAGAAAAACATTGTTGCTACGACTTCAGGTTAGAGGGTTGACTTTGGATTGAGCCTGCGACAGTGCAAACCTCACCACAGGGACGCGCGTCGGTCATCGCGGCGCCGTGGCTGGAGTTCAAGCCGTGGGAGTCCTCCATCCGTGGTGGCGACGACGACGGCGAGCTCCTGCCGGCGGCTGCCGCTGACCAAGGCAGAGACCACCGGCGCCTCTGACGACGCCGGCACCTTCCTCGGTGCCGGAGCTGGCCGCCATGGTCGACTGGAATCGGAACGGCGGCGCCGGAACTTCACCATTCGGGGCAGGACTTTAGCCCTATATATGGGCCTCCCTCGGGCCATTATGGGCTTTCAGCCCGCAAGCATAAGACCTGCAAGGAGTAGACGGGCTGCGACGGCGGAATTCCTATACACCGACCAGGTCGGTCGTTACCGCGCGCCGCACACCCCCGCGCGCGTGGTATGGGCCGGCCTGGTCGGCCTAGTTTGCAGTGTACTTCCTTTTCTATTTCTTTTTTCGTTTTTTCTTTTCTTTTTTTTCCTTTTCTCTTTTGTTTCTTTTTATTTTTTCAGATTCGAAAATACTAAGATTTAAAAAAAATTGTTGAGATTCAGAAAAGTACTCATATTCAAAAAATTGTTCATATTTTCAAAAAATATATTTTAAAAAAATGTTCAAATCTCAAAAAATGTTCAATCCCAAAAAATGTTCACATTTCAAAAATGTTCAAATTTTTTTAAATTTCAATCTCAAAAAATGTTCAAATTTCAAAAATGTTCAATCTTAAAAAATATTTAAATTTAAAAATGTTCAAGCATAAAAATTGTTCAAATTTTGAAAAAACGAAATTGTTCAAAATATAAAACTATTCAAAATTTAAAAATGTTCATATTTTAAAAATATCTGAAAAAATAGTTTCATAAATAATGTTAGATTTTAAAAAAGAAAAATATTAGTAAAAGAAAAGAAATAGAAAAAAGAAAAAAGAAAAAAATCTTACCTAAGCTAATGGGCCGTGGCCCAACCTACCTGACCTGGTTGCTGGGTGTGTGGCACGCGGAACGAGCCGACCAGGTCGGCGTATAGCAACTCCCCTGCGACGGGAATCTGCTAGCGTTTTCCTATTCAGCACCCGCAGATGATGGTTGCAAACCATCACCCGCGCGGTTTGACCATGGTCTTTTCGGTTTTTCGTTGGTTTTTTTAGGTTTTCCTGAATTTCGGTTTTCTGTCGGTTTTTCTCTGTTTTTTCCAATTTTTCTTTTTTCTGTTTTTTCTTTTTTAACAATTTTAAAGTGGAGCAAAATTTAAAGTTAAGCAAATTTCAAATTTGAACAAATTTTTGAATTAAGCAAAATTTTAATCTTAGCAAATTTCACATTTGAGAAAATTTCAAATCTGGGCAATTTTTAAATCTAAGCAATTTTCGAATCTGGGCAAATTTGAGTCTAAGCAAATTTTCGATTCTGGAAAAATTTGAAATAACCGATTAAATGGGCCAGGCGCAGTAACGAAACCAACGCTAATGGGTGATGGTTAGCTCCACCCAATCTGCTCGGGGTTCCCTATTCCCCGCTCGTTAGCGCGTCGGAGCCGTGCGTCGCCTGAAGCCAACCACGAATGGGCTGGCCCATTAGTTTGTTCGATGAAGAATACAACATAAATTCTTCTTTCGGTGCAACAAGTGACCCGCAACGCAGTGGTCTCAGCTCCTCCCCTCCCACGTCCGAGTAGGGATGGCACCCGCAGGGTATGGGTATGAGTAGAGCTATCCCATACCCGTACCCTTCCCATTCAATCTTACCCGTCACCCGTACCCATATCCGCGAACGGGTACAAGTTTTTCCTATACCCGTCACCCGACAGGGTAAATGGGTACCCGCGGGTAAAAAATACCTGTGCTTACAACATATCAAGTTGTTCAAAAAAAATATGAAATGAGGTAAAGCGATCCTAAATAGTGGTCTAATCCTCACTAACCTACCAGCGATTGTCAGATCAGAAAGCGTGAGGTTCAACCAAGCAATGTGAAGGCGCGGTTAGAGGATAATTAAGTAGTTCAAAACATTACGGCTGCCCACTTGTTAAATCTATAATATCTATAAAGTTCATCCCCACTAAGATGCATTTAATGTTTGCAAGCTCAAACCTGGTGTAGCCACATCATCTCAATTATTCTCATTCGTTGGATTTCCAATCTATGGTTGTTATTTATCCACAAGATGGCAGCACATGTAGCCATGCCACGTAATCCAAATGCTGCCATGGTTAGAGCAGATAATTGATCAGTGAAACCCCTTCATCTGCCCCAACATCAATATTGTTTCCTCTTTTTTTCCAAGAACTTCTACGCAGTTTTGTTTTTTCGCCTTCGTCTATGTCTCCTCCAATCCCAATCGCACAATAAATCAGAAGAATTGATGCATTCCCTCCGTTCTTTTCATCTTCTCCACTTCAAAATAAGCATCTGTCTTACAGGTTGTCTCTATCCATGACAGAAAAGCTAACGCACCCAAGGATCCGCCGATCGACTCTGCTAAGCAGCTGCACGTGCTGGGAGGATTCCATCTCTTCAACGTGTGAGCCAGCGTTATGGTATGCAAGGATGAAGCAACAACGGGAGGGCGACAGTACGACACATGTGCGACTCACATGAGGCGTTTCGGCACTACGACTATGGACGATACATCTTTTTGTCATCGCCTTCATCTGCTTCTCTCTTTCGATCTGTTCATGTCTTTCCATCACTTAACTCTTGCAGCTCTGATTGTTTTTTCATCCTGCAGATTTTTGACTTCAGGAAAGATAGTGTCAACTTGGTTCACTATGCAAGGAAAGTCAGGATATTCATGACGGCCAAGAACACAATATCTCAAGACGAGATGGCACGATTGGTTTTCCCCAAGGTTATTAATCTGCAAGACCACTGCGTTATTTCAGTCTATCACAAGTGAAGAACAGGAATACGTACATCTTTGCGCCGTCTCTCTTTTCCCCTCTCTACTGTAGCAATAGAGGCGAAACCGGAGGCGACCTCTTTTCCCTCGTCTGCCGCCGGCGGAACCGCGGGTTCCTCTCTCCTCCGACGGCCGCTTCGGCGGCGGGAGGGCAGGGGAACCCCGGATCTCCGTTCTGCGGGTGTAGATAGTAGGGTAGGTTGGCCTGGCGGTGCTTTCGTGAAGAGGATGGGGGCGCCGCGTCGGAATAAGTTAGCCGGAGCCCGATCCTCTTCCCGGCGAAGCCTTTGGCGGAGTTGGCGGGCTGCTGGAATCTGGTCCTCTCGGATCTTTCGATTCGGTGAGGTTAGGTGCTCTTGGCGGGGTCGGCGGGGCGAAGCTGTCGACCTTCGTTTGGAGATTTTGGTCCCTGTTCTTCTCTTCGTCATGGCTCGGAGGGCTCCGTTCCAGCTGTGGAGGAACTGGGGTTGGCGCCGCGCAGCCCTGGCGATCTTCGTTGGTTGCTGCAGGTGTCTGTACAGCAGCCGGCGTGCCCTGCCGGCGTCGTCAACGTTGGAGATCAAGGAAGGGCGGTGTGTTCTTCCTCGATCTTTGTTCTGGTCTTGCTCCCTCGTGTCTCTGTTTTGCTGCGGTCGTGCTGAAGAGTTGGTCGGCGACGCGGGGACGGAGTCCCGGCCGATGTTCCGGAATCGGATCTCGGATCCTGTCCGTCGGGACGAGCACTCTCGCGGCTCTTAAATCCTATAATGGAGATGGCGTCTGCAGCCGGGACGCGCAGCGTTCTTTTTTCCTCTTCTTCGCTGCAGTGGATAGAGGGATGGAGGAGCACGGCGGAAGGGAGGCCGAGGATGAAGACGACGCACTGTGCAAGCTCCAACCCAGAGGGACCTATTTGTATTTTCTTCGTTTTCTGGGGTTGTTTGTGCAAATGTGTTGGGGCAGCTGTCGTTGTTTGTTCTAGTGGCTTGTGTACGTGTCGGTTTGTGCTCGGTATATTTTGAATACATGTACGCTTTCGCAAAAAAAAAAGGTTAACTGAAAGTTACTATTTGCCCTATTTCTGAATCCTCGATCAGGTTGTGAAATACTGTTTCATTACTTTTTCAGGTGACCAGTTAAATATTTGCCACTAAATTTATCTGGAGAAAGTGAAAAGTTTCATACTACTACTCGAAGTATACATGCACCAGCTCGATGCTTGGTCAGCCATACAAATATACTCAGCTCTACAATTAATCTATGACAGATTTATTCTTTATTTAAATGTTTGTGACTTATTTAGATAAATTGCGTGCATCCTTGATGAACTTCTCTGCAAACATGTCTTGAGTGAAATGCTAGGTGTGATCGTGTCGAAGGTGCAGCCTAGACCATGATGAAGGTGCCCGGCGAGGGGTAGAGGCAAGTCGCCCAAGCGGCGTACGATTGCAAGCGCATGAGCCCCTGAGGACCAAACCCTCGACATCAATCATTAGGTAGCCATGCTCTTATGTATGTGTGCCATGTCGAACGTTGTAGAAATACACAAAGGTTGGTGTGGATGTTTCTTGCGAGATCAAGGCTGACTGGCGGTCTTTTTTGCGGGAATTTTAGTAAAAGCTATCGATAATCGAGTTAGTTTTCATAATCAAGTTATCTTCAATTTTGTCTTTAAAAAGAGTAACCTGGTTGAAAATCAAGGCTTGAATGAACAGAGCACCCAAAGCCAAGTAAATCTCAATATGCTTGCACTTCATAGCCGCATGAAAAAGATCATTATTTGCATACATGAAAATCATTTTCAATGTCCGCGGCAACGCGCGGGATATCAACTAGTTTATATGGGTAAATGGGTACACGGGTATGGGTTGTACAATCCCATACCCGTATCTGCTCTACCCGTTGTTGGGATTCGTAGCATAGAAAACAAAAAATTTCCTACCGCGAGAACGCAATCCAAGCTAAGATGCAATCTAGAAGATGGGAGCAACGAGGGGATGAACGAGACTAACCCTTGAAGATTTCCAAAGCCTACGAGAGTAGGCTCTCGTTGCTGCGGTAGACGATCACTTGCCGCTTGCAAAAGCGCGTAGAAGATCTAGACGGTGCCACAATCCGGCAGCACCTCCGTACTCGGTCACACGTTCGGTGTTGATGAAGACGACGTCCTTCTCCCCGTTCCAGCGGGCAGCGGAAGTAGTAGATCCTCCTCGGAATCCCGGCAGCACGACGGCGTGGCGGCGGTGGTGGTGGAGAACTCCGGCAGGGCTTCGCCTATGCGCTGCGGGAGTATTATGTGGAGGAGGAGAGGCTAGGGTTTGGGGAGAGGGGGTGGCTAGGGCGCCGGCCATGGGCAGCCCTAGGTGGTGCGGCCAAGAGTGGCTGCCCCCTCCCTCTCCTCCTCATTATATAGGTGGAAATCCCCAAGAGTTGTAGTCCAAGTCTTCGAATAAGACCCCAACAACAAAACCTCCCATAGGTGGGAAACCTACTCAAGGGGGGAGTCCTACCCAAGGTGGGACTCCCACCTTTCCCTTAGGTGGGGTGGCCGGCCACCTATGGTGGAGTCCACCTGGGACTCCACCCCCACCTGGGACTCCACCCCTTAGGGTTTGGCTGGCCATGCAAGGTGGAGTCCCTCCGGGACTCCACTTTCCATGATGATTTCTTCCGGACTTTTCTAGAACCTTCTAGAACCTGCCATAAATGCACCGGATCATTTCCAAACTTGGAATATGACTTCCTATATATGAATCTTATTCTCCGGACCATTCCGGACCTCCTCGTGATGTCCTGGATCCCATCCGAGACTCCGAACAAAACTTCGAACTCCATTCCTTATTCCATATCTACTTAAACGACATCAAACCTTAAGTGTGTCACCCTACGGTTCGCGAACTATGCGGACATGGTTGAGACCTCTCTCCGACCAATAACCAATAGCGGGATACTGGAGATCCATAATGGCTCCCACATATTCAACGATGACTTTAGTGATCGGCCGAACCATTCACATACGATACCGATTCCCTTTGTCACGCGATATTTTACTTGTCCGAGGTTTGATCATCGGTATCTCTATACCTCGTTCAACCTCGTCTCATGACAAGTACTCTTTACTCGTACCGTGGTATGTGGTCTCTTATGAACCATTCATATGCTTGCAAGATATTTAGACGATATTCCACCGAGAGGGCCCAGAGTATATCTATCCGTCATCGGGATGGACAAATCCCACTTGTTGATCCATATGCCTCAACTCATACTTTCCGGATACTTAATCCCACCTTTATAACCACCCATTTATGCAGTGGCGTTTGATGTAATCAAAGTACCTTTCCGGTATAAGTGATTTACATGATCTCATGGTCGAAAGGACTAGGTAACTATGTATCGAAAAGCTTATAGCAAATAACTTAATGACGTGATCTTATGCTACGCTTAATTGGGTGTGTCCATTACATCATTCATTAATGACATAACCTTGTTATTAATAACATCCAATGTTCATGATCACGAAACCATGACCATCTATTAATCAACAAGCTAGTTATACAAGAGGCTTACTAGGGACTCCTTGTTGTTTACATAACACACATGTATCAATGTTTCGGTTAATACAATTATAGCATGGTATGTAAACATTATCATAAACACAAAGATATATTATAATAACCATTTTATTATTGCCTCTTGGGCATATCTCCAACAAGTATCCCACTTGCACTAGAGTCAATAATCTAGTTTACATTTGTAAAGATATAACACCTTGGCCTTCCGGTGCTTTATCATGTATTGCTCACGGGAGAGGTTTTAGTCAACGGATCCGACACGCTCGAAACGTATGTATTTTGCAATTCATTTGCGTCTCAACGCATCACTCATTTTCCAAATGAGTCGGCATTAATCTTATATGTTCGAGTCCTCCGGTGGAAGCTTAATTCCGCGGTCCGAAATATGTCACTAATATTGTCATACACAATATAGCTTCAAAGTTCTGACACTATCGGAACTACACCAAGTTCTCAAAGAACTCTTCGACTTAAACATCCTCAGTCATTGTCAAAACAATGACATACTATGCCTTCGTTTGTAGAATCCGTCACAATATTTAGAACTCTTCTAAATCTAGCATTGTGCTACCTTTTAAACAACACTTAGCCTAATTGAGATTTGAATTTCATTTTTATATGTGACAAAACCAATATCGCTGTAACATCTTACAGCGATTTGTTTGTCATTTCTTCATACAAAATTATATTTATATATCCTTGGTTCTTCTTAAGTACTCAAGAATATTCTTACTCGTTTTTCAATGATCATCACATGAATCATTCTGGTACATACTCATAACACTTTTTAGAGCACATGACATCTGATTGTGTACATATTATTCGTGATCTATAATCACCCATGTGTTTTTACTCATTGAGTGTCAATTACACTCAAGTCTTGGTAAACCTTCGCATGAAAAGAACACCTTCTTAATATTTCTATATTGAACTACTTCAATATCCATTCTATATACTTTGACTTAAACTTATTATGTGTTTCAATCTATCTTCATAGATCTTGACACTAAATTTGTTTCAGTCCATATCCTTTCATTGAAGTTAATTCTCAATGAAACATTTTATAATCAAGTATATAATTACATTATTTATAACCAACTATATGTCATCTACATAAAGTATTATAAATATGTCTCAGCGCTCCCACTTAATTTCTTGCAAATGCAAGCCTCTTCATCGTCTCTGATGAAATCAAAAACTCTTTGACTATTTCATCTGGTGAAGATTCCAACTCCGCGATACTCACTTCATCCAATTGAAGTTCGTATACATATCTAGTATTTCACGGACTAGCAAAACTCTTGGTTTGTATCTTGTATACACCTTTAATACCCACTTCTGTTAAGTAATGTATTTTGCCATCCTACTAGTATATCTCATAAAAGAAATATGTAGTGATTACTAGAATAATCCACATAGACTATAAGCATTGCTACGGAAGATCTAATCTTATCGTAGTCAATTTTTTGAACTTTGTCGTAAACAATTTTTTGACAAGTCAAGCTTCATCAAGGATATTCCATCCAAGTCCATCAATTTTATAGATCCATTTACTTTCAAAAAATATTCATATATCTTGGATTTCATGGCGCAAAGCCATTTTAACGGAGTCAGGGCCCATCATAACTTCTTTGTATGTAGTTGGTTTATCATTGTTCCAAATCAATCCTTTGTCCACAAATCATTTATTTGATCACAAAGTAAACCATAACTACAAGGTTCAATAAGTACTTCGATCTCCATGGCTAAAACACTTTGCAGTCATGGGAGCCATGATCGTTGTGGCCGCTTCGGAACAAATTTCGATGCTGCGCTACTCTGATCATTATGCTCAGGTTGATAAACCTTATCAAGTTCTATTGTTCTCCCACTCAAATACTTCGCTAGAAAACAATTTCTTGGAAATAAGCAAGTAACATTAACAAACACTTTTGTCTTTTACTTCATAGTGGGAAGAATTCCCTATCAATTCTTTGGGATAACCAACAAAGACATTCATCCGATTTTGGTTGTAAACTCTTAGACCAAAATTTAAAGAAAGGACTATTAGGGTTTATACCCATGCCATAACTTGTATGGTGTCATTTCAACGGATCATGATGATGCTCTATTTAGTGTAAAAGCGGTAGTCTCTAAAGCATAATCCACAAAAATATAATGGCATCAATATTTTATCTCATCATTGACCCAACATGGTTTGGATACATCTCTCGGATACTCCATCATCACTATGATACTCCAAGAAACGTGAGTTGTAGAACAATTTCATAACTCTCTTAGATGTTCGCTAAAACTAGTAATTCAAATATTTCCACTATGATCCAATCATAGATATTTGACTTTTCTATTACGATGATTTCCACTTCATGCTGAAATTTATTTGAATCCATTCAAATGTTTCAAACTTCTTCCTTATCAAATATATCCACATATATATACTCAATTCATTGTTGGAAGTTTTCATGAAGTAGAAGAATCTCCCGCACACAACTATGCCTAGTGAACCATATACATCATCATGTATGTTTCCACTAAGTTAGTTGCCCGTTCAAATCTTGGCCTATGAACGGTATTTCAGTCATTCTTTTTAGAAAAGATTTGCAAGCGCCAAATGATTCAAAAATCAAATTACTCCAATAATGTGGTGACCCGGCATACCACTGCATGGTGTAGTATGCAAGTCTGATATAACACCAATGGAACACCGTTCCACTAGTATTATATCGCTCAGAGTGGTACAACAGAAACATATGCGGGTCCAAGGCATGTCTATAGAATTACAACATTGACTCTGTTACATAAGATCATCACAGCCTCCTACTTTACAATGAGGTAAAACTGCAAATAAACTCCAGAAGAACGACTCGTAGTCTAGACTTATCACAAACTCTATTTGTAGGGTATTTAACTAGCTAAAGAGGCTAAGAATAGATTCTAGCTAAGTAGGAGCTAGGTTTAGGAAACTTGTTCCCTTCTACTTCTTAATCTAGGTTTTCTCCATGGTGGATGTGGTATATGACTCTTCCGGCAGATTTCTGTCCCTTGAAGTAGTTGTTGACTCCTCGGTCTTCGAGTTGAACTGGAGATCCTCCTTCATGGCCTCCATATCTAAGCAGGGGATTTAAGAGTGGAATGAGTACGAGCGTACTCAACAAGTTCATTATAGGAAAGAGGTGTTTAATGCACTAGCTACAGCATTATACCAGAAAGTCTAATACCAATGCAGGTTTTGATAACCATTTCTTCAAAAGGTTGCTTTTATTCAGAAGAACTATGTCCGTCAGCCTTCACCGGTTTACTAGAACTTCATGGAGCTCCTTTCCGGCCGCGTTGGCGAGTTCCATATCCCGGAACGAGGAGTGACAGGTCACGGTTCTTTACACTCTGCGGAGGTGTGTTGCTTTACCCATAAGAGATCTTAACCTTGTTGCCAACCGGGCGCGCAACCCGTCCACACTTCCTATGGTGTGAGGCCCGGTATAAGGTCTAGCCAATCATGTTCCTCCGCTACCTCGAACACCCACCCTTTGTTGCATACCCCGACCCTGGGTCCTCGTCGGTCCTCTTATACCAATTAAGGATGGACCCCGACCACGACAACGAGTTTGGGACTCGTTAACCAAACTCCTTCGCCGGTAGCCGCAACCCATCATAGACCACTTACCGTGGGGAATTAGAATGGGATCCCCACCCCACCGCTTGCCCAACCTCGGGTCAAGTGTCTACGGTAAGCGCATCCGTTGATGTACGAGAGGTGGAAACACTTTTGACTACTTCGTCCCACTCCGGATCTTATGGTTAACACGGGTATTACGGCACAAGAATCATTGGACGACATTTGTTGTTTAATCCTAGATGGATATAAACCCTTGCAATGGAACCTCCACCATATCAACACAATCCATGGTTCCATTGCCAACCACATAGTCATATTCATAGTTATGAAAGTAGTGGTTTTGGTTTTTATGCAATAGTGGTAATCATAGTACTTTGCAAGTAATTTGATAAAGATACTCAAATGACATGAGCAAGCGATGAACTTGCCTTTCTTGAATGCAAGATTATGCAGACAAGGTCTTCGATACGCAATAACTCCAAATTCTGAAATAGCATCATCGTCCGGTAAGGACGATGTTTAAAAGATTGGCAAGGATGCAATAATGCATAAGTATGAGACGTAATCGCTCTAAGCGTGTCCTAACCCCGATGACTTAGGATTAGTGAGTGGTAATGATTGGTTTAGGGTGTGTTGTACTTTTTAGAGTGATTCACAAACAAGGTTCTTATTCAGGTGTGGTTACTTGGAATCATAAACATGTGCTGCAATATATCATAACAATAGCATTAATAGCACATAACAATAAGATTTGGTGTGATGCTAACATGTAATGAATAGTGGTTGGTTTTAGCACTACATGTTATGGTTAATGATTAATTATTATATACTTCAAAAGAATAACTTTTGAAGAACATGTTCTTTAATAAAGAACAAGTATGATAATTAGGTTGATGGGGTTCTATGGTTGACTATGGTTTCATTTAGTTTCTGGAGTAAGTATTAGATGGATCCCAATAAAGTTGAATTCATCAACACCTAGGGCTTGTAAGGTTAAGATAAGCCTAGGTATCCTAAGCAATTCATTATGCATGGTTGTTGTTAAGTTTGGTTTATCTTGCTAGTGATAGCTGGCTAGGGTTTCTAGGTCCTTATAAGCAGGGTTGATGATGATTCCTTATTTTCTTCAAAAGAATAACTTTTGAAGAACATACTACTTAAATAATAAGAAGTATATCAATTAGGGTTGAAGTGGTCTAGGTTTTACTGTTGGTTCTATTAAGTAAGGAGTAATTGGTTCCTGAATAGGATGGTGGATAAGTATTCAACACTAGTAGGGTTTAGTGGGATATGGTATGTAATACAAAATAGTAGGTGTAGTTGCTATTAGGGTTCATCACACTGGTGTGATGCTAATTATGGATAACTAAGGATGGTGGTCTTTGGGATAGGAACTAGGGTGTTATACTTGGTTAATCCCACTTGATTAGTTAAGTCTGATAAGGATGAACTCATGGGATACCTATATATTAGTGATAGGTCTTCTACATTTTATGTGTCCAAGACAAGTATTTAGTTGCTACTATGGTTCTATGATTTGTAATAAGGTACCATGATCACATGCTCTAACCTAGAGTTTAGGTTAGGAGCAATTTAGGGTTCATATGTAGTAATGGAGCTAGGATTCCTAATTGAATTAGGGTTTTAGGTTTCACATGAAATGATGGGTTGTAATATCATTCATTATGGAATTAGGGTTTGCTATTTACCATATGGTCTTATGATTAATAACTTCAATTTAAAGTTGAGGTTATTAGTAACTTGTAAATAAATAAAATAATATTGAATTTGGCATTTTTCTATTTTAGAACATTTAATAATTAGGTCAATTAGGTTTAAATCCTTCTAATAAGGATTTAACAAAATAACAAAAAAAAATTAGTTTTAATGTTTTCTTTATTTAATTACTGGTTTTTATTTAATTTTGGAAATTTTTACTAATTATTGAATTTTAATTGAATTTAGAATTAAAATTAAAGGCTTAAATAACAAGTATTAAAATAATTGAATTTTTAATAAAAATAAAAATTTCATTTTATATTTTTATTGGATAGAGTTTATTTTTAGGATCATTTTGATATCTCATATGTATTTTTTCGAGTTAAAATGAATTTTATAAATTCTTGCAAAGATTCAGTAATTTTCTGTAATTTAAAATAACTAACAAAACGTTTTGTACCGTGGCAGACCTTAGCGCCAGACACTGACCAGTGGGGCCAGTGCCACGCAGGCTGCCACGCGGGCGGAGACTGGTCAAGTTTGACCAGTGTGTTTGACTCCACCGGCGGTTAAACGCCGGCGACTCCGCGCGCGGCGGCGCCGCCGATTTACGGCGCCCCAGGATGCGCGGCTACCACTATTTGAACCCCCTCGTCATTCTGAGTACAATGGTGATGGCGGTTTTCTCAAACGACCACCGGAGCGTCACCGGAGAACAAGCCCGCGGCGGAGCAACTTCGGCGGAGACTCGAATCACAAGCTACGGTTGATGAAATTGCGTGATTAAAGGGTCTCTGGACGCGCACACTTACCATTAAGTTGATAGACTGCTCGAGGAAGGCGGAATCGGTCGGGGTTGAGCACGGCGTCGCAAATTCCGGCGAACACCGACGAAAGGGAACGGTCGATTTTGCCCGATTGCGCATGCCATTTCTCGATTCCTTCTACCAGAATGATCCTCTCACTTCTGCGCTTCTCGTGGACTACCTACGGGTCCCTGGGGTGGCTTTCTCCGGCGAGTCATGCTCGACACCGGCGGCTACTGTGAGCTTGTGGCGAGGGATAGAGGGCGAACGAGAGAAATTGGGATGGCGGAGATGAACAACGGTAGCACGGAGGTCCTCCTGGTGATTTTATAGAGCTCGAGACGGTCGGGAACGACGGTGAGCGTCGGCGTCTGGTGGCCAGGATGCGGTGGATGGTTGAACTAGAGTGTTAATGCCCGAATCTTGATGAATGTGGATGAGACGGACGTGAGAGAGATTGGAAGAGGCGTTGAGCTCGTCTGCGACGTCCGGGGTGCGCTTATCGCCAACGAGGAACGTGGCTCGCCGGCGTGTCGGCCTCGGACGAGAGGAAGAAGAAGCTTTTCTTCCTCACGTTTATGAACACGAAGGGTTAGGTGGGCTGGGCTGCTTCTGGCGGTGGACTGGGCTGCGGTGTGGCTAGTAGTTGGGCTGTGCTCGTGGGCTGCTCGGCCAGGTAAGGTTTTTTCTCCTCTTTTTCTTTTTTGTTTTTATTTTCTGTTTTTATATTTTCTATTGGAATTCATATGTGAATTCAATACTGTTTGCAGATATTTGTAATTATGTTCATTCATTCAAGATTTAGTATAATGACTATTGTTTCACGATTCTAATTGAATCCATATTTTATATTAGATTATTTGCATAATTGTGAACTTATTCAAAATAACATTTAGACATAACTTATGTTTTTATTTTAATTCACTTTTTATTATGCAATCAATTCTGTTTAGAATTATGAGAGTGGATACTTTCATCTCAAAGTATTTCAAAGATTGTTATTATGTCTTAGTTTCCATTTGAGGGTTTAATCACTTGTATATTATTTCATGTGAGCAACATTTTATTAGGGTTTTGTAGGTTTGATGATAACCCATATTAAAACTCACATTAGTATTATGGTCTCTTAATCCTTTGAAATACCTAGAGTAATTATTACTCTCCTCAAGGTTGGGTCTTAACTATCTAGGTAAGTGGTTGATAATCACACTTATGGTCTTATTTATAGGACTTAGCATTGGGTGGCTCTTTGTTTTATAATTGAAACATTGTATTTAATTAATGAACCATTAGGGTTCCAATGATATTTACCTAATAGCATTTGGTTTGAATCTCAATTATAGCATGGGTTTATATCATGATCACCATAGTGATACATAAACTAGAGTTGAGATATAATTCTAATTTATAGAATTGGGATGACATCATATTGCATTGGCTAGGGTTTTAATCTCCCCAATGCATGGTAAAATGGTTACTTGCTTATTATTTCCTGTGCTCCTTTAGTTACTAAGGATATGAGAATTGGTGTTATCTTTTACTAATAGACTTCTATTATTATTATCCTTAATCTATTGTTGAAGTAACTAAAGTGGTTATGGTTCTTTTTATAGTTAACTTTGGTCAAATGGATTGTTGGTTTCCTCACCATATGAATTATAGGCTTTAACTCTAAGCTTTTCTTATGTGCTAAAATCCTCTACTTCAAGTTCTTAGGGTTTATGATTACTACACAATTGATAATGGTCAAGGTTTGGCTTCCTAAAGTATTTCTAATGGAATGGTTTTCACTTCCATGATCAAGTGTTGTCTTGATCAATTAAATATTTACTTTATTTTATAGTTTCTTGAGTGGGCATGGTTATGGTTGTCTCAATTATCTTGAGTATAACACCATAGGTTGAGCTTTCTCATTTAGGAATGGTTATTCTAGGGTTTATGGTGTACTCCTAACATCTCCTTAGGTATCTAGGCTAAGGTTTCATTTGGCTAGTTTAATTGGGTTAGTCTCTTCCTCACCTTATCAATTCAGGGGTATGGTATTATTCCATGTGATATTAGGTTATCTCACCACTCCAAGGGAAATGGTTTTCAACCTAATACTTTAATTCAATGATTGTCCTTGAGTCTTAAATAAGTAAAGCTAAGAGTGGTATGAATGGTCTCACTCATTTGGGAAGGACTTGAATGATACTCTAGGGTTCCTCTTGAAGATGATGATTTGAATACTAGGATGTATATCCAAGGTTTAGCTCAAGGTTTATCCTTGATCCTCTAATAAGTAACATAGAACTCCCACTTCTCTAGGTTGGATGCTTAATAATCTGGAATAGAGAAGAATTATATTCCTTAGTTGGATCTCCATGTCTTGTTTCCAATAATGGAGAAAAATGAATACCATGAGGTTCATGGTAGGATCATGGATTAGTTTAAGGCATGGAAAACATAAGTGAAGAATGGTTTCTCTATTTATTGTTACTTGATTTCAAAATAGATGTATGTTCATATGTTATGGTAAGGATTACCATATTATAATCTTTTATTAGATCAAGCAATTGATCATTAAGTAAAGTGTGGTTGTGTTGATTATCAGTTCCATTTGATCTACCCCTTTGGTTCAAACTATCTCTACCCAAAGCAAGGTTTTAGCAAAGTCACTTTGAGGTTTTTAGCGCTTGACTTGGTGAGCTACTTCAATTCCACCAAGGTCAAGTGAAACTTCAGTTACTGTGACTGTTTTACTTTAAAGCGCGAAAATTCCCCAGATTTTCTATGCATGAATGCAATGCACACATCTGTTTCCTCTATTTTTGTAACCCCATTACCTGGGATATTACAAATAATCCATTTGCATGGAGTTTCTTCATGCGTTCCTTTCCAACATGACCTAAATGGCGGTTCCACAAATAAGTGGAATTCAAATCATTTGCCTTACGGCATATTAGCGTCAGTGTTATGTATGTGTGTTTCACCATTAAGATTTATAATAACTTATCCATCGTACATGGAGTAAGGTCATAATTTGAAAAACTCATTATTTTCATTTGACCAGAGCAAAATAACAATTATTAAGTTCTTTATTATAAATTCTAAGGGCTAGGTAGAATGCCAACGATAAACATAATAACACTTTATTATGTTCCAGACGTGCATTATTACCATATTCCTTATCAGTCACTTAGGCCATCGTATTCTTGTATTGCGTTGTACTGTATGATATCTCATACTAACCAATATGGTACAAATACCCAAGAATTTCATTATGTGACCAAACAAGGAATACATCCATAACATGTATATCATTTATATACACCTGAACTAGACCTTCTAGTATTTTCTTTCTTTCTGCCAAAATATCTTTTGTAGTTTCTCTTTTAGCTTTCCTCATTCTCAGAAAACACTTCACCTTCAATAACTTCTAGGTCCATTGGTCAAATACCAATAACCATGAGGTTCTTACTTTGAAGTTGATCATCATATGACAAGTGTTCCAGATTTCACTTTTAGTAACTTTGTAATATGATGAACAGTTTCACTCATAATTTTATCCATCACTTTCAGAGACCATGTCTGTACATGCTAGGCTCGTAAAGTTTAACCTTAGTATTCGCATGTGCAAATCTGGCTTGCACCCGTTGTATGCACACGTAGAATCTATACCTCAGTATTCGAAACGACGAGTTTTAGCAACGGTGCATACTAAGGACGATCACTTCATGGATATGCGAATATCGTTAGTGCCCAACTTAGTTGGAGGATTGGGACGTCTGGCGTCTTTCAACCTTCGTACATTCCCATAAAACTTATGAGTTTATGTAGTCTCACTAGATTATATTCTATCATCTTGCAATAAGGTCTTAGATATCACATATATCTCATACCTTGCTTATTTCTGAAAACAAAATTTCCAGCTCCTTATATTTCAAACTGATTTGAACTTCAAGTTTCACGAAGACAAGATTACTTTAGGTACTAACTGAAACCATAGGTTTACTAAAAGTTTGCAATGGGACTTAATCATTTCTTGATACTTTAACAATACGGTACCAGTCCGTAAAGTTTCTTGTCAGATTTTAACAGTATTTCAATCTCAATTACAAGACTAGCGCATGGAAGAAAACGGATGCCAATACTACAAAATTAATTCAAAATACTACTCAGACTATGTTCATGATAATTAGTTCATGTTTTAATCTAATTACTAATGAACTCCCACTTAATACAACATCCCTCATAGTTGTTAAGTGGTACACGATCCAAATCCACTACACCAAAACCGATCATCACGTGAGATGATGTAGCTTCAATGGTGAACATCAACATGTTGATCATATCATCCATATGACTCGTGTTCAACCTTTCGGTTTCCGTTGTCCCGAGGCCATGTCCGTACATGCTAGGCTCGTCAAGCAAACCCAAGTATTCCGCGTGTGCAACATGGCTTACACCCGTTGTATGTGAACGTTGAGTCTATCACATCCGATCATCACGAGATGCTTCGAAACGACGAACCGTGCAACGGTGCATACGAGGGGAGAACACTTTATTATCTTGATATTAATGTGAGGGATCATCTTATAATGCTACCGTCGCGTTCTAAGCAAAATAAGATGCATAAAGGATTAACATCACATGCAATTCATATGTGATATGATATGGCCCTTTAGTCTTTGCGCCTTCGATCTTCATCTCCAAAGCACGGACATGATCTCCATCATCAACGGGCATGATCTCCATCATCGTCGGCATAGCGTCAAGGTCCATGGCGCCGTCTTCATGGTTGTTCACCTCATGTAGCAACTATTACAACTACTTTGAAATAATACTCAACATGAAATTTAAAGACAACCATAAGGTTCCTGCCGGTTGCCACAATACAATAATGATCATCTCATACATATTCATCATCACATCATGGCCATATCACATCACCAAACCCCTGCAAAAACAAGTTAGACGTCTCTAATTTGGTTTGCATATTTTACGTGGTTTAGGGTTTTCGAGTAAGATCCAATCTACCTACGAACATGAACCACAACGGTGATACTAGTGTTGTCAATAGAAAGAGTAAATTGAATCTTCACTATGGTGGGAGAGACAGACACCCGCAAAGCCACTTATGCAATACAAGTTGCATGTCGAACGTGGAGCAAGTCTCATGAACGCGGTCATGTAAAGTTAGCCCGAGCCGCTTCATCCCACCATGCCACAAAGATGCAAAGTACTCGAACTAAAGACAACAAAGCATCAACGCCCACAAAACAATTGTGTTCTACTCGTGCAACCATCTATGCATAGACATGGCTCTGATACCACTGTTGGGATTCGTAGCATAGAAAACAAAAAAATTCCTACCGCGAGAACGCAATCCAAGCCAAGATGCAATCTAGAAGATGGGAGCAACGAGGGGATGAACGAGACTAACCCTTGAAGATTTCCAAAGCCTACGAGAGTAGGCTCTCGTTGCTGCGGTAGACGATCACTTGCCGCTTGCAAAAGCGCGTAGAAGATCTTGACGGTGCCACAATCCGGCAGCACCTCCGTACTCGGTCACACGTTCGGTGTTGATGAAGACGACGTCCTTCTCCCCGTTCCGGCGGGCAGCGGAAGTAGTAGATCCTCCTCGGAATCCCGGCAGCACGACGGCGTGGCGGCGGTGGTGGTGGAGAACTCCGGCGGGGCTTCGCCTATGCGCTGCGGGAGTATTATGTGGAGGAGGAGAGGCTAGGGTTTGGGGAGAGGGGGTGGCTAGGGCGCCGGCCATGGGCAGCCCTAGGTGGTGCGGCCAAGAGTGGCTGCCCCCTCCCTCTCCTCCTCATTATATAGGTGGAAATCCCCAAGAGTTGTAGTCCAAGTCTTCGAATAAGACCCCAACAACAAAACCTCCCATAGGTGGGAAACCTACTCAAGGGGGAGTCCTACCCAAGGTGGGACTCCCACCTTTCCCTTAGGTGGGGTGGCCGGCCACCTATGGTGGAGTCCACCTGGGACTCCACCCCTTAGGGTTTGGCTGGCCATGCAAGGTGGAGTCCCTCCGGGACTCCACTTTCCATGATGATTTCTTCCGGAGTTTTCTAGAACCTTCTAGAACCTGCCATAAATGCACCGGATCATTTCCAAACTTGGAATATGACTTCCTATATATGAATCTTATTCTCCGGACCATTCCGGACCTCCTCGTGATGTCCTGGATCCCATCCGAGACTACGAACAAAACTTCGAACTCCATTCCTTATTCCATATCTACTTAAACGACATCAAACCTTAAGTGTGTCACCCTACGGTTCGCGAACTATGCAGACATGGTTGAGACCTCTCTCTGACCAATAACCAATAGCGGGATCTGGAGATCCATAATGGCTCCCACATATTCAACGATGACTTTAGTGATCGACTGAACCATTCACATACGATACCGATTCCCTTTGTCACGCGATATTTTACTTATCCGAGGTTTGATCGTCGGTATCTCTATACCTCGTTCAACCTCGTCTCATGACAAGTACTCTTTACTCGTACCGTGGTATGTGGTCTCTTATGAACCATTCATATGCTTGCAAGATATTTAGACGACATTCCACCGAGAGGGCCCAGAGTATATCTATCCGTCATCGGGATGGACAAATCCCACCGTTGATCCATATGCCTCAACTCATACTTTCCGGATACTTAATCCCACCTTTATAACCACCCATTTACGCAGTGGCGTTTGATGTAATCAAAGTACCTTTCCGGTATAAGTGATTTACATGATCTCATGGTCGAAAGGACTAGGTAACTATGTATCGAAAAGCTTATAGCAAATAACTTAATGACGTGATCTTATGCTACGCTTAATTGGGTGTGTCCATTACATCATTCATTAATGACATAACCTTGTTATTAATAACATCCAATGTTCATGATCACGAAACCATGACCATCTATTAATCAACAAGCTAGTTATACAAGAGGCTTACTAGGGACTCCTTGTTGTTTACATAACACACATGTATCAATGTTTCGGTTAATACAATTATAGCATGGAATGTAAACATTATCATAAACACAAAGATATATTATAATAACCATTTTATTATTGCCTCTTGGGCATATCTCCAACACCCATTGGGTATGATATTTTCCCGTTTACAAACTCATCGGTAATATTTTGTCCCATACCTGTATTCCTATTGGATTTTTACCCGACGGGTACGCGGGTCATGGGTACCCATTGCCATCCCTACGTCCGAGACCAAGGATCAAATCCCGGCTCCTACACGGATGGAAAGTTTTTTTCGAAATTAAACAAAATTCAAAACCGAACAAAAAAAATTTAGAACCGACCAAAACTTTAAAATTTGCTCGAATTAGAAAAAATATTTTCGAAACTGAAAAAGGAAAACCCGAAAAACCGGAAAAAACAAAAACAGGCAGAAAACCATCAAACCAGAAAAACCAAAGAAGAAAAAATGAAAAACGAGAGACAGAGTAAGATGGGCCGCGGCCTGCTCGCATTCCCATGGCGGGCGTTAATCCGCCCCGCTAATGAGCGGGAAATAGGATTTCCGAATCTGCTGCGAGCTTGAGGTCACAGACGGCGGAATTCCTATATGCTGACCAGGTCGGCACCTGCACCGCGTCGCACACCCCCGCGCGCGCTGTGTGCCGGCCCGGTTAGGCGATTTTCCATGTTTTTCTCCTTTTCCTTTTCTTTTCTTTTCTGTTTTTTATTTCTTTTTTGTTTTCTGTTTCTTTTTTTTGTTTTCTATTTTCTTCAGTGTTTCTTTTTTTGTTCTCTCGTTTTATTTTTCTGTTTAAAATAATTTTCGAAAATTATTAAATTTGAAAATTGTTCAAGTTTGACAAAATTTGTATGAATTTTGTAATTTGAATAAATTTTTAATCTTGAATGAATTTTGAAGTTCAATGCCATTTGGCCGTTTTGGTTTGGTCTGTAGTTCAGGTTTTCCTTTTGTGCGATCATGTGTTGACTATTCTGGAATGGATGAGATATAGTGACAACAGAAGGGTTGTTGCCCCTTGTTGTGGTATTACTGATGTATGATGGTCTCTGTAAAATATCAGGAAACTTCTCTTTGAAAAACTCCTTGGCATCCTGCTGAGTTGTTGTAAAGAGCATCTTAAGCATCCAACTGATGCACTGTAAAGAACTTACCTGGCATCCTACGACGCAGTCTATCACGAAAGATTTCCCATTTGGTGCAGTGGTCGGTGGCAATTTGTTTGTTGTAGTTTTCGCTACATCAGGAAATTGTTTGTTTAGGGTGTGCACCGGTAGTTTTTAGCTGGGCTCTTTGTGTTCACTTCTACTGTTTGCTGGGGAATACTTTACTCTGGTTGTTTTTGTATGAACTTGTTGCTTTGCATCACAGATGGCCAGATGACTGGCCGGCAGGGGAGCAGTCTCCAATTAAGTCTGCAGCGACGGTGATGCACGGTGCAAACAAAATGAGTCACTACTATGGATCCAGGTTGGAGTTTAATTAGAGCGAGATTGTGAGAGGAAACATCACGACTGTTTATGGATGGAGTAGTAGTATCTTCAGAGTTGTAGAGAAAGGTCAAGCTGGTGGCGTCCGTACGCAGCCGTGTGATGACCTCTTCTCCCCGCTACAGAACGGTCTTGTCGATCTCCTCCTAGCACAGCTTTGGCCTCAAGAGATGGCTGATGAGCTGACCCACACCGGAACGTGAGACTGAAGCTTCGACCAGGGAAGAAGCCTTCTGTTGTTCATGGGCTATTTATAGAGTTATTATGGATTGGACACGCACCCGCATGAGGCAGCTTTTGTAAATGAGGAGCCTCTCATCTCCATGGATGCAACAACCAAGAAATCTGACCAGGTCCTTGTGCTGCAACTTGGCAATTAGAACAACTTCATTCCTAAATTCCTCGGCTCCTTGTCTAGAACTCTGACCTAGCCTTTTGGTAGCAACTTCTTTGTCATTTTCTAGAATTCCCTGCATTATTATCATTAGGTAGCTGAATATGACTGACATCGTGTTCATACAAGTACAGTAGTTTTAAAGAAACAGATTATCTTATTACTACTACCGTATAAACCTTCCCGAAACCTCCTTGTTCGAGCATGTTGTCGTTAGAAAAATTGTTTGTGGCGGTAACAATGTCTTTAAAGATGAGAAATGGAAGCTCTATATTTTCATCACCAAGCTCCTTTGATGCTCCTCCTAGAATAGTGTTTGCCTGGATAGCCTTGTTTCGGCGCATTCCTAACAGAAATAATTAATTGAAAATTGTCCGTAGGTAGTTTTTGGAAGTAGTGCAAATATTGTTCCTAACAAAAATTGTCGACCGATGATGCAACGCCTGGGGACGAAACGACGAGAGAAAGAACCCGGAGATGAGCCTGGCAGGCAGGTTGAGAAACATCGCTGTGTTTCGCGACATCACATACTCCGTATTACTTCCTGGCGGCGTATTGAAGTGATGGACAATACGTGACTGTTTACCATTTTGTCAGTCGCGTTACTCCACCCACTACACTACCCATTCCTTTTTTTCTGAGGTTAATGGCGCCCTTGACACCAAGAGATGGGAAATTGTACAGAACCTCACCGATCGCTGTCTGTTACTTGTCCAGTTGGTCCTCAACTCCTCATCTACATTTGTTACCGACCTATGATGATTCTAACGTTTGGCTCAATATTAATTCGTCATGTGCCAATTTAATCACAAAGCTGGAATAGCTCAGTTGGCCAGAGCGTGTGGCTGTTAACCACAAGGTCGGAGGTTCAAGCCCTCCTTCTAGCGAATTACCAAATTTTTTGGTTTTTATAAACTTTTTTAAACCTATAGCTTTTCTTTCCAGCAAATATACTCCAAGTAGACATCTCATTGCAACAAAGCATGTATTTTCCTGCTTTGCTTTACTCATTGCTACTATTTATTCTCTCTCACCATTTATCCATCATCATTGTATTATGATTTTTTTCCCGAAACATACATGAAGTCAATTCACCTCAGAATCATGACAACTCTAGCGTTACCGATATGCCAAATGACGCAACTGTCATCTCCTCGTTGCAATCATAATAAAACAAAAACAAAAATACTTTTTTGTGAATATGGTGCACCTAATGTGCATCCATCAAAGGCCCGGCTAGGAACTTAGGAAGATGGCACTGGCAATGTGTGTGATGTTGGTAGTGGTGGTGGCTGGTGTGTTGCCAACAAATCCTTTTTTTTCGAGAGTGCGCTAAATGCGCACCATATCTTTATAGAAGGCAGAAAACAGATTTACAAGAAGCCGTACAGAAAGTTGCGAACAACTGAGCCGGCGAACAACTGAGTCGGAGGTTCAAGCCCTCCTTCTAGCGAATTACCAAAATTTTTGGTTTTTATAAACTTTTTTAAACCTATAGCTTTTCTTTCCAGCAAATATACTCCAAGTAGACATCTCATTGCAACAAAGCATGTATTTTCCTGCTTTGCTTTACTCATTGCTACTATTTATTCTCTCTCACCATTTATCCATCATCATTGTATTATGATTTTTTTCCCGACACATACATGAAGTCAATTCACCTCAGAATCATGACAACTCTAGCGTTACCGATATGCCAAATGACGCAACTGTCATCTCCTCGTTGCAATCATAATAAAACAAAAACAAAAATACTTTTTTGTGAATATGGTGCACCTAATGTGCATCCATCAAAGGCCCGGCTAGGAACTTAGGAAGATGGCACTGGCAATGTGTGTGATGTTGGTAGTGGTGGTGGCTGGTGTGTTGCCAACAAATCCTTTTTTTTCGAGAGTGCGCTAAATGCGCACCATATCTTTATAGAAGGCAGAAAACAGATTTACAAGAAGCCGTACAGAAAGTTGCGAACAACTGAGCCGGCGAACTCCAACACACACCTAAGCCTACTCTCGCAACACTATTTGCCTCCCTACAACTCTCACAAACTTCCACAACCTAAACTCCTCCCTTACGCTATCTATGATTTGCTCGATGTTCAACTGGAGACGAACATTGCCGAACACCGGTGCATTGCGCTGCTTCCAAAGCGTCCAAGCCACTAGGGTCACCAGGGAGTCGAACCTCCTTCTATCACTCTTCTGGACTTCTCTTACGGTCCTTAGCCACCACTCCTCCAAGGTGTAGGCCAGGTGCGGCAAGTCCACCTCAAACTGATTTGTTTGCAAGCATCCAAGCCACACCGTTCTCGCGTAGGGGCATAGGGTGATAATGTGATCCACTCGGTCCTCCTCCTACAAACATGTGTAGCAAGTTTTGGTGTGATCCGTGATGCCATGCCTGAATCTCCTCTCCGCAGTCCAAAGCCTATTTCTGAGCGCAAGCCAAATGAAGATCTTGCATTTGAGTGGCGCGAAGGACTTCCAAACTGGCTTATGCGCGCCGTCAATCACCGATCCTTGGCAAATCATAAAGTAGGTTCCTTTCGCCGTGTAACCACCCGATTCTGATCCTTTCCAAAAAAAAACTGATCCGGGACGGTTGCATCCCTCTCCACCCTATGCAGTTCCTCCCAGAGATGGATGCATTGGGAACAAACCTCCACGGAAATCAGGTCGGGCGGGATATCTAAGATCCATGCGTTGTTGACTAGCGCATCCGACGCCAATATGCTATTCCTTCGCCTGGTAGGGACAACCGCAATAATTGCAGGGGCAATATCACCGACCGTTCATCCATGTAACCATCTGTCCTTCCAGAACCAGATGTTCCTCCCGTCTCCTATGACAAAAGCTGACGCAACTCTGAAAGACTACTGTGGCCTTGTCATCCTTCGTCAGACTCAAACCCTGCCAGTGACGATTAGATCTGTCCGCTTGAGCCACTCCCATCATACTCGTAGGGCAAGACCTTGCCTCTTCAAATCCTTGATGCCAAGCCCTCCGAAACAAATGGGTTTACAAACGCTTTCCCATGCGACCAAACATTGTCCCCCATTCACCTCCTTCTTCCCTGCCAAAAAAATGCTCTTAGCCATTTGGCAACTTCCTCCAGGAGCCACATCGGGGCGTCTTCCACTAGAAACTGGTGTACTGGCCTTGCCGAGATCACCGCCTTGATGAGCACCAGCCTTCCCGCCCGTGCAATCATGCCATGCTGCCACGTCGGAAAATTTGCAAGCTCGCAGCCCACCACCTCCTTTACTCTTTCTCCTGCCTCAATGCTCCCACGGATCAGCGTGGCAGTGGTCTTGTGGTAGTTCACATGCAATCCCGATGCTTCCCAGATTTCATGCAGTGCTCTTAGCTCCTGTACCTCTGACTTGAGGAAAACTACAACGTCATCTGCATACACTGACAGTAGCTGGATGGGGGAGATACCCACTCAATGATTTTGGTGAGCACTTCCATGCCAATTAAGAACATCATTGGTGAGGTGGGGTCCCCTTGCCTCAATCCTCTGGCATGATGTACACTTGAGTCTTTTTCATGACACATAATTCAGAATTACCAAACCAAAGAATAATAACAAGATCCGCAAGGGAAGTTAGACACTACTGAGAGGTACTACCCGCAAACCAAAAAGACCATGTAAGAAATAAAATTTACACCTGCAGCTCGAACACAGATCATTAGGCAACATAATTTTGTCTTATTGATGAACCATGGCAGTTTATGTCAGATCAATCGTTGTAGGGATCGAGAGGTCAGTCTCGTCATCCCGGGACGAAGCCGTGGCCGTGATATCCATTGTCGGGCTTCTTGGTCGATCGATGTGTGAAGTTGTGCTTGTCAGCATAGCAACAACTGCAGACATGGTCGGCCTGTCGCAGGGCATTTCCTGGACGCATAGAAGCCCAATCTCTATGCACCGTTTCAGCTCGGATAAGAGCTCAGGATCAGACTTAGGAAGGGGCAATGTTATGTCGAGAAGTTCCATGACCTTGTTTTGCTCCCAAAGTCCCCAGACCTGCAAAGAGATATTTTCAAATTTTGGAATCTTGTATAGATTCTTGCTTCACCCAACATATCAGCTTAGCTCATCAAGCGCAAATCTGCAACACTTACATGCAAAATGAGCCTCTGAGTTCCACCGTTCCTTTGCCCGCTCAGGGTCTCCAAGAGAATAACTCCAAAGCTATAGACATCACATTTCAGTGTCATCTCTCCTTTCTGTTCATACTCCGGAGCCGCATAACCCCTATATAAAAATAAAAAATGTCAGGTATATATTGAGTGGTCGAGTCCACTCAACTTCTTTTGTTGAGGATATAGTTATTGATATAGTTACTTACGGTGACACTACAATTGTTTGATCAGGCCCTGTTTCATCAATGGCAAATAACTTTGCAGTGCCGAAGTCTGCAATCTTAGCCTTCCATTCGTCGTCTAGAAGAATGTTTGCCGGTTTGAGATCCCTGTGGATTACACTCTCGCCAGATCCTCCATGAAGGTATGCTACTCCATGTGCGATTCCGTGAATTACTTCCAGTCTTCTTGCCCAGCTCAGTGAAGCACGGAGGCTAGTTGTTCCTGTAAGCATCGGATATACATATACGTTTGTGTTCATTAGTCTAGTACAGCGACACCTTATTTTTTGGTTTCATGATCTCTCTCTTTTTTTGTGTATGGGGGGGCTAACTGGCCAAGGAAAATGTGAGCAGTGTTAAGGGCCCGTTTGAAATGCAGGAAATTTTCACGAGCCATTTCAACTAATTAATAATAGAAGTGGAGAAAATCTGAAGTTCCAGGAACTAGAGGCTACCAAATATGTAGACGTTCAGGCTCTTGTTTTGCATGTATTCGTAGACGAGTATCCGCTCCTTGCGTTGGTTGCAGTAAGCAAGGAGACGAACAAGACTCCCATGTCGGAGCCCGGCCATCACTTCCACTTCTCTCGCGAAATCTTTTTTTCCTTTCCTTGTGAGAGCTGATTGTTTAAGCCTCTTGACCGCGATCATTCTTCCTTCAGCCAGCTGCGCCTGGTGATGGTTGAATTTGATATGTTAGTTACTCCTAGAAAATTAGTTCAGAATTTGCCAATTGCTGGTTCTGTGTATGTCAAAATGGTATGACCATTGATTTTTTTTATGTTAAGGTACGTTCAGCCTGGATTTTAAGATCAGATTTATTAGAAAGATCAGTTGATTATATATCATGTACTCTCTCCGGTTGGAAAAGATCAATGCGGAGAAAAGGGAAGGCTAGCGTACGAGTATGTACATATCCTCACGTCGATTAAATATGACTAGAGGTAGTATGTCTTAAAAACTCAGGGAAAAACTCAGGGAAAAGTTCACCTGAGGGATAAAATCCGCATATATATGTAGGTGGGAATCTTCAAGGTATTAGTAGAAAAAAGACTAACCTTATAAACCACCCCGAATCCACCTTGACCGATAATATTACTTTCGGAGAAATTTTCAGTGACATGCTTCATAGTTGCTAGATTAACTGAATGAACCGCAATGGATGGATTTTGAGGAATAGCACCTGAAACAAGACGATGAAGATTACTAAGTTTTTTTTATCAAATGATATGATTAACTGATTGCTAAGGCTTTTTCAATTGTATGATTAATTGATTTTAAGTATGAGATAGTCTTATCAAACGTTGGGCTTCATTATCTGCAAATATATACCTGAAAATGTAAATATAAGGAATTTACCTAGGATTCTGCGTCTCATTCTCCACCAAATCAAAAGGACGACCAGAAGAACAGTAAGAGCAAAAGCTACGGGTGCCACGACAAGTACAACAGGAAACCTTTTACTGCCATCTGTATCATCCGCTACGGAATCCAAAAATAAAAACGTTAAGTGTGTGTAAGTGCTTATCCGTGCAGGAAACTCCAATTCATGAATGGATTTGCTATTTTTCGATCAACTGAATATGAATTTTTCTTTAACTTGTGGTTTTTTTTCTCGGCCGGGAATTAAAAAATTCTCGTCCAATCATCCAACCGGAAAACTGTCAAAAAAAATGTCAATTTCATGCATGTCAGGAGTGCGTGGACATACCAAATTCTGATTTTGAGAGCCTCAAGTAGAGGTTCTGCCCTCTGTCAACGAGACGAAGATCAAGGATGGTATCCGCCCAGATGATACAGCCGGTACCATCGCCACCTTCTTGTATATAGGCGGCGGCGTAGGCCAGGCACGAGCAGTTGTCGTAGCACCTCGCCTTGCACTCCTCCAGCGTGACACCGGTATCCACCGACGCATTCTGTGTGTCGGGAAGCTTCACCCCTGGGATCACCCTGAAGCGGTCCGTCGTCGTCCCGCCGCCGCCGCAGTCCCGGTCGGCGTCTCGCCGGCACCCGCCCGCGTACACCTTGGAGTGCCAGGCCGACGGAAGCACGGGGCTAAACCCTGGGACGCAGCCGCAGAATGACGCCGCGGTGTCGTTGCAGAGGCCGAACGTGCCGCACTTGGCGTAGTCGTCGCAGTCCCCCTTGGGCCTCTTGAAGAAGGAGGTCCACTCGCCGTTGGTCGAGTCCCACACCAGCCGCTCCGCCACGCCCGTGTGGTTCACCACGACGCGAGTCAGCCGTGCGCCGGGAACGGCGGTGTACCCGTAGGTTGTCTCCGTCGCGGTGGTGGTCACGTGCAGCGGGTACATGTCTGAGTACGTGGTCGCCTCCGGGACGCCGTTGAACCACCGCCCGTTCCACGGGCCCGTACGGTACGTCTTCGCGTTGCCCTGCCATAGCACCAGCTCCGGCATCCCGACCCCCTCCAGGGTCCGGCTATAGTCCCCCGGAGATGGGTCGTCCGCCGATCGCCACGATGTCAGTGTCCACACGGTTCTGGACCAAGAGTACTTGCCCAACTTCATGCCCGGCAGCAAGGTGTCGGACGGAGAGTCGAACGATTGCCACAGGTAGGCGTCGCTGCTGCCGTTGCGCACGACAAGGTTGCCCGACTCCAGAAGCTGAGCTGCAACGGCGGAAGCACCACCGGACATTTCAGAAGACCAAACCGGCCGGCGGGAGCCGTCGAGCAGGACGAGGCTGCCGGCGTCGTTGAACACCAACATGCCGGACCTGTCGACGAGAGGTTTGTCGCGGTTGGCTACCCAGTAAACGGTGTCGTTTGACACCGAGAACCATATGCCGAGGTACCTCTTGGTGGACACGCCGGGAGAGAAGAAGCCCAGGGTGAAGGAGCTGGCCGTCGTTTGGCCTCATCACGGATGTTTCTTTGCATCTCAAAAACTGAACACTGTTTCATAGCTTGAACCGGGAACATCCGGATAACGTCGTGGCTACTTGAAAGTTGAAAACAACTATTTTTGGCTCAACTAAATTCGAACAGCTTGCATTATATTGATTTGAATTTTCAATGTGACGGAAGGAGGACAGAGCGATCATACACTTGAGAAATACTATAAGCTCGAGCAAGTGGCTCTAGTCTTTTAGCAATACTTATCAAAGACTAGATCAAAGCGAGGCGCATCGGATATGCCAATATGACTCAAGCAAACTGGAGAACCCTACAGCACCGTGCAGGTCGTCGCTATACCAGTGGTGTTCGTCAACGCGGTTCTTGACATAAAAAAAACTCCTGCTAAATCATATAATACCGGGCAATTCTGCAATGTCAGGTGAGCTCTAGTGGATTTGGGGAGAGCTCTTTCTAGATCTATAAGCACAGAATTCTATCTCCATGATAAAGAACATCCTCGAGCAAGATTATGTCTGTGTTAGGTACAGCTGCATTTTCCTTTTCAACCTATTGGTCTGAGTTTGTACAGGGTACAGCTGGGGTGTGGATGCAGTTTTGCAAATCTTTTTTGTGCTTAACTAAATCCAGGTTATCATATCATAGCTTATAGGTAGTATTTGGAGCTTTCCCTGCTGAATTCTATCAGACATTTTGGGATACCATTAAAGACGATCTTTTAAAATGTTTAGTGTTTTACACGCTGGATAGTTAGAATTATTCCGTCTAAATTTTGGTGAGATTATCTTGTTACCCAAAGTTAAAAAGGTAGAAAGGATCCAACAATTTAGACTCATTTTCCGCTTAAATGTAAGTTTCAAGATATTCGCGAAAGTGGTCACCATTAGACTGAATATAATGGCTGATCATGTGGTCAGGCCGTCGCAAACCGCCTTCATATGCAAGGACGCAATATCCTAGATGGAGTTGTGATTCTACATGAGGCGGTTCATGAACTGCATACAAGAAAGATGAACGGGGTAATCTTAAAACTTGATTTCGAGAAAGTTTATGATAAAGTCAATTGGTCTTTTCTCAATCAGACACTCAGGATGAAAGGTTTTTCACTACAGTGGAGAGCGCTGATCAATAATTCTGTATATGGAGGAAGTATAGTGATTCGTGTCAATGATGATACGGGACGTTTCTTCCATACACGAAAAGGTTTACGCCAAGGCGATCCTCTATCACCACTTTTATTCAACATTGTGGCGGATAGGCTTGCTATCTTGATCGAACCTGATGGTCAAATTGAAGGAGTGATCCCACATCTAGTAGATGGGGGTTTATCAATACTTCAATACGCTGACGATACAATTTTATTTATGGAACATGATCTCGATAAAGCTCGAAATTTAAAGCTAATTTTGGCAGCTTTTGAGCATTTATCGGGACTCGAAATAAACTTCCATAAAAACAAATTGTTTTGTTTTGGCGACGCTCAGAATTCAATCGCCGATTATTTGAAATTGTTTGGCTGTGGGCAAGGCCAGTTTCATATCAACTATCTGGGTATCCCGATTCATTACCGGAGATTAATGATGGCTGAGTGGAAACTAGTCGAGGAAAGACTTAAGAAGAGACTTAGTAGTTAGAAAGGTAAAATGCTATCCCTTGGAGGAAGATTGATTCTCATTAATGCAGTTCTCACCAATATGATGTTGTATATGATATCCTTCTTCATTCTGCCAAAAGGTGTATTACACAAACTCGATTATTATAGATTGAGATTTTTTTGGCAAGGGGATAGTGAAAAAAAAAATATTGACTGGTCAAGTGGTCTGTCGTATGCCGACCTAAAGATATGGGTGGGCTAGGAGTTTACGACCTTGATGTCAAGAACTCGGGCTTATTAGGTAAGTGGCTTTATAAGCTACTAACCGAAGATGGCGTATGGTAGACCATGGTTAGAAGAAAGTACATAGGCGCCAAAGCGTTATCCCGGATCCTTTGGAAATCGGGAGTGGCTGGCCTAATGACAATGAAGAAATTCTTCTTCAGATATGGTACTTTCAATATTATGGATGGATCACAGATACGGTTCTGGGAGGATACATGGCTCGGTAATAGGCCTCTCTCTGAACAATATCCAGCGTTATATAGCATTGTTCGTCGCAAAAATGATACCATTGCTTTAGTAATGGCAACCTCACCCCCGACAGTGACGTTTAGACGAGAATTAATCGGTCCAAGACTTCTCGCATGGAATGCCTTACTGTTACGTTTGGAATCCATTCAATTGTCTGAAGGGCAAGATGAATTTCGTTGGAACTTACATTCCAATGGAAAATTCTCTGTAAGTTATTTGTACAATGCCATTATCCAACCGAAAATACCAGTTGATAAAAACAAGAAGATTTGGAAGATGAAAATACCCCTTTAAATTAAAAAATTTGGCTGGTATTTGCGTCGAGGAGTAATCCTCACCAAAGACAATCTTGCGAAACGCAATTGGCATGGGAGCATGATGTCCCACAAGTATAGGGGATCGTGTGTAGCCTTTTCGATAAGTAAGAGTGTCGAACCCAACGAGGAGCTAAAGGTAGGATAAACATTCTCTCAAGTTATATCAACCACTGATACAACTCTACGCACACTAAGCGTTTGCAATATCTAGGAAATAAAACTAGAGCGATAACGGGTATGAGAGGTGACTTTGCAGAATAATAAAATACACGGAATAAATGTTAGTGCTGCAGCAATAAAACAAACTAAACTAACAGTACCATGAGTGTGGAAAGGCGGTTGTAATAGTGGTGGCTTTGTCCAAGATCAATTAGTGAAGATCTTGGGTTCAATGTCTTCGATGCAGCTTTCTATGTAGGAGATGCTAAATATACATGCTCTCCCTCCAGAATTACAAGTACTATATGATTGGCTTGCTAGCAAACATCCGTAAATACTAGCAAGCATTAAGGTTTCCCCAACCATAGCCTTAAGTAAATGGTCCTCTTACTCACATACATGCAACTATCCGGTTCGCGTCCTTGGGTTTCTGTCACTCCGGCAGAACTTCCCCCTTCTAGTATACAAGTACTACCAACCCTATGGTGCTTGATCCATGCGCGCACAAATATAATGGGCACCAAGGACGGTAACATATCAACATACAACTCTAATAAACCAAAGAGAAACAACCAATCAATCAAAGAACAAATAAACTATGGCAACATGACATAGATCATAGGATTATAACTTATAGCATCAAACACCATGGTTACATATGGCGGTACAGAGGTTTGTGAGAGGATGGACCACTGAATACAATGAGGAGTTGGTGATGGAGATGGCGGTGAAGACGTTGGAGGGCTCAGCGAGGAGCGCCGGGAGACGGAGGCGTGGGCGGCGGCGGCGCGGGGGACTCCTTCCCCGCCGCCGACATCATGGGGGAGCGCCGCGCCTTAGCCTTCTTCTTCCTTGAGTTGGTGCTGGTATAGATGAGTGTTTCTCCCTCCTTGGCTGCTGCCAAGAAGGAGGATTTTCGTGACAATGCTTGGGGGCCTCCAAAAATAGGGTTTCCCATCAATATATAGTGTTGGAGATGCAATCTAGGCCATGTGATGGATGCCCCTTTGATCCGAGGGCTCTTGGGCACCTCTAGAACCTTCCTAGGACTCCCCTCTGTCCTTCATGAGCCTCACAACTCGTGGCTGGGCCGAAATATCCAGGTATGGAAAGAGTTTGTGTCAAATACGTCACCAACTTTTGGAGTCCCGAGACTGCACGAACCTCCGCAGTAATTCTGCTCTGCCGGATGCATCCGTTGTCCGTTCGGGACGAATAAGATGTCCAAATTGTTCGGTTTGAAATTCTCTACAACTTTGTAGTTTACGACTTTTCCATTGGACGTCGTTTTGATGGAGTTTAGAAGCGATCTTTGAAAAGTGTTCAGCAGGGACAGATTCCGGGAAATTCCAGATTTCACCATAATGAGCTATTTCCTTCCATATTTGCCTATTTCCTGCACAACAAAGTTGAAACCAAGAACTTGTGCACTTCTGCAACTATTAATAGGTTAGTCCCTTAAAACATATAGTATTTGGTGTAAAACAAGCATGGAACATCAAAAATTATAGATACGTTTGCGATGTATCAGAGCACGCAGTGTGTTTTTTGTCAACACAACGAGACAACTAAACACTTGTTCTTCCAATATCACTTTGCCAGGTCTATATGGTCATGCATCCAAGTAACTTCTGATCTGTATCCCTCGACTAGTGTGGCCAATATCTTTGGTAATTGGCTTCATGGTATCGCTCACATATTTAGAACGTTTATTAGGGTGGGGGTGCTTGCCATTATATGGTCGCTATGGCTATGTAGAAATGACAAAGTTTTTAATGACAAAAAATGTTCTCTCTTGCAGGTTATCTACAGATGTACCGCTACTCTCCGTTCCTGGTCTGCACTGCTGAGGGTGGAGAGCCTCGACCTGTTTACGGAGGTCTGTACACGGTTGAAGGACACGGCGAGGGATACTTTTTCCCTACATGGGTGGCAGCATAATCTACGGATCGGGCCTCCGCCTTCGCCATAGGCGTTTTACAATTTCTCATGTGTGATATGTAATTCGTCTTTTTTAGCACTCTAGACTTTTGAGATTTTTTGAATGGCTGTGTGCATCTTAGCTATGCAAAGGTCGGGTGTAAGTGCTTCTCTATAAGTAATAAAGCGCCCATTATCAAAAAAAAAAGGTAGCATTTGGAGCTCAAATAACAAGAAAACATTTAAGGGAGTTGACCCAAGAATAAATAGCTGGAAATATGAGCTGATGCATCTGTTGGCGATACCGATATTAGATACTACACTAGTAAAAGTGTTGCACCTAAACCATTTGGATATATATCAAAAAATCATTGAACAAAGTTAATCTCAATATCCAAGTGAAAACTGAAAATGCAACGAAATCATCATGGATATATACACCTAGAAACTTCATCGGATCATGTCCGAGACCGGTCTCTCAAAACAAGCCAAGTGCTTGGTTGCACTTTCACAATATTCGCAGCAAGGTCAACACATATATGTACTCGAGGACTTTAAGGCAAGCTTCTGAAAGGGAATATTTGATGTTAGCAAGGTGGATGAAGCTTTATTAGTCAATAATAATGAGATATCACGTGAGATACCAGTCAGGAGATTGGTATTCGATAATGTTGGCACCCGGGTCAAACCTTTTAGAAATCCAGATATTGTTCATGCATTGTTTGAAACATACCGTCTGATTGAGAATGATAAGTCAGTAAAACAGTTTCAACAAGATCTCATTAAACACCATTTGCAAAGGCACGACAATTAGGATTTATTTGTATTTCTAACCATTTGTTATTTGTTGAATTGTTGTTGTATTATTTGATTCATACTGTATCAAAACATTTTTGTAATTCGGACTATTGTCTGTATTGTATGACAATAAACATTTTTTGTAATGATTCGAATATGTAATTCCGACTGATTGTGATATTTACAAAACCTTGCGTTGCAGTTTTGTTTGCGGGCTGAAAAACGGTCGCGAATGCCAGACGCGCCAAACACGGCCCAGTCCGCAAAATGCGTTTTGGGTGGCCTGGATACGCCTATTTGAGATTTGGGGTGTATGCTAGAGATGCTCTAACATACATCGGTATTGATTTGGCTATGCCCACCAAATCTTGACAATACACATTGCAAAGTGATCGAGCTGACATAGTTGCACAAAATAATTCAGATTTTTCAGTTAAATATTTCAAGATAGTACATGGGGTTCTTCTTCTTCATAGAAGTAGTGCTAGTGTCAGTGTATCGCTAAAAGTCTCCAGCTTTGTTTGTCCCATCCCTTGCCAGTTACCACAGTCCGTAACGGTTTATGATCTGCGCCATGAGGATGTTGTAGCCTGTCTCTGTGAGATGGTAGGTGTCCCAGAAGAGGAACTTGCTCGGGTCTCTGCAGTGAGAGTTTTTCTTTTTCTTTTTTCTTTTCTGCCCGCAGGCTACTTCTTTCTGTTCATTTGCTCAACTTAAATAGGCATTACATGATAACAACGTGAGCCCACACCGGCCACTAACACCACGCACTAACCACTAACTTAATTCGCTGCTGATCCGGAGGACTCAGCCTGCATGCACCACATCTAACTAACCTGAACTCGGAGATGGCCGCCGATGCCATCTTGTCGCGCCGATTGATGCCGTTGCCGCTGACCTCGCCGAGAGACGCACCTCCAAAGCCTTCACCAAGAGCGCGCCGCCGTGACACGCTCGTTGACTCGTGCTTTCCGCCAGTGATGCAACTCGCCAGCGACTTGCCTTCTTGTTCGCCACCGGTACCGCAACTCGCCGGTGACTCGCCTTCATGTTGTCGCCGACGCACCTTGTCGACGACTCGCACATGAGCGACGAATTTCTTCATGGCAATGGCCTCCACACCTTGGCCATCACCTCCTTGCCGCCGGTGACACAACTTACCGGGCAGCATACCTTCCTCCATCGCTCGCGACGCAGCTTGACGATGATGGAGACTTGGACATCAATCGCACGAGGCTCTGATACCAAGTGTAGGAGCTGCACCTTGCAGCTCCATCTCATCTCTCTGATCTCTCTTGTATCTCTCTCTCACACAAACCCAACACACGCATGCAGGTACCAAGGAAGAACACGATGGCTTTGCCTAGGCTCTCATCCTTGGCACTCACAAAAACTACATTGTTTCTTTTCTGCCCGCAGGCTGCTTCTTTCTGTTCATTTGCTCAACTTAAATAGGCATTACATGATAACAACGTGAGCCCACACCGGCCACTAACACCACGCACTAACCACTAACTTAATTCGCTGCTGATCCGGAGGACTCAGCCTGCATGCACCACATGTTAACTCCTATCTACCACACGAATTCTAGATCGGGATTCACAGCAGTTCTATATAATCCACACCAGATTCATCACAGATTCGATTACAAGCTTTTCCACTCTACCTCGGCCGAAGCCGCTACTTCCAAGCCAACCTCTTCCTGACGTCCGCCGTCGCTATTTGAACCCCTGATTGCGTAGACCAGTCGTCAGTCTCCGAACCGGGCTGGTACTCGTTTGGTCCTCGGTGCTCTTGGGCCTTCCTCCCGGGCCGTTGACTCGGGCCGACCGATGGTTCGCTAACAATCCCCTCCCCCGAGAAACCGCTTGTCCCCAAGCGGGTGCCGCCGGAAAATGTTGTCGCAGAGCTTCGCAGTCTTCCCATGTCGCCAGCTCTTCCGACATACCGGACCATTGTACCAGCACTTGTGATACCGTCGAGGCTCCTCTGCGACAGATTCTCCTCTGCAGCACCTTGAAAGGAACCTGCAAATAGGGATCAGCATCGGGGAGGTTTTGATGTACCTGGACATGAGGGCCAATCACTTTCTTCAGCTGCGACACATGTATAACTGAGTGTATTTTGCTGTGTTCAGGAAGTTCCAGCCGATAAGCAACCTTGCCAACTCGAGCTAGCACACGGAAGGGGCCATAGTACTTGTATGCCAATTTCTGGTTAGAACGGAACACCACAGAATTCTGAATGTATGGTTGCAGTTTCAGAAACACCATATCATCCACTGCAAATTCTCGGAAAATGCGCTGCTTGTCGGCTGATGCTTTCATCTTCTGTTGTACCCGCAAGAGTTGTTGTCGCAGTACTGCAGTAACCGCAGAACGTTCGTCCAGCCACTGCTGTAACTCTGTTACTTGACAAGCATCATCAGGCACAATCCCAAAGTGGCGTGGTGGGTGGTTATACAGAACCTCAAATGGTGTTTTGTTCAACGCCGAATGCCAGTTAGTGTTATACCAGTACTCTGCCAATGATAGCCATTCGACCCATTTCTTAGGGCATACCTGGGCAAAGCAACGCAAGAAGGCCTCCAAAGACTGATTAACCCGTTCAGTTGCTCCGTCAGTCTGGGGATGGTAAGATGAACTGAGTCGCAGCTGGGTGCCCGTCAAACGAAATAATTCCTTCCAGAATTGACTAGTGAAAATAGGGTCGCGATCCGAAATAATGGACGCGAGCATACTCGTGCAATTTGTAGATGTTGTCGAGAAATAGACGAGCAATACCAGCTGCAGAGTAAGGATGCGCAATTGGGATGAAATGAGCAAACCTTGAGAACTTGTCCACTACGACCATCACACCATCGTAACGTCCAGATTTAGGGAAACCACTGACAAAGTCCATGGATACCACTTCCCAAGCATGATTGGGGACAGGCAGTGGTTGAAGCAAACCTGGATAACGAACTCGCTCTGGCTTGGCACGCTGGCGGATTAAGCATTCTTGAACTAAGCGTTTAACAAATTGCTTCATCAAAGGCCATGTGAACAACTGCTTGACACGCCTGTATGTAACAGGGAAACCTGAATGACCTCCTGACGCGCTGGCATGCAATGCCAACGTGACACTAGCTTGTAAGGTTGGATTGAAACCTAGCCATATGCGCCCTTTCTTGCGAATGACTCCCTCCTTGAGTGTGTAACCATCTACACCTTCAGGTTTTAGTGCCAGTCGTTCCAGAAGCGCCTTTGCCATAGCATCCTTCTGATAACCCTCAACCAACTCTTCAATCCAGACTGGACGAACAGATGAGATAGCTGCAAGGTGAGCGTGTTGATGTGGCCGGCGAGATAAAGCATCTGCCGCAGTATTATCACTCCCTTTCCCGTAAACAATAGTGTACTCGCAGACCCAGCATCTTGGTCAACGCTTTATGCTGCCAAGTTGTGTGCAAGTGTTGATCATTGAGGTGAGCAAGACTTCTCCGATCGATAACTATTTTGAATTCCCCACACTGAAGATATGGGCGCCATTGATCTATTGCCATCAGAATAGCTAAGTATTCTTTTTCATATGTCGAGAGTCCTTTTGTTCGTGGACCCAATGCTCTGCTCACAAAAGCAATAGGATGGCCTGCTTGCAAGAGGACAGCACCAATACCATTATCAGAGGCATCTGTTTCAACCACGAATTGCTTAGCAAAGTCAGGTAAGCTCAACACTGGAGCATTGATGAGAGCATGCTTAAGTGCTTGAAAGGATTGGTCTGTCTCGTTGGTCCAAACATACAAAACTCCTTTGCGCAACAAGTTGGTCAAAGGCTTGGCAATAACTCCATAGTTCTTCACAAATTTCCTATAATATCCCGATAGACCCGAAAACTGCGAAGTTCCTTGACGAGAGGTTGGGACAGGCCAATCTCTCACCGTTGCTATCTTGGATTGATCCGTAGAAACACCGCCGCCGAAATAACATGCCCAAGATAAGCAATACTAGGTCTGTGCAAACTCACATTTAGACATCTTCACTTGCCAACTATGCTCTTGGAGTCTCTGCAGTACCAAAGCAATATGCTTCAAGTGATCGTCATAGCTTGAACTGTAAATCAGAATATCATCGAAAAAGACCAGCACAAATTTACGCAGGTAATACTTCAATGTGTCATTCATCGCACTAAGGAAAGTAGCAGGCGCCCCTGTCAACCCAAAGGCCATGACAGTGAATTCGAATTGTCCATGATGAGTGGCAAATGCTGTTTTAAACTCTTCTCCTGGCGCCAGACGGATCTGATGATAACCAGCTCGCAAGTCCAACTTAGAAAACCAACATGCTCCAGCTAGCTCATCCGATAGGCTCATCGATAATAGGTACTGGGTATTTGCTCTTAATTGTTAGCGCATTGAGATGCCTGTAATCCACGACAATGCGCCATGAATTATCCTTCTTGCGCACAAGTATAATGGGGGAAGAGAAAGCACTTGTGCTGATCCGGATTACACCACTGGCTAGCATCTCCTGTATCTGTTTCTCGATTTCATCCTTGAGTTGAGGTGTGTATCGGTAAGCTCTCTTGTTGACTCGGTTGAGCTCCCGGCACAAGAGGAATGGAATGATCACACAGGCGCACGGGAGGTAAGCCGACGAGTTCGAGCAAAGACCGTCCGGAATTTCGTAGAATGGACTCGTACTTCCTCCGGTAGCCGTATAGTGCTCTCGGGAGAATCATGTAATAAGAACAGCTCCACAACGGTGCAAGCAAACTGCCCCGGTTGCTGACTCTGTAAGGTCACATGTTCCCCATTGTGATCAAAGGACATCCAACGCTCATCCCAATCCACATTCATAGGGCTGTGTGTGGCTAGCCAATCAAGACCTAATATTCCATCATACGTGCCAAGCTTCGGGAATTTGAAATTAGCATGGAATTCATGTCCATCACGGCATCCACGGACAGTTCATGATCCCTTGTGTACTCGCATCCGGGCTCCATCAGCCTACTTTAACCCGCAAGACATTCTTCGGAGGAGTAACATCGGACATCTCGCGCCGCAAATTTGTCGTTGATGAAAGAGTGGGTACTGCCGTAATCCACCGATAATGTCACCGTCCGCCCTTGTATGACACCGGATAACCGAAATGTGAGGGTGCCCGGGTCCTTGATTACTCGTCACCGGCTGAATCAAATGGAATTCAGCAGAAGAATTGGTAGATGACTCTTGTTCTTCATCGGACGAGTCAGGTTGAAAGAGGTCAATGACTTCTTGTAGCACATGCAATTGAACCGTGCCGCTAGCAGCGATGATCCCTGCTCCAGCGTTCTCCACAGGTATAGCAAAGCCCTCGAGCACGCCTATAATTGCGCAGATGCCGACCATTTACTCGTCGGTGGAATTACCCCGTGATCGCTGCCCTTGCTTCCGTTTAGTGTCGGTGCCGAACCGGACGACAATTCATTGGAGAAGGGACTCGTTGGAGGAGCAGGTAATGGTAATGGTCGCCTTGATGAAGGTAACGACAAGTGGAGGCGGTGGAGCCTCGTAGCAGCATTTGTTGTCGATGAGGATGCTGGTACCGCCTCGGTTGATCACCCACCTCTTCCCGCAACAGAGCGAGAGAATAGGCAGTATCGAGATCTTTGGGCCGCTGAATAGCTACAGCAGCTCTCACAGTATGCTTTAAACCATCAACGAATCTAGTAACATAGTGCATGGAGTCTAAATTTGGTTCATAAGCTGTCAATTGGTCTATGAGTTCAGAAAAACTTTCTATATAAGCTGACAACCGTACTGATTTGGTGTATATGGTATAACCGTCGTAACATGGACTGATGTTGATCTCGACCAAAACGAACCACCAGCCATGAACAAAACTCTTCCCAAGTAGCCGTCGCTATTTTGCGTTGCACCGATCGCGCAGCCAACGCGCAGCAGCTCCTTCAAACTTCATGGTGGCCACGGGAATCCACATCGATCGATGCGTCCCGTACATAGCAAAGTAATCCTCGCAGCGTTGCTGCCACAATTTGGGACACTCGCCATCGAATTTTGGGAAATCAACCTTGGGTAGAGAACGGTGTTGTGTGTGCGACTCGGTGTCTCGGTGATGGGAGGAGGAACTATCGGTGCGACGGAAACTATGGTATGCGGCATCGGGATAGAGAGTAGGATGGCGACCGCCTTGCGCACCTCGACCGGAGGAGGCACATAAACACCGCCGGTGTCATGGGCCTTCCCCGGAGTAGTTTGTCGTCGCCGAGCCCGTCCGGGCAAGCTTCGCCGTCTCGCGGCGTGAGAGGTGGCGTGGAAGCGGATGCCGACGCCGCCATGGGCTTGGGGTCGCCGCCTTCCATGCGCGCGTGGATCGCACCGATCTCGTCACGGATCTCGCTCAGCGCCGCCATGGTGATGCCATGGAGATCTAGCGCCTCCCGCTTGTGATCCGCAAGTGCCGCCGCCGCCTCGGCCTTCTGCTCGTTGACGAGCTTGACCATGGTGTCGAAGATCTGCTGCTTGGTGAAGCCCTCCACCTCCATGGCGATTTGTCTGGTGTACTGGCGGGTGCGGTGGTGGGTGGGTGGGGGAAAATTTTGCTCCAGATCGGAACGGCTCTAATACCAGATTGTTAAATCCTATCTACCACACGAATTCTAGATCGGGATTCACAGCAGTTCTATATAATCCACACCAGATTCATCACAGATTCGATTACAAGCTTTTCCACTCTACCTCGGCCGAAGCCGCTACTTCCAAGCCAACCTCTTCCTGACGTCCGCCGTCGCTATTTGAACCCCTGATTGCGTAGACCAGTCGTCAGTCTCTGAACCGGGCTGGTACTCGTTTGGTCCTGGTGCTCTTGGGCCTTCCTCCTGGGCCGTTGACTGGGCCGACCGATGGTTCGCTAACACCACATCTAACTAACCTGAACGCTGCTAGAGCTAGTCTCACGCTGTGGCATACTTATCTTAATTATCTACTTATCCTCGCATCTAATTAAACAGAGCACTTTCAGCTTGCATGTACCTACAAGACCACATCTGCTGTGTGTATATGCCGCAGCCTACCAAGCTAGCTCGACTAAACACATGCATGAACAAAACTTAACACGATAAACTACTAAACAACAAGGTTAACTCCAACATGCAGGCGTCCGCCGTGTACCTGTTACACGTCAGGGTCACCTCGAACAGCCCCGTGCCGCAGCAGCCTCGGTTGGACACGTCGAATCCTAGCAAGAAACAGACCGAATTCCGTCAACAAACGAGACAGGTGCATCTCCTCGATCGGCCTTCTTACTTAGTTAGGATTAGGACGATGATGAAACGAGCTGTGCTGGGTACCGTAGGCTGCCGGGCGCTGCACCATGTCGAGCAGCGGGTTGTAGAGGTCGATGTACTTGAGCACCGAGCCCGGGAGCTCCGCCGAGCCGTTGAGCAGCTTGATCTCCTTCTCCAGTGCCGCGTTGTACAGCACGGACGCCTGGTTGTAGAGGGAGACGCACTCCCGGTCGTGTCCACCGGCGATGGTCCGCTGCGACGGCACGCACCCGATGGGCGGCGCGCCGGCGATGCTCAGCCGCCGCGCGCCCTCGCCGTACAGTTTCTGCCCAAATCGATCCACACCGTGAGCGACATGTACATGCATGGCCAGTTGGCCACCATGTTGTGGAGTGCATGCTTAATCGGTCGATCGGTGGTTACCTTGATGAAGTCCGTGGCGCACTGGACGAGGTACTCGATGTAGGACTCGAGGTCGTAGTCTCGCCGGAACGGCGTGGTGAAATAGGTGTTGGCAAGGTCGTCCGTGCCGGTGACCACCAGGTACAGGCTGGTCGACACGATGTAGGCGGCTCGCTGCGTGCCGGCGATGCTGTCTAGCTTACCCTTGTACTCCTTGAACAGGTCTAGCTGGTTGTCCATGCTGAGAACCGACTGAAACACAAACACCAGAGTTAATTGGATCGGAAATGCCGGGAAGTATATACATTAAGAAGAGAAAAACAATGGACTTCCAAGTTGATTGTTCGATCTTGGAAGTGGAGATCGAAAATGCGGGCGGGGAGCTCTCACCACGAGCTCGGACGTGAGGGGATCGAAGCCGCAGCCGCCGGAGGCGAAGCTGACGCCTGTTAGGAGATCCCAGTCGCTGAGCTCCGTGCCGAGGTAAGCCGGCACGTACTGCTTCAGGCCCATCCGAGTAGCTGGAATGTTCCAACGGTCAAACTCCAGACGGTGTCAGTGTCACAGCCATGCGTGCGGGAACCAGTAGCGTACCGAGGATGTCGCCGACGATCTTGCCGTTGCTGAACCTGCCGGTGGCGTTGTGGCCGGGGAAGTCCTGGCCGTAGGGCGCGAAGTTGGCCCGCACCGCCGAGGTGAGGCCGTTGTTGTTGCCCGAGTCCACGATGGAGTCACCGAACAGGATCAGCGCCGGCGGCCGCGTCGACCGAGGAATAGTGGCAGTGGGCAGCGGCGCCGGGGGAGCAATGCAGCTGGACTGACGTACAAGCGTCAGTAGCATGAGAGCTAGTACGAGACGCCGAGATGCTCCACCAGCCGTGCATTTGCTCGCCATTGTTGTCCTAACCTGGCGTTGGTCAAGTTGACTAATCACTCGTACTGCTTCTTTCCGATCGGCGCTGTCTTCCTCTCCTCTTGTAGAGTGGATTGGACGACGGAGAATTTATTTTATCTATATCATGACTTGCATATTTCGCTCTCCGTTTCTTGCAAGACGGAAATTTAGGCTAGCGTATCACTTAAATTTTCCGGATAACGAATTCACAAGTTTTGGCCACCTCCATTATTTTCCTTATTGCAAGTTTGCTTTAAGCTTACGTGCATACATTGTTTCTCACTGTTTTTTTTTAGTCTTCTCACTGTTTTTTTAGTCTAAGGGCATCTCCAACTGGCGACGCAAACGGTCGCGCGTGCCTAAAATCCGTTAGGAACCAGGTCCATCGACCGACTTATAATAACCAAACAGTCCGTGGATACGCAAACATGGTGCATATTTGCGCCTTGGAAGCATCGCGGCGGACGCGCCAAGTGACCGTTCGTTTTTTTTTTTCGAGTCTAAGGGCATCTCCAGCGAGACGATGCAAACGGACTCTGAGCGACCGTTTGCGTCCGCGCGGGCCTAAAATCCGTCAGGAACCAGGTCCAGCGGCACGACGCATAGTGACCGGGCCGTTCGTGGAGACACAAACACAACGCATATTTGCGCCTTGGATGCATCGCGGCGGACGGGCCAAGTAACCGCTCGCTTTTTTACCGGGCCAGCCTAGCACCGAGCCATAAGACTATCGAGCGCATCGCTTCCGCGGCCACCGCTTCCATGGTCATCGCTTTCGTGTTTGTGTCGGAGCCTTCGCCATCAATGTCGTGGCTGCCTCTTCTGCACACGCACTGGCGGGCGGTGGCTTGTCTTCTGCGCCGCCATCAATGGCATCGTGTCCCACGAGAACCCGACCTTAAAAGTCGACCAGCATCGTCCCTGCCATTGCCCACACCACCGACACCTCCACTCCAACCCCTCACCACCGCGCGCCACCGCATAACCATGAGGAAGAAGATGCACGGCTCCGAGGCATCCGATAGCGGCACCAAGAAGGCGGAGCGGGCGCACAGGGTGCTGCTACCCGTCGAGGTGGCGCGGCTCATGCACAAGAACTGGACGCCGTGCGACGGCTGTCGTGACAAGCACCAGCATGGCAGCGGCTGGCGGCTCAGCCACCTCCGGGTTCCTGTCCCGCCCGTGCCACTACGCAAGCCAGGCAGGAGCGTCGAGATCCGGCGCAGACGGCGGTACCTGCCGGCGGACCTCCGCACCGATTCCGCCTTTGCCGTCGACTCCAACAACTGGCACACCTGGCGCAAGACCGAGGAGGATCCGAGGAGGCAGGCGGGCTTCCTCGGCGACAGTGACTTCCCGTTTGACCAGTCATCGCCGCCTCGTCGTCGGACACAGCAGCCGCCGGCGCCTCCACAGGACGACAGCGACGAACACATCGATGCGCTGGCCTACCACAACGAGAAGGCCAAGGACGACAGCGACGACTTCGTCGCTTACATTTTTCACGAATGGCAGTCGGCCATGGCAGAGGGCTGAAAGTTCGAGTTCCCGGCGACGATGATGGACGACGAGATCGCGAGGCTCGGCGTCCTCGTCTCGGAGGTGGATCAACCGGTGCAGCTACTGCTGCCCCGAAACGCCATGGCATCATGCCGCAAGAGCAAGAGCCTTGTCCACCTCTCTCAAAAACTTGCCAACGAAATGCAACAAAAAGTATTAGTCGAGCTGATGGGTTTGCAGTACAAAGCAAGGGGATGGATAACACAGCAGATAATGCTTTGTTTAGATTATTGCCAGTTGACAATGAATTGTATGCCGTTTATGTATGCCGCGCGCACCCGTTGGCTTGAATCTATTGTTGAAGGCTATAATGAAGGTGAGCAAGCAAAAACCGTTCTTCAGGAACATAGCCTTGTGAGATCTAATAATCAAGGGTACTCTTAAACAAAGGAAATATGCGCTTCAAGGATCGAATATGGTTGGGCAATAATAATGCTCTGTGGAAGCCATTTCCACTGTTTAACCTTAATTTTTTTTTTCTCAATCAACATTGTTCCGGACTTCTGGTGTTATTTACGTGCAATTTTGACTTAGAATGTGTAACCGAATTTTGTGCTGAAACTTTACGGCACGCTGTTGCCAAAATAATTCGAACTTTCTCACAATTTCTTTCGTAGTGAACTAGGAGTAGGTAGGATGTAGTGCACGATAGTGCATACTGGAGAAGTTCCCGGCCTGGTGACAGTAGCTGTCACAATGTCAAACCAAACCTTTCCGGACGTGCACAACATGTCGGTAACAAAGTTGCATCTGGCAACATGGATATGATCTGTGAGATCAAAAAATTTAAACGGACAAACCATGTTTAAATATTCTAGAAAAAAATTGACAACAAACATATGTCCTATATTTGCAACCCCTAAAAATCGCAGCTTTAAATTCGACCTACACTTAGAGGACAAAAAAAGACAAATCTGAGGTGTGAATAGTGTGAAATATTGTTCAACAAAAGCTAGCACTATTCACAGGAGAGTTTATTATTTTCATTTCCCTGTGTGTAGATGGACTTTTGGGCTGAATATTTTTTAGAGTTGTAGATACAACCCGTAAGTATGTTGTATAGAAGTTTCAGATTTTTTTGCAATTTGTACAAATGAATTTTGTTAGCTAATCCTATGATCTCACCTAATGGAATCATCCTATACAAGTCTTCCCCCAGACAACACCTAATCGCCAAGGGAACGCTTCGCTCACACGTGTTCCTTCAGTCGCTAATCCATCTGTATACGATGTGCTCCGCTTTCTTCAGTTTTTTATTTTTACAAATATTCAGATTCTGAAATAATTTGAAATCGAACAAAATTTAAATTTGAATAAATAATTTTAAATCAAACAAAATTTAAATTTGAACAAATAATTTTAAATCGAAAAAATTCAAATTTGGACAAATAATTTCAAATTGAACAAAATTTAAATTCGAACAAAATTTTGAATTTGAACAAAAATTCAAATTTGAACAAAATTTAAATTTGAACAAATAATTTTAAATCGAACAAAATTTAAATTTGAACAAATTTTGAATTTGAACAAATTTATAATATGCACGTTTTTTAAATCTGAACAAAAAAAATCAGAACAAAATTCGAAATCAGTAACACCAAAAAATAAACCAACAAAAACGAAAAACCTGAGAACCCCCGAAAAAATCGGAAAATAAAAGGAAAGGGCAAATCTTATACACCGACCAGGTCGGCCGCCATCGCGCGCCGCACCCCCACCCGCGCGAGGTATGAGCCGTCCTGGTCGGCCCAGTTAGCCTATTTTTCTGTTTTTAGTTTTCTTTTTTCTTTCCTTTTCCTTTTCTACTTTCTGTTTATTTTTTTTTATTTTTTTCAAATTTGAAAATAGTTCAAATTCAGAGAATGTTCAAAGTTTAAAAATATTTAAATTTGAAAACCGTTAAAATACAAAAAATGTTCAAATTATAAAAGCATTCAAATTTGAAATTCGTTCGAATTTGAAAAATGTTCAAATTATAAAAGCGTTTAAATTTGAAATCCGTTCAAATATATAAAGCGTTCAAATTTGGAAAAATGTTCAAATTCGAAAAATGTTCATAACTAAAAATGTTAATTTTTGGAAAAAATAAATTTTACGAATTTAAATTATATCCATATCCAAAAATGATCAAATTTCAAAAAAAAAAAATCAAAATCTGAACATTTTTAAAATTTAAATTTTTTTGAATATGAACAGATTTTGAAATTTTATTCTCCGAAAATATATTTTTTAAAAGTTAGATATTGAAAAAGAAAAATATTAACAGAAAAAACAGCAAAAAAAAGAAGAAAAAACGTACGTACTCTTAATGGACCGCGGTCCAACCAACTGACCTAGTTGCTGGAGTGTGAGGTGCCCCGCCGACCAAATCGGTGTACAACAACCCCCAAAGGTAAGCCCGTGCGTACCAGGCGCTAATGAGCCGGCCCACCCTATCCGTCGTTTGAGCGGGAGTGAATCGCTCCCGCAATAAGCGGCGATAGGGATTGCGCCATACACGGCACACTTTTCTTAGTGGAATCACATGTGAGTGGGGATGTAAATGCTACGGATAATTTTCGCTCCGAATCTGAATCCGCACCTGTATCCGTTTTTGAGGATATGGTATGCATTTTTAAAAATTTACAGGATATTGATACGGATGCGGATAGTAATTAAGTGAATACTCGACAGATTCAAAGCTAGAAAACTCGGAATGGGAGACTTATTTCTTTTCTTGATGATTGCAAGCTGTGCCAAATAAAGTAGAGGATATGGTATTGATATTATCCGACGGATACGAATTATCCGCCATTTTTTGTGGATTATCCGAGGTCCACAAAGAGGATAATCTGAGAAAATTAGCCCGATCCTAAATATTTAGACAATACAGTTAGTTCATCGCCAAAATATGTATTTTATTACCACACAATTTGCTTTGTTGTATAAATAAGTGTGTACATTTAGCTATAGTCTATATGGGTGTGCAAAATCCGCACTCATAGTCTATAATACAAACATATTTACTTAAAAAAGCATACTTCTATTTTTATGTGTATATTTTCTTAATAATTCGCTTCCGATTCGAGTCCGATCCGAATCCGGTCCATATCCGTAATCTGATATAATCTGCATCCGAATCCGTATCTGACCATTATCCGCTCCGATCCAAAAATTTTATAAAAATATGGTAAATGATATGGTAAAAGCAATATCCGATCTGATCCGATCTCGTTTACATCATTACATGTGAGTGGATTTTGGGATGCACATTTTCCTGCCTAGCTACCTCGTCAACTGGCTATTTTCTGAAGATGGCCCGAGTTGAGAGAGCGGTTAGGCTTGTTGGGCCTCTACAATCTTGATCGGCCCAATCCCCATCCATCCAAAATTCCGACAGGACGATGAGGCGGACCACGGCGTTGCTGCTGCGCCACGGCGGCGGCGGGATCCCGCAGCCGCTCGCCGACGTGCTCGTTTGCCCCCTGTCCAAGAAGCCTCTCAGGTAGGCAAGAGAAGTCCGTCCAAGACAAATTTGTCTCTACTTCTACCCGCAGCCCGCTTACCTCTGCATCTGCACGCTTTCTTTTGCCCATCAGGTACTGCGAGGCCAGCGGTTCTCTGATCAGCGACGCCGTCGGCATCTCCTTCCCGGTGAGAACCTATGTCTTCTCCCGCTATACATCAGCGCTCTGGTCGTCATACCCTACATTGAATACCTAGGTTGTTCACGGTTCTAGTCGCCCATCCATCCATGCTTGCCTTTTACCTGTTTGTTGTTTTGCCGCAGCTGAGAAATCTTGAAGTAAAAAAAGACGAGGGTGATTTCTTGGCATGATCATGCAATATAACGGGGTAAAACTCATAGCAGAGAGTCAATAGAGGAATTAGCTAATGATCATAGTGAGATTGTTTTAAGAGGCATTTCTTGCGGTTTTTGAGGATTTGATTAATGAAGATGAGGTGATTTCATTTGGGAGCTGACTTGTGCACATGGTATCATCATGTCGAACATGGTGTAAATTTGGCGGTTCTATAGTGCATTTTACCAGCACCCAAGGGCCTGCGTAGTTTGTTGGGGACGTGATAAAACTAGCACACAGTGATACAAGGGCATCATGCTACTAGAAACTAGTGGCAGAAACTAGTGGCGCTGCATGCGGCAATCAAGGCGTACCATGTCGCTGCTGGAATAAACTAGAGATGGAGGGTGAGAGTAGCAAATGGTGGGAGTAAACATAAGTGGCTCATTGCCAACTGATTTGATGTTCTAAGTTCTAACTAGGGGATTTTTTATGTTACTAGCTTTGATTTTTAGGATGGATATGTTATTGCTGAATCAGGATTTCTGGACTATCAGTTGAAAAAAATGAACCCATGGAGTTTCATGATCTCAATTTATTGTTTCGTGTAGCATTTCACCAATTTCTTTTTGTCAGGATTGGTGTAGGTGCCATACTTACACCACTCCTTTTAAATAGCATCTCTGGCATTTCCATTCATCATTTTTGCTTGGCAGTTAGCCCTGATTCCATTCTGTCGTTGACTCCAGATAGTAGATGGAATTCCTTTTCTCCTACCGAAAGATGGGAAATTGCTTGAGGACCACCAGGAGAAATCAGGACATGACACCAGCCCTAGGCAATCCTCTAATTGAATCCAAGTTGTGGTAGCAGCCGACAAAATTGTTCCGTATTAGGAAAAAGAAACTGGGATCAAAATAAGAGGTTGTGCTCTATTCAAACTGTTTCTTATTGCAGTAAAGCATTGCCATATTGATGCGTACGGCTGTTACACCATTGCTGTTGGCAATAATTTGCTTTTGCTTTTTTCTCTTTTTGTGGGTGTACATGTACAGAGAACCTAGCATACAAATCACTAGGACTCTAGGATCCGGATCTCGATATGCTCGAACTCTGCCTTAGAAAGGACTTCTGCAGAAAAAATTCTGAATCGGTCCTTAAAAATTAGTCTGTTCCTGGAACTACAAGAAACTTTTTGGGGCAGCAAATCAACGATTCACTCGAGGAACCACTTGGACTGCCTAGCTGATCAATTATGTTGGAGGATTTCCTTGAACCAGCCGTGTAAAAAGATGAACAATAAAAGACTTGGCACCAACTGATGGAATGAACAGATCTGTTAGCACAAGCAAAATTTTGGGGCATATCTGAAACTGGAATAATCTGGAGGGAGAAAACAAGAGTTCTCTTGAGGAATTACCTTTTGAGATGATCAATTATTTGCACCTTTGTGGTGTTTCTTTTCTCAACTGAAAAGAAGATTTTGGAGGATTTTCTTGAACCTGACATGAATATTCTATGAAGAGAAGATGAACAGGAAAAGCCCACCTTGTAAAGCCAAAAAAATAGGAAAGCTGGAGACTACCTGCCGAAGGAAAGTTTGTGGCAGATGCAAGTCTTACGCCTGTCCGACTGTTGGTCTGGTGAGGAACATAGTACGTACACATACACATGCAGAGATGCATATTTCTGCGTAGCATCCAACAACCATTACATGCCTGTCATCTGCAGTTGACTGGAACTGAACATCATCTCAGCTTTGCTTCCAGTATCGGTTACTACATAATTGATCAGATGGCATGAAACATAGAACGATCCATGGAGACAGGAGTGATGTGACACGTGTTACGGACAGAGTTGTGATTAGTGACAGCTCACCTTGGCCCACATTCTGCAGGCAGAACAAAATAGCAACAGTCAGTGTACCTAACTGTGATCACACACTCAACTCTCACTCATTTCCTCCGGTTAAACCCTTGCAGGTTACCGAGGTTGCTTAGCCATGGGAGAAGAAGCTCCCCGGCTTTTGTGCTCATGAAGCAACATGCAACATAGCTCAGCCGACACATATGCTTGGCCATGCAACCCCTAACTAACATTGTTTTTAGAAAAGGAACTATACATTGTTAAGATCCTACATTTATGCTTTCGTAGTACTCAGTTGATAAGTCGAACCGGTACGGCAGAAGAGACGCACATGAGGCGATGAAGGCGCTCACAACCTATCTAGGGTTTTGTCCCTCTCGCCGGCGACGCTGCCGGTCCGCTCCGCCTATGGTGGCCTTAGGGCCTCTCGGCGACGGGAAGGTTTTTGTTTTTCTAGCTTATTCTCAATGTCTTCTTCAGGATGGTGAGGTGACGGCTACATCCTGAAGTTAGAATAAGGTCCTATCCACCATACCCTCGCTCCGATGGTTTGTCTAGCATCGGCGGAGGGCGCGTGGAGTCATGTATCCGGCGAATCTTTTGGGACCCGGTTGGTTTCTATGTTACTTGGTATGATTTTGGATCAATCTCTTCCGATCTACAATTATCATCATCGGCGATGGTTGCTCCTCTGGTGCGTTGGTCCTTTGGGGACTTATTAGCACGACGACTTCCCGTATGTCTACTACAACAAGCTCTACTACGACAAGTTTTGTCTGGCTCCAATGATGGAAGGGCGAGGATGGCGGCGCGCCTTCGGCTCGGCTAGTGTTTGTAGTCATCACAAGGTGGTCCAATGACCTTTTTGTATTTTTAATTATTTTTAGGCCTCTTTGTTGATGATTATTAGATCGGTGGAATTTTCGCAAATATTTTTTTTATAAGACTTAAATGGGATAAGTGCTCACGTCTTGGATTTGTTGGAGGTGAGTAATGCTGCTTCATTTTGCTTGACGAGTCGACTGTCGAGCTATTGGTTGATTTTTGATTCGGCTCTGTCCTTGCACAGTTTGACAGCACGCTTTTATAGCGCATGAACAAGCAAAACTAGCAGTCGCTGCATTTCCGCTGTGATTTCTATCCCCTGTCCAGTCCAGCGCGCGGCAAAGAACAACATCGCGCAAATTCCCAACAGCCCCTGAAAAATCAGCGCGCGCTCTCGGCTGACAGCGATTCTACTGTTCCACTGCTCCCCATTCAACCTTGCCGCGCCGTTCTGCCGCTCCCGAAGCTTCAAATCGAAGTGCCTCCACAAAGCGGTAGCCTTTGCGCGTCGACCTGAGGGATTTGCGGCGCCAATGTGGGAAATCTACAGCGTTGGCGTTGTTTCCCCTCCGCTGCGCGCAGACGCCGGAGAGATGGCTTGATTGGAGCGGAACCGCCCCCGATTTGCTGTGGATGCACCTCGCCGACTACTATTTGCTGTATTTGATGTATTGTCCGGGGACTATTTGTTGTATTGAGATAGACCAATTTGTTGTATTTGCTTAGGCAAATTTATTGTATTGATAGGAACTATTTGTTTGAGTTGTGAGCAATAAAAGACTGATTTGTTGTTGATTTTAAGTATCCGTTTGATCTTTGTAGCGTAACAGTTTGTATCAATTGTTGTTTGTGCAGCGCCAGCATGCGGTTAAATCTAGCGTCTGGAAAAGCGCCCGCTTCGCCAAATTTTAGCGTTTTCGGTGAAGCAAAACGTCTTTGCACCGTAAAAACATCAAAACATGTATTGTATCCATATTTTAGCGCGTGGCGCGATATCGCTTCTGTTAGAGTTGCTCTTAGCTTTCGCGTCCAAGAAGCTTTGTATCCACGGAAAGGGACACAGTGGAGGTTTTAGGTGCACCTTCTCCATCATCAACCCCTTTTGCTATTGATTCACACACTAGCCTTATATAAACCATCGAAATCCAGCCAGCCTTACAACGATGTTGGTCACTCCAGCTCGCTGCAAATCATCGCACTCGCGCGCACATATACCTAGCTGCGTCGCAATTAAGAACCGTTCAGATGGTGACGACGATGGGGCACGTGGTGGCGCTGCTCTCCGCGGCTCTCTCCGGCGGGGCGGTCGGTAAGGTGGCGGAGGAGCAATGCCGCGGCTGCAGTCGGCACGACGACCACCACCACTTGACGTCCGCGGGCTGCTGCGTGTGCATATCGAGGTTCCGCGACGGGGAGGAGATACGGCGGCTGCCGTGCGGCCACGCGTTCCACCGGGTCTGCGTCGACCGGTGGCTGGCGCTGTGCCGGCGGACGTGCCCGCTCTGCCGCCTGCACGTTGGCGGCGTGGCGGCGGTGGCGGCGGACGAGCACCAGCTCAGCGACGATCTTGCCGTCTGGTTCTCTTCTCTATTTGTCGCCGGATTGTAGGGATGTTAACATAGTTTAAAATAGCCGGCTATAGCCGGGCTATAGCTCGCTATAGCTTTTCCCGCATGATGCGGCTAACTGCATTAGTCCGCTAAAAAGTGTCAAAATCCTTAAATAGCCGGCTATAGCCAAGCTATAGCCGAATTATAGCTGTTTTGGGAGGCCACGACTATATCTTGTAGTCGGCTATTTTAAACATTGGATGTTAATTACTCCACCGTGTAGCATATCATCCACTGCTAGCTGCTGCTGCCACTGCCGGCTGTGTGCATTGCAGGGCACCTCATAATTAAGGGGCTTCTTCGATTTGATGTTCTCTTAGAGCATGTTTAATAGGCTCCATATTTTTTCACCCCTTAAAACGCGAGTAGAGGGTCCTGTATTCAGTTTTCACCGGCCGAAAAATCATCCGAGCTAGCAGACCCCGTATGACTAAACTGTAAAAGGGAATATTCCGAAAATATGCCAAATTAAAAAAAGTCCCCTTCCTCCACTCCTTCTTCCTCCTCTAGCCAGCCCCTGCGTAGCCCCTGCCCCGGCCGCCCCCCGCCGCCGCGCCTGCCCGCCGGCCGGCGGCCCACGGCTGCGCGTGAGCTTCGGCCGCCGCCCACCACGGCCGCGCCAGCCTTGGCCGCTGCTGCAGCTCGTCCGCCTCCCCAACCCCACCTGCGCGCCCACCTGCAGGTCGTCCTCAAGCCGACCAACCCGCCGCTGGCACCCACGGCGCGAATTCACCGGCGAATCGAGCCGCCGCCACGCCGGAGGCACCGACGAGCGCCAACAGCCGTCGCGCGGAAGCAGTTGCGATTTCTGAAAATTCAGCGCGCCACGAGTGAGGATTTGGCCCTGTATTCGGCCTCCCGCCCCGTACAAGTAAGGGTCCAAAAGCCACCCCGTAGCCGAAACTGTAAAAAATCGACACGGGGGCATGTTTTACGGGGTCTGCTAGACGGCCGGGTAGAGGCCTACCCCGTATATCGGCGGTTATTTTACGGGGTTGGGCCTTTTAAGGGGTCTGTTAGACATGCTCTTAGCCTCAGTTCCTTTACTTTTGTTAGCACCTTTTGCTTTCTTTTAAATGAAGGCAAAAGTTTTACCTCAATCTATTAATTAAGACGAAGTTTACCTAGTTAATTAATGAAAAACTGGTTGAAAAACCGTATTACAACAAAACCGCAAGTGAACAATATCCAAGGACTTCATGACCAACTACACAAAACTACGTATTCATGCAACCTACTTCAACGAACTGCAACAACCCAAAATAGGTCAATCATGGAGAGGCTTTCCTTATCATGCCCCTTCTCCTTATTTTTCTCCTCTTGAGAGATTTCTCCACCTTCCTAATTATGTCATCTGAAGTTTTTCCTGCCAAGACGCAAGCGATTTTCATGCCATATCTCGGGCTAACTGCTTCCAAATTGATAATTAAGTCGCAGAGTTCTTTTCCAAATAGAGCCGAATCAGATGCCAACACACCTTCTCTGTCCACAAAGGCGGGTGACTCACATGGCTCAAATAGCGGTGGTGAGGGCAACATGGCATAATCTGCAAAACTGGAGCACTGCAGATGACTCCCTGCAAAGATTCTGCAATTCAGGCATAATCTGCAAAACTGGAGCAACAACATCAGTGATGACTACACTTTCATCACAAGGATCCATGCTCATGCCAGGCATGACATCCACCACTTCCTACGATGAAGCACTTGCTACAACGACACCCTCAACACCATCAACATGTAAAGCAACGTGCTGGAACATCTCGGAGCGCACTCGGACAGACAATCCTCCCTCATCTTCATAAGCTGCACGACAGGTTGTGATCAACGCCGCCATCAAATACGGTGACGAGGTGCGAAGCACAGGAGAGCAAGGACCGAAAAAGCCACCTAGCCCCACATCAATTGAGGCCTCACGGAAAGGCCGGATCGCCGCTGCTACCATGTTCTGGATCTGCGAGTGAAACAACCCCAATTGAGTTGTGAAAGTTACCTGCAAAAACTCATCCAATGCACCCTTATCGATAACTTGACACTGAACATAATCCCGACTAGCGTCATTAGTGCCATGGCCCTCATCAACACGATGAAGGACACCATCAACCTCCGGATGCCGCAATGAAGTAGAGCGATCATCTCCCACAAGTGGCAATGCTACAACCTCGACCCAAGAGATGGACTGCGGAGATCAAACAATGGAGCATCTGGCTTGAGCGAACAACGCCAACAATCCCTCTCCCGATGGCCTAGACGCAGGCATCCAAGACACCTGAAAGGCTTGCGGCAATCACACACAAGATGATCTCTAGCAAGGAACTCAAAACATTGTTTGAAGGCCAAGCTGCTCTTGAAACGGGTGGCCGGCGAGTATGGCCACCATGACGCTCCTCCGGACTGCCTGCGCTCCTCCATGCTTCTGCTACCGGCAAGGGACGAGCCATCATTGCTGGATACATGAACTGCACCGGAATCAGGGCCAGGAGCGGCAGCGGGAGGTACAACCGCCATCGAGGGCCCATGGGGGTGGGGAGGATGATCCAGAAGACCTCTGATGTGGGCATTACCCTTCAGGTACACGACATTAGTCTACCGCCCTTGGCCCAACTAGGGGCCCACGAAGCTTACCCAAGATCAAGGTGGGCCATACGTCGGTTGAAATAAAGGAGACCAATTAGAAGATGGATTCTTGACGAACAAGGTAAGAAGGCATCGATAAAGGAAAAAGGATAGATTAGATCTCAATGTAATCTAGTCGAGTTCGGATAGGACTCTTGAGACCTAACCTTCTATATAAAGGCCATGAGAGGGCCTGCCAAACTCAGAAAAAGAAAAATACACGAAACCACCGCAACTTAGCACACAAAACCTAGAACCCTTGCCTCCCGGCGAGTTCACCATAGTAGTCTATCGGCTACCCCATTGTAACCTGCTTTATTCGATAAACCAAGATCAGACAAGCGGGAAGTGAGAGTTTTACCTCATCGAGGGCCCTAAACCTGGGTAAATCTCTCTCCCTGTTTGTTTGGTATCCGATATCGCGTGTTAGCCTACAGAATTCCGTCAACCCTAAGCCCCTCATTGTGGGCATTGTCGAGGAGCTCCCTCAACAACCTCTAACAGCCGGGTCTGCCTTCCAAGCGGCCAGCATAGTCATGTCCCAATGTTCACTTCATTAAGGGGAAGCTAGTATATGGTTATCCCAATGTTCACTTCATTAAGAAGCTAGTATATGGTTATCCACATAGTAATAGAAATATTCTAATCTTTTTTTAAAACAATTTAAATAATTTTCTTTGATTCTCTCATATTGATTCTGTCATATTAAATTTCTCTTGGGCTCACTGTTTGGTTTTAGTAGAATGACATAAGGTCTTTTTGTTGTTGTTTCTTTTATCACTACTAGGAATTAGCTTATAGCCGCATTCTTTACCGCCGGCACGCTCGGTTCGAAGATGTCAGCGGTAAGTTACCGCCGGCGAGTTGGATTGGGGTTGCCGGGGATAGGACCCTTACCGCCGGCGAGTCAGAATTGAAACCGCCGGGGGTAAGTTGGGCCGAGAGCACCCAGATGGACCTCCCAACAACGCCGGCGAGTGCGGACTGAAAACGCCGGGGGTATTTGGCCCAATACCCACCCCCTTCCACCTCCCACCTATCCCCACAGTGGCCCAAACTCCATCTCCTCCCGCACCCCCAATCCCAAGTCCCCAACTTCCTCTCCTCCCGCACCCCTGCAGGCTGCAGCACCCTCCGCCCTCCCTCCGCCCTCCCTCCGCCCTCCCTCCGCCCTTCCTCCACTTCCTCTCCTCCCACCTCCCCGCCTCGGACGAAACCCGACGACGGCGACGGCCGGCAGGCGCGTCTCCCAGAGCAGGTCCGCGCGAGGTTGAGCGGCGCCTCGAGCGCCGCGCGCACGGAGGCGGAGATGAGGCCCATCACGGCGTCCCGGGCGGAACGGGTAGATCTCGAAGCTCGGGGACACCCGGGGCGGAGGAGGCGGAAGGGGCGTCGGCGGCGAGGAAGTGGAAGAAGAGGGACTCCGGGCAGGAGGCGTGCTCCAGTCATGGCGATGTGGACCAGGCCCGGGTCGCAGACCCCGGCGCCCGCGACGGCGGCCGGGCAGCCGAGCAGGACGAGCCCGACCCACATCGGCGGTGTGGCGCCGCCCATGGCCGGCGCCGGCTAGGGCTCCCCCTTCCCTCCATCCAGATCGGGAGCCAGGAGATTGACGTCGTCGTGCGGCGGCGGGATCTAGGACTTGATCGCTTTTGCTTTTCTTTTTAGGGTCCTTGATGTAAAGTTGTAATTCCTGGTTGTATTAGTTTTACGTCTGGACGTTTTTGTAACTTGTACACAGTCTGGACGTGGCCTGGCGCTGCAGATTCGCTGCTCCGCCTGCTTTTTTTTTATTTGCAAAAAGTGATACCGCCGGCGAATAGCTATGGGATAGGGCAAAGCGCCAGGAGTACTTTCATCTTACCGCCGGCGAATACAAAAACGCCGGGGGTAGTCCATTACCACCGGCGAGGTTACCGCCGGCGAGTACAAAAGCGCCGGGGATAGCCAAATCTGTGTTCCGGCGGTAAGGTTATTCCTAGTAGTGTATGTTTTTTTTGTTATTCACAATTTTAATGTATATTTTTTAAAACACACAAGTTAATTTTTCTCCCTCTCATATTCAGTAAAATAAATAAAATCGTGCCCTTCAAATTTTAAATATTTTTGAGTTACAACCACACTTTCAACTGGAGAAAATTTTGGTTGTAATTACACATTTAACTGAAAAAATCGTACTTACAACCACACTTGTAAGTAGAAAAAATATCAGTTACAACCATACTTATCTCCACTAATATAAAAAGGGAGAGAGGGTGGTGATCCAAGCAATATTAGCCATACAGATCATATCGTACGGTTAAAAACAATCGGAAGGAACGAGCGGACCACTGTCCGCCGCGCAGCACCCACGATCGAACGAGGGGCATACTCCTTTCAAAAAAAAAGAACGAGGGGCATCCTTTTATTGGGAACCGTCGCAATCATGCGCTGCAAGCCGATTTCCCTGCCACATCGCCGCCTGTACCCGCCGCACTTCTTTGTTCGCCGCCGGCCGTACCCGCTGCACTTCCTTGTTCGCCGCTGCCGGTTCCGCGCGAGCCCTCCTCTGATTAGGTCGGCACCGCCATTGGATCCTGCCCGATGTCACCCGTCGCCGCCGCGCGAGCCTGCCTTCAACGGGAGGGGCGCGCCCTCACCACCGGAGAAGCGAGGCCACGCCCTCAACGCTTGAGGATCGCCGGAGAATCGAGGCCGACCTCAACGCCGGGGAATCGCTGGGGAATCAAGGCCGCCTTCAACGCCGGGGAATCGATGCCGCCCTCTATGCCAGGGAGGCGCCACAGAATGGAGGCCGCCGTCCACACCATGGAAGCGCTGGGGAAGCCATGCCGCCCTCCACACCGGGACGCCGACAACACCCGCACGCTACTCCACAACTTCCGGTGCCGGTTGCCACACTTTTTTCAGGTTTGGGGCCTTAAGTTTGAGCTAAAACCTGTCGTCAAGCAATGGAACAATAGATAATTGCAGGGAAATATGGTAATTGCACGGGAAAATTTAGGGGTGTTGGTACTTTGATCTCTGCAGCGTGAACATCTATAGTAAGGATAGAAATGTGCTTGGGAACTTGCTGATGCATCAAGGCGTGTGTCTATGGGGCCTCATTGCATTTACCCCTATGTCCATCAGCGTTAGGGGAGACAAGGAAGTAAGGTTAACATTTTGCACTTACAGTATGATTCCTTTATCTTTTAAACATATATTTATATGATGAAGCATTTATAAACCTAGATCTCAATAAGGATGTGTTTCTAAGCAGCAGCTTTTAATCAAAAAAAAAATTCAGTGACATTGTGCATAGTAGAAGAATTTATTTCATTTACTCGCACTGATCATTTTGGTTGTTTGTTTCAAAGATTATGTGCTGCTAATGCTTCAACACTACTTTATGTTCACTTGCACGGCACAAAGGTAAGGAGCCATTTTATTTCTAAAGGGTTAGCAGTAGTACTACATTTCATTAGCACGAAAGATAAACTGTTGCTGTGATTTGTGAGATTTTGACTCATGCTTGATAAATTCAGTTATTTGGTTGATAAATTTCACTTACTTGGTGCTTTGTTAGTGTCAATTTATATAACAGTATTGATTAGTTGTCATGATTTGAAATTTTGTGTACTTCAATTTTACTTAAGTTGCTACAGCCCGAGTTGTAATTGAATATAGATGTCACGAACCTGTTCTTATATCCTGATATAGCATCCTTTGTTGGAAGATTGACAAATAGAAAGACTAATTTTTAGGTAGTTTTTCTACACATGCAACAACCATTGTAGTGTTTACTTTGCATAGAAGCAGGGTGACAGGTCACTGTTTAGTAAATTTTTTGGACTAAATCTAGGTTAAACGTAATCCTGATTGGTGGACTTATAGTCCGAGGAATGGATATTTTACACTCAGGTGAGATCGAAAGTAGGGAAAAAATTCATCAATTTGACTTTTACACACCCATTACTCTATGATCTGAACTATGTGTTGCCCATAGGCTAACGTTGAACTGCACTATTTTTAGATTTGAACTTCTCATGGAGCTCTTTGCAACACTCATTTTTACCAGCTTTTCAATGAAACAAGCACCTTCAACAAAAGTGTCCCCACATATAGGTTTGTTCTGCATTGTTCTTCTCACCGTTGTTTTAAAATCACAATCACCTCAGGAATCTCATCAAAATACTCTGTTTTACTTTCCGCTGCGAAGGTAAACAATGAGCAGGTACTGCATTCTCACCATCTTTATTTGATTACTACATATTGCCTTTTCCCTAGAAAATTAGTTTTTCTAGCCATTGTGTGGGCTACTTATATTTGTCGTGAAAAGATTATGAAAAAGTAGGCAGCATGATGCCCAGAATGTATATTTTGACCTCACGATTTAATATTTCAATCAGTAAAATCAGCAATATCATGCTTTTTGATTTTTTCACATAATGCAGCTAATAAATCGCTTTTCTTATGCTCGACAGTCTAAGGTCACATACAAGTTATCTTCTATGTTCTGCAGATCTCAGGAGAAGTGTGCTGCCTGTAAGAAGATTCTGCACCCATTGGACAAGGTAAAAAATGTTCCAAACAGGTTATCTTATGTGCTATGTGAAAGTCACTGACGTGTGCTACATATAAGAAGAGTGTGTACCAATGGGACAAGATATTCCCTTTAATTATCATACAAAATTGTACTTGTTTGCTTGGTCTGCAAAGCTGCTCCTGATTGGTGCATACTTCTGGAACAGGGAGAGATTAAGTCCAACGCCACACTATCTATAACCATGTACAAGAATCAGCAGCGACAACAATGGTGAGAGCCATGAGTAGGAAACATCACCCTACTGTTGAGACCTTTTTTTAAATCTTGTGACGCAACTTTGGAATTTGTTTTTCCTTATTTTTGTAAATCATCATGAAGCAACAGAGTACATATTTATTTACAATGTTTTTTTATAGTAAAAGCAAATGCCGCGGCCACGAGCTCCCCGCTGAGATGCAGGCCGCATGGCCAGGAGAGCCATCAGGCGTGGCGGCCACATGTCCGTCCGCGCTCACGCCACCGCCCACGCCCCATCAGACCTTCACCGCTGATGTGCCCCACAGAGGCGCTGTGCACAAGGCGGGAGTTAGTGTCACCGAGAAGAGATGCACGACGACTGGAGGAAGTCCGAGTTCATCAGTCTCAAGTAGTACTCCGAGGACGTCGCAAACGACATGTGGACTGGCTATGGGCTGGTCGAGGTACCGCCCCTGCTCTCAAACATAAATAATGTGGCATCGGCAGTGTTCATTTTAGGTGTGACTTCTCCACATGCAAGGGCTAGCAACTGAACTAGATTACTAAGGGCCTCCATCTATTGAGTAAGCAGATTAGTAACTTATTTTGGTGGTAAAGATGTGATATCGATGCAGCTTAATAGTTTCTTTTTTAGGAAGTGCTAATTTGTTCAGTTGCTAGATACATAAACTTGATGTGGATGCTTTTGTTTTCTGCTGCTTCTTGGAAATCCCATTTTGAAACTGCACAATAGACTTAAGCTTTAGCTTGTGTGACAGGTTGTGCAATTAAAACTGCAATCTATCATTCTGGAGAACAATAATCTGTCCATGGTATTCCTCATTGATGTGTATGCTTTTGTCTAATCTGAAGTCTCGAATGAATCAATTTCATTAGTGTTGCGTTTAGAAAGTAGCGACATCCAGTAATAATAAACCTGCTAATTGCTAGCTACTTCAGCTAAGAGAGCTGGGTAGTTCAGTTTTTCGCAGGGTAGTGTTTCTCCAGTTTTAGTGATTATATTGTCAATGATTTAACAAGTTATGCTGATATTGATTAATATGTAGTTGATTTTTTTTGCAAAATATTAATATATGATTGTTACACTACAAGTTCAGGTTTTAGTTTATTTGGATATTGTCATTGAAGCCAATGACGGGATCTTTAGCAGATTTTGCTCTCTACCACTGAATAGGTTATATGCTCAACGGTGGTCTAATGCTGCCATTTTGAACTGCAATACTAAAGCACTGTGTTTAGTTTTGACATGTTCAATGGAGGACCTAATGCTGCCACAAAAAGAATGGAACACTCATAATTGCTTTCACCTAATGCTTAAATTTGTAATTTGGAGAGCCATCCTGGCATAGCTACTATTATTCGCAGTAAAGTAAGCATCCATGGGTCTTGCTGAAAACATGATCATTTTTATCTTTCTATCCTGACATAATTTTCTGCGGCTAGATTTGCTTTGGTGTCTCGGAGGCTGGGACACCACAATTTAGCTATGGACAGTCAAAGGTTATGAAGACGATGGTGATGTTTTCTCGCTGAAAATACAAATAGAATAAATACTCTGCAGAGCGAAAAGTGGCCTTGTTCTGTTCAAGTTTGCGATCTACTTTTGACTTCTCCATAGTACTTTATCTTGGACTGGAGCACTTCGTTCATGTTATTAAGTTGAAAATGGGCTTCGGTCTGGTATTGGTTCAAATCGTTGCACTATAATGGAGTAATTTATTACATAGACTTAAGATATATGCTACCGAGCTCACAATTCTCATCATATTGTACTCCAGGACTCAACATTGCTAGACATACACTATGTTTCACTTCGATTGCTTAGTCTGAGCAGTGACGAAATATAATCTTCTGTGTTAGGATTTTCTATGCATATTGTTTGGCATCTGTACATTTATGTGCTGATTTTCAATTTTTATCCAACCCCCTACATATTATTGTCCAATTTGTACATTGTGCAACCAATATTTTGTCAAGCAGTCACAGGACGGCGAGGTCTGATTAGATTAGCTACTTCTGAACAAAATGATACGTGAGTATCTAAGTTCATGTACTTTTGCGAGAGCTTTTCCATTAGTCCTATTCTTACACAACTTATAATCCTTCAGATTTTTTGTGTGCTTACTTCCTTGAAGCAATTTGGTAATCCTTAGCATTACCATCTCCAGGTCCAAGAAAAAGCATTAGCATCTCCTTGCCGTTTTACTTCCAGTTCGTGTCAGCTGAGTGCAAGCTACTTCTAGCCAAAAACAAGACTGAAAGGAAATGTAGTTTTAATAGGTCTGACTGATGCATACCGTGATATGATGTTAAATAGCTTTAAACGCTTTCTTCAGTGCAATACGATTATACGATTATAAAATATTGTTTGAGTCGTCTCCTCTTGGCGACTCACCCTGTACTACTGAGAATGGTGGATTGCCAAGTAGTTTTTCAATCCTGTTTAGAACCATAGTTGAATTGTAATATTTAACATTACATATCAAACATTTTTTGAGCTTTAGGGATTTAAATGTAGTAGTCTGGATTGCCTGAGTAATGAGATTTAAAAACATGTAAAGACGTGCGTTGCACGTGCCCACTTACTAGTAAGTAGAAAAAACTCAATTACAACTACAAAAAAATCTAGTTGCAACTAAATAAAAGACTCTGTTACAATCCCACTTACAACTTAAGAAGTCACAGTCTGGAAAAAAATAGTTGCAACCATTATAGAAAAAAATCGCATCGGACGATAAAAAACAAAAATAACATCCCAAGAAACTTTTTTTTTTTTGCGAAACACAGTACAATCAAAGACGCTCATACATACGCGTACACACTCACCCCTATGAACGCACATGCACACGCACACCCTACCCCTATGAGCACCTCCAAGAGACTGCTTTGAAGAACTGATCCGGCAGGTCTTGAGATTGCTGAAGTCACCATAGGCGCCTCGCTGTCGACGGGAACGTCGCCTCCCACTGAAGAATATTCCGCCTTTTTTTATGAGACACCAAAGTGTCAAATCTGGGATTTGAACTCTGGTGTGCTGGGGATGCCACTGCCCTCCTAACCATCCAACCACAGGTTGGTTCTCACATCCCAAGAAACTAAAAAGCCCCAAGTAGAACGCTAACAGGCCAGCAACACGCCAGCCATGTAGGATCGATTGGCTCGAGTACAAAACCGAAAAGAGAGCTTGTTTGGCAGGCATATCGCGGGCCGCCAAGGAGTTGTACCTCACTTGTTGTTCATGGTCGTCAAACTTTTTTTTTTGAAATACAGTACAATTAAATACGCTCACACATACGCGTATACACTCATCCCTATAAACGCACATCCTACCCCTATGAGCACCTTTGAGAGACTACGTCGAAGAGCTGATCCGGCGGATCTTGAGATTGCCGAAGTCACCACAGACGCCTCGTTACGAGACACTAAATTATCAAATCTGCGATTTGAACTTTCGTGGACTGATGGTGCCACTGCCCTCCTAACGATCCAACCACAGACTCCACGATCGTCAAACTAGGTCTTGCTTACAATATCACTTCATGGGTCCTCCTTCCTAGCGGCGCTCGCTAGCTCTCGTTTAGCTCAATGACTGAGATAATATGGGTCAGCCCATCCTAGGCCGGCGTTTGGTATTCTGGATTTTTTTTGGCTTGTATGAGTGGCTAAAATACAATCTGTTTGGTTTTTTTTTTTAACAGAAGGCTTGAAAGCCCATCTTTAATTAACAAAGCCATCAACCGGCCAGGAGTTACAACAGGACACCACATTACACACGCACACCACGGCAGGAAAGATACACGGGTATATACAGAACGAATTACAACACTGCACTACGAGCGAGGACAAGCTTGCAGGAGTGCAGACCGCCGTTGTTCGACACCAAGGACACTGACCGGAGGCACGGTGAGGCACTGCCCGGAGCAGAATTATAGTCTTGATTCTGAGGAGAACAGCCAGGACTCCGAGCACCAGAAGCACCAACCTGTTCTCATGCCGAAGAGGGCCCCTGCCCACTCGCCTGGTTCGAAGGCGTCGAACCATCGGACATGAGAGAGGCTCACCCGAGAGCCGCAGAGGTGTTGGGCACCGGACCCGACGCCACCCTGGAGAAGACTACCTTGACAAGGATCACACCATACCGGCCGCACTGCTGAGCACTTGGACATCCACCAACGACGAGAAATCCGCCGGGAGCACCTGCAGTGGACGGGGCGGATCGCCGCCGACGCACGCATACGGGCTAGAGATCACCGCAGCTGCACAGGACCGACATTGCCCAAAGCTGCAACCTTCAGCTCCGCCAACCTACCGAAACCTCCCCAGGTGGCGCCTCCAAGAAGGTCACGGCGCAACAGCGCGTCGCCGCCGCCCAATCAACAAGATTTTGTACTTTCGTCCGGGAGGTGGGGGAAAGGTGAGCAGGAGCCCAGGACAGCAGCTACTACCTCAGAACCGACGTGAACCGTAACTCCACGCCGCAGACGCCGCCCGCCGCCGCCTCACATCCCGAGGAGTCGAGGACGCTGGACCAGGCACCCACCACGATGCCCGCCGCAGGACATCGGGGGGGACGAACCAGCGCCCTCGCTGCTCGCCGACCAGACGCATCGAGGCCGCCCACCCGAGTCAGCCCTGATGAGGCCCAGACCTAGGCCCGCCGGCCCGGATCCGGGCCCGCCGCCGCCACCCATGGCCACGGCGCGCCGTCCGCAGGGCCGCGCCGGCCGGCCGGAAGCCGAGCCGCGCCGCCACCCCGCCGGAGAAGCGCCTTCACCACGCCGTGGTCAGGCCACCGCGCCACCGCGCCAGACGTCAAGCACGGCGCCCCTGCCGACCGCGCCAGCCCGCGCCACCACAGCCACGCGGGGGAGAGAGAAGCCCCACCGCCGCCGGCGCCCCGGGGCTTTGCCCGGCGATGCCCTCTGGCGGCGGTGAGGGAGGGACGGGGGGAGGAGGGGTGGAGTTGGGTGATGTCTACGGGTGCTTCTATTCTTGTAGACAGTGTTGGGCCTCCAAGAGCAGAGGTTTGTAGAACAGCAGCAAGTTTCCCTTAAGTGGATCACCCAAGGTTTATCGAACTCAGGGAGGAAGAGGACAAAGATATCCCTCTCAAGCAACCCTGCAATCACGATACAAGAAGTCTCTTATGTCCCCAACACACCTAATACACTTGTCAGATGTATAGGTGCACTAGTTCGGCGAAGAGATAGTGAAATACAAGTGGTATGAATGAATATGAGCAGTAGTAACGAGCGCCGAGAAAAGTGCTTGCTGGCGTGCGGTTGATGGTAGTAATATTGCAGCGAGTAAACATGCGGTGAAAACGATGAAACAAGCGATGATTGCGGTATTTTGGAAACAAGGCCTAGGGATCATACTTTCACTAGTGGACACTCTCAACATTGTAATCATAAAGGGATATAAATAAGCACTTCACTATGCTACTATGAATTACTCTCTGGCAAGATAACGAACACTAATTCATCATGTAGGCAAACCTTAAAGATGCATTCCCAAGTACTAATGAACACCCCACGCTGTCACTTTGAGCATTCATAGGAGGTACTAACACACCACAATTTCATAGAGACATCCAACTCAAATCATAACTCGGTGAATAAGTATTACGTGAAATATAGCCTAAGAGACCCACATGGTGCACACACTTGTCACCTTTACACACGTGGGACAAGGAGTCTCCAGGAGATCACATAAGTAAAATCCACTTGAATAGCATAATGACATCTAGATTACAAACTCATCATATGGATCTCAATCATGTAAGGCAGCTCATGAGATCATTGTATTGAAGTACATAGGAGAGAGATTAACCACATAGCTACCGGTACAGCCCTTAGCCTCGATGGAGAACTACTCCCTCCTCATGGGAGACAACATCGTTGATGAAGATGGCGGTGGTGTCGATGGAGGAGCCTTCGGGGGCACTTCCCCGTCCCGGCGGCGTGCGGGAACGGAGACTCCTGTCCCCGGATCTTGGCTTCGCGATGGCGGTGGCTCTGGAAGGTTTCTCGTACCGTGGCTTTTTTCGTATCGAGGTTTTAGGTCGAGGACCTTTAAATAGGCGAAGAGGCGGAGTCGGAGGGCTGACGAGGCGGTGTCACAATAGGGGGGCGCGGCCCAGGCCCTGGCCGCGCCACCCTATCATCTGGGCCCACCAGGGCTCCCCTCTGGTGGCTCTCGGGTGTTCTGGAAGCTTCGTGGAAAAATAGGATGCTGGGCATTGATTTCGTCCGATTCCGAGAATATTTCCTTACTAGGATTTACGGAACCAAAAACAGCAGAAAACAGACAACGGCCCTTCGGCATCTCGTCAATAGGTTAGTTCCGGAAAATGCATCAAAACGATGTAAAGTGTGTATAAAACATGTAAGTATCATCATAAAAGTAGCATGGAACATAAGAAATTATAGATACGTTTGAGACGTATCAAGCATCCCCAAGCTTAGTTCCTACTCGCCCTCGAGTAGGTAAACGATAACAAGGATAATTTCTTAAGTGACATGCTATCATAATCTGGATCAATACAATTGTTAAGCATATGTAATGAATGCAGCGATTCAAAGCAATGGTAAAGATAATGACTAAACTATTGAATCATATAGCAAAGACTTTTCATGAATTGTACTTTCAAGACAAGCATCAATAAGACTTGCATAAGAGTTACTCATAAAGCAACAAATTCAAAGTAAAGGCATTGAAGCAACACAAAGGATGATTAAGTTTCAGCGGTTGCTTTCAACTTGTAACATGTATATCTCATGGATAATTGTCAACACAAAGCAATATAACAAGTGCAATAAGTAAACATGTAAGAATCAATGCACACAGTTGATACAAGTGTTTGCTTCGGGATAGAAATAATAGGCAAAGCTGACTCAACAATAAAGTAGATGATAGGCCCTTCGCGAGAGGAAGCATTGATTACTATATTTGTGCTAGAGCTTTTCATTTTGAAAACAAGAAACAATTTTGTCAACGGTAGTAATAAAGCATATGTGTTATGTATAAGACATCTTATAAGTTGCATGCCTCATGCATAGTATACTAATAGTGCTCGCACCTTGTCCTAATTAGCTTGGGTTAACACGGATTATCATTGCATAGCATATGTTTCAACCAAGTGTCACAAAGGGGTACCTCTATGCCGCCTGTACAAAGGTCTAAGGAGAAAGCTCGCATTGGATTTCTCGCTTTTGATTATTCTCAACTTAGACATCCACACCGGGACAACATAGACAACAGATAATGGACTCCTCTTTAATGCATAATCTTTCAACAACAGTTAATATTCTCATAAGAGATTGAGGATTAGCTGTCCACACTGAAACTTCCACCATGAATCATGGCTTTAGTTAGCGGCCCAATGTTCTTCTCTAACAGTATGCATACTCAAACCATTTGATTGTGAAAACCGCTCTTACTTCAGACAAGACGAACATGCATAGCAACTCACATGATATTCAACAAAGGTAAAGTTGATGGCGTCCCCAGAAACATGGTTACCGCTCAACAAGCAACTTATTAAGAAATAAGACACATAAGTACATATTCTTCACCACGATAGTTTTTAAGCTATTTGTCCCATGAGCTATATATTGCAAAGGCAAAGAATGGAATTTTAAAGGTAGCACTCAAGTAATGTACTTTGGAATGGCGGAGAAATACCATGTAGTAGGTAGGTATGGTGGACACAAATGGCATGGTTATTGGCTCAAGGATTTGGATGCACGAGAAGAATTCCTCTCAATACAAGGCTAGGCTAGCAAGGTTGTTTGAAGCAAACTCAAGTATAAAACGGTGCGAGCAAGACTCACATATGAACATATTGCAAGCATTATAAGACTTTACATCGTCTCCTTGTTGTTCAAACACCTTAACCGAGAAAATATCTAGACTCTAGAGAAACTAATCATGCAAACCAAATTTTGACAAGCTCTATGTAGTTCTTCATTAATAGGTACAAAGTACATGATGCAAGAGCTTAAACATGATCTATATGAGCACAACAATTGCCAAGTATCAAATTATTCAAGACATTATACCAATTACCTGATACGTCTCCAACGTATCGATAATTTCTTATGTTCCATGCCACATTATTGATGTTATCTACATGTTTTATGCACACTTTATGTCATATTCGTGCATTTTCTGGAACTAACCTATTAACAAGATGCCGAAAGTGCCGGTTCTCTGTTTTCTGCTGTTTTTGGTTCCAGAAAGTCCTGTTCGGGCAATATTCTCGGAATTGGACGAAATCAACGCCAAACCTCCTATTTTTCCCGGAAGGCATCCGGAACACCGAAGAAGGAGTCGGAGAGGGGCCAGGAGGCCACCACACCACATGGCGGCGCGGGCCGGACCACGGCCGCGCCGGCCTAGGGTGTGGCTCCCCTGTTGCCCCCCTGCGCCGCCTCTTCGCCTATAAAAGCCCTTTCGACCTAAAAACGCAGTACCAATTGACGAAACCCACAGAAACCTGCCAGAGCCGCCGCCATCGCGAAGCCAAGATCTGGGGGACAGGATCTCTGTTCCGGCACGCTGCCGGAGCGGGGAAGTGCCCCCGAAGGCTTCTCCATCGACACCGCTGCCATCTCCACCGCCATCTTCATCACCGCTGCTGCTCCCATGAGGAGGGAGTAGTTCTCCATCGAGGCTCGGGGCTGTGCCGGTAGCTATGTGGTTCATCTCTCTCCTATGTGTGTCAATACAATAATCTCATGAGCTGCCTTACATGATTGAGATTCATATGATGATGCTTGTAATCTAGATGTCATTATGCTAGTCAAGTGAGTTTTACTTATGTGATCTCCGGAGACTCCTCGTCCCACGTGTGTAAAGGTGACGAGTGTGTGCACCGTGTGGGTCTCTTAGGCTAGATTTCACGAGAATACTTATTCACCGTTGAATGGCATAGTGAGGTGCTTATTTATATCTCTTTATGATTGCAATGTGTTTGTATCACAATTTATCTATGTGCTACTCTAGTGATGTGTTATTAAAGTAGTTTTATTCCTCCTGCACGTGTGCAAAGGTGACGATGTGTGCACCGTGTTAGTACTTGGTTTATGCTATGATTATGATCTCTTGTAGATTATGAAGTTAACTATTGCTATGATAATATTGATGTGATCTATTCCTCCTACATATGCATGAAGGTGACGAGTGTGCATGCTATGCTAGTACTTGGTTTAGTCCGTTGATCTATCTTACACTAAAGGTTACTTAAACATGAGCATTATTGTGGAGCTTGTTAACTCCGGCATTGAGGGTTCGTGTAATCCTACGCAATATGTTCATCATCCAACAAAAGTGTAGAGTATGCATTTATCTGTTCTGTTATGTGATCAATGTTGAGAGTGTCCACTAGTGAAAGTGTAATCCCTAGGCCTTGTTCCTAAATACTGCGTTACTACTTGCTTGCGTTACTACTGCTGTGTTACTACTGCTACATTACTACTTGCTTGTTTACTTGTTTCATTGCGTTACTACTGCTGCAATACCACCACCATCAACTACACGCCAAGCACTTTTACGGCACCGTTGCTACTGCTCATACTTATTTATACCACCTGTATTTCACTATCTCTTCGCCGAACTAGTGCACCTATTTGGTGTGTTGGGGACACAAGAGACTTCTTGCTTTGTGGTTGCAGGGTTGCATGAGAGGGATATCTTTGACCTCTTCCTCCCTGAGTTCGATAAACCTTGGGTATCCACTTAAGGGAAACTTGCTGCTCTTCTACAAACCTCTGCTCTTGGAGGCCCAACACCGTCTACGAGAAAGGAGGGGAACGTAGACATCAAGCACTTTTACGGCGCCGTTGCCGGGGAGGAAAGGTAAAAGGCTCTCATACTACGGTCCCGGGTAAAGTATTTTTACGGCGCCGTCGTGTGTGTGCTCGAAGCTATTTCCTTTAGATCCTGCAATTGCATCTTGTTGTTTCTTGTTTACACTAGTTTGGCATAATGTACAAGAGTGAGCTTCTTATTCTATTTCCTGATTTAAAATATGGATTGTTTGATGCGAAAATTAAAAAACCTATGAAATCTTCTTTGCATGCTGGTAGTAATATTAGTATGAACGCTTTGAACACCATAGTTGACAACGATATAGAAAGTTCTAAGCTTGGGGAAGCTGGTTTGCATGATATTTTTAGTCCCCCAAGCATTGAGAAGAAAATTTTCTTTGATGATACTTTGCCTCCTATTTCTGATGATTATAATGATAGTGGTCTTTTGATGCCACTTACTGCTGAGAGTAAATTTTGTTGTGATTATACTATGCCTCCTACACTTGATGAGAATAATAATGATAGCTACTTTGTTGAATTTGCTCCCGCTATAACTAATAAAATTGATTATGCTTATGTGGAGAGTAATAATTTTATGCATGAGACTCATGATAAGAATGCTTTATGTGATAGTTATATTGTTGAGTTTGCTCATGATGCTACTGAAAGTTATTATGAGAGAGGAAAATATGGTTGTAGAAATTTTCATGTTACTAAAACACCTCTCTATGTGCTGAAATTTTTGAAGCTACACTTGTTTTATCTTCCTATGCTTGTTACTTTGCTCTTCATGAACTTGTTTATTTACAAGATTCCTATGCATAGGAAGCATGTTAGACTTAAATATGTTTTGAATTTGCCTCTTGATGCTCTCTTTTGCTTCACATACAATCTCTTCGCGAGTGCATCATTAAAACTGCTTAGCCCATCTTAATGGCTATAAAGAAAGAACTTCTTGGGAGATAACCCATGTGTTATTTTGCTACAGTACTTTGTTTTATATTTGTGTCTTGGAAGTTGTTTACTACTGTAGCAACCTCTCCTTATCTTAGTTTTATGTTTTGTTGTGCCAAGTAAAGTCTTTGATAGAAAAGTAAGTACTAGATTTGGATTACTGCGCAGTTCCAGATTTCTTTGCTGTCACGAATCTGAGCCCACTGCCCTGCAGGAAGCTCAGAAAATTATGCCAATTTACGTGCATGATCCTCAGATATGTACGCAACTTTCATTCAATTTGAGCATTTTCATTTGAGCAAGTCTGGCGGCCTAATAAAATCCATCTTTACGGACTGTTCTGTTTTGACAGATTCTGCCTTTTATTTCGCATTGCCTCTTTTGCTATGTTGGATGAATTTCTTTGATCCATTGATGTCCAGTAGCTTTATGCAATGTCCAGAAGTGTTAAGAATGATTGTGTCACCTCTGAACATGTTAATTTTTATTGTCCACTAACCCTCTAATGAGTTGTTTCGAGTTTGGTGTGGAGGAAGTTTTCAAGGGTCAAGAGAGGAGGATGATATACTACGATCAAGAAGAGTGAAAGCTCTAAGCTTGGGGATGCACCCGGTGGTTCACCCCTGCATATATCAAGAAGACTCAAGCGTCTAAGCTTGGGGATGCCCAAGGCATCCCCTTCTTCATCGACAACATTATCAGGTTCCTCCCCTGAAACTATATTTTTATTCCATCACATCTTATGTACTTTACTTGGAGCGTCTGTTTGTTTGCTTTTGTTTTTGTTTTTGTTTGAATAAATTGGATTACATCATGCTTGTGTGGGAGAGAGACACGCTCCGCTGGTTCGTATGAACACATGTGTTCTTAGCTCATAATATTCATGGCGAAGTTTCCTCTTCGTTAAATTGTTATATGGTTGGAATTGGAAAATGATACATGTAGTAATTGCTATAATGTCTTGGGTAATGTGATACTTGGCAATTGTTGTGCTCATGTTTAAGCTCTTGCATCATATACTTTGCACCTATTAGTGAAGAAATACATAGAGCATGCTAAAATTTGGTTTGCATAATTGGTCTCTCTAAGGTCTAGATAATTTCTAGTAAGGTGTTTTGAACAACAAGGAAGACAATGTATAGTCTTATAATGCTTGTAATATGTCTTTTATGTGAGTTTTGCTGTACTAGTTCATACTTGTGTTTGCTTCAAACAACCTTGCTAGCCTAAACCTTGTATCGAGAGGGAATACTTCTCATGCATCCAAATCCTTGAGCCAAACAACACTATGCCATTTGTGTCCACCATACCTACCTACTACATGGTATTTCCTGCCATTCCAAAGTAAATTGCTTGAGTGCTACCTTTAAACAATTCAAAATTTATCACCTCTGATTTTTGTGTCAATGTTTTATAGCTCATGAGGAAGTATGTGGTGTTTATCTTTCAATCTTGTTGGGCAACTTTCACCAATGGACTAGTGGCTTCATCCGCTTATCCAATAATTTTGCAAAAAGAGCTGGCAATGGGATTCCCAGTCCCAAATTAATTAACAAAAATAGACACTCCTCCATGGTATGTGATTGTTGGACGGCACCCGAAGGATTCGGTTAGCCATGGCTTGTGTAAGCAAAGGTTGGGAGGAGTGTCATCATAATAAAACTAAAATAAAAAGGCACTCCTTCATGGTATGAGATTGTTGGCGAGGCACCCGAGGATTCGGTTAGCCATGGTTTGTGAAAGAAAGGTTGGAAGGAGTGCCACCCAAAAATAAAATAAAATGGGAGCCGCTCTTTGAAGGTTTGTCCGGCAAGGGGTTAGAGTACCCGCTACCATTCGTTGACAACAACATACACCTCTCAAAACTTTATTTTTATGCTCTCTTTATGTTTTCAAAATCAAAGCTCTAGCACAAATATAGCAATCGATGCTTTCCTCTTTGAAGGACCATTCTTTTACTTTTATTGTTGAGTCAGTTCACCTATTTCTCTCCACCTCAAGAAGCAAACACTTGTGTGAACTTTGCATTGATTCTTGCATATTTGCTTATTGCATTTGTTATATTGCTTTGCATTGACAACTATCCATGAGATATACATGTTATAAGTTGAAAGCAACCGCTGAAACTTCATCTTCCTTTGTGTTGCTTCAATGCCTCTACTTTGAATTATTGCTTTATGAGTTAACTCTTATGCAAGACTTATTGATGCTTGTCTTGAAGTGCTATTCATGAAAAGTCTTTGCTTTATGATTCAGTTGTTTACTCATGTCATTACCATTGTTTTGATCGCTGCATTCACTACATATGCTTTACAAATAGTATGATCAAGGTTATGATGGCATGTCACTCCAGAAATTATCTTTGTTATCGTTTTACACGCTCGGGACGAGCGAGAACTAAGCTTGGGGATGCTGATACGTCTCCAACGTATCGATAATTTCTTATGTTCCATGCCACATTATTGATGTTATCTACATGTTTTATGCACACTTTATGTCATATTCGTGCATTTTACGGAACTAACCTATTAACAAGATGCCGAAAGTGCCGGTTCTCGTTTTCTCGCTGTTTTTGGTTTCAGAAATCCTAGTAACGGACAATATTCTCGGAATCGGACGAAATCAACGCCAAAGTTCCTATTTTCCCGGAAGGCATCCGAACACCGAAGAAGAGCCGGAGAGGGGCCACGGGGCCACCACACCACATGGCTGGCGCGGCCGGAGCCCGGCGCGCCGGCCTAGGGTGTGGCCCCCTGTGTGCCCCCTGCGCCGCCTCTTCGCCTATAAAAGCCCCTGTCGACCTGAAAACCCGAGTACCAATTGACGAAACCCACGAAACCTGCCGGAGCCGCCGCCATCGCGAAGCCAAGATCCGGGGGACGGGATCTCTGTTCCGGCACCGCTGCCGGAGCGGGGAAGTGCCCCGGAAGGCTTCTCCATCGACACCGCTGCCATCTCCACCGCCATCTTCATCACCGCTGCTGCTCCCATGAGGAGGGAGTAGTTCTCCATCGAGGCTCGGGGCTGTACCGGTAGCTATGTGGTTCATCTCTCTCCTATGTGTGTCAATACAATAATCTCATGAGCTGCCTTACATGATTGAGATTCATATGATGATGCTTGTAATCTAGATGTCATTATGCTAGTCAAGTGAGTTTTACTTATGTGATCTCCGGAGACTCCTCGTCCCACGTGTGTAAAGGTGACAGTGTGTGCACCGTGTGGGTCTCTTAGGCTAGATTTCACGGAATACTTATTCACTGTTGAATGGCATAGTGAGGTGCTTATTTATATCTCTTTATGATTGCAATGTGTTT
>NC_061514.1:45806277-45828754 GCF_022539505.1 Lolium rigidum | reverse complement strand
AAGCAAGCAGAAACACTATCTGGCAGAAACACCGGCGATGGCCTGATTGCTGGAGAGGAGAGGGGAAAATAGCCCCGCCGGATCTGCACTGCAGCTGCAGGGCGGGTTCCGCTTCAGAGAGGGGGCCGGAGGAGTCCTTGCTCTGTCCAAACAAAGCTATCGTCGCCGCGTGAAAAGATATTTTCTTGTAATGCAGGATTGGCCCATCCAAAGATTGACTGCTAAGATCATCTTACCCCGCGACTAGTCCCATTTTGTTAGTTTCTCTTTCCACCGGCAGGTTTTAGCCAAACCTGTTGGATCGTGTGTTTGAGCCGGCTGTTTGTCTTCTATTAATATATCGAGCAACTCATCTGCCGAATTTTTGACTGCCGAATTCTCAAAAAGAAGAAAATTGCTTGCTATATCCTCTATGTTTTCGCTCCTTCAACGGGCCGCGATGCAAACGGACCATACGTGTTGAAAATGTCGTCTGGTAATGCTCCAGCTTAGGCATAGTGATCGGGCTGTCTGTAGCGATGCAAATACGTCTCAAAAATATGTTAGATTCTGCGGACGCTGCGTGGATGCTGGAGGACGCCCCAAGTGACCACTCGCTTTTCTACTGGACCCGCCTGGCAGCGAGCCTGTATCAAGGGCATTGTTTCTACGGCCATCGCTTCCGCGTCTGAGCTGCAGCCTTCACCATCAAAACTGCGACAACCTCTTCTGCGCACGCACTAGCGGGTGGCGGCTTAGCTTCTGCGCCGCCTTCAATATCATCGTTTTCCGCGAGCGGCCAGTCTTAAAAGTCGACTGGCATCGTTCCTGGCATCGTCCACAGTAGGACACCTCCACTCCCACCACCGCCGCGCGTCGCCGAAGTACCATGGGGAAGAAGAAGAAGAACGACTTCGAGGTGTCCGACAGCGGCACTAAGAAAGCGGTGCGGCTGCACATGGTGTCGCTGCCCGTCCACGTGGCGCGGCTCATGCACGCAAACTGGACGCCGTGCGACAGCTGGGGGACGTGCACATACCTGGCGGCTGGCGGCTCAGCTACCTTCGGGTGCCTATCCCGCCCGCTCCGAGATCCGGTCCAGGCCTGCCGCCTGACCTCCGCGTCGATCTCGCGTACGCTATCGACCCCGACACGTGGCACACGTGGCGCGAGACCAAAAAGGATCCGAGGAGGAGGGCGGGGTTCCCCGACGACAGGGACGTCCCCTTCGACCATCTACCGGCGCCTGCAGAGGACGACGACGATGAGGAGGAGAAGTACAGCGAGGCGTGATGTCTACGGGAGCTTCTATTCTTGTAGACAGTGTTGGGCCTCCAAGAGCAGAGGTTTGTAGAACAGCAGCAAGTTTCCCTTAAGTGGATCACCCAAGGTTTATCGAACTCAGGAAGGAAGAGGTCAAAGATATCCCTCTCATGCAACCCTGCAACCACAAAGCAAGAAGTTTCTTGTGTCCCCAACACACCTAATAGGTGCACTAGTTCGGCGAAGAGATAGTGAAATACGGTGTGGTATGAATGAATATGAGCAGTAGTAACGGCGCCGAGAAAATAGCTTGCTGGCGTGTAGTTGATGGTGGTAATATGGTAGCAGTAGTAACGCGAGTAAAACGAGTAAACAAGCAGCGATAGCGATATTTAGGAACAAGGCCTAGGGAATAGACTTTCACTAGTGGACACTCTCAACTTTGATCACATAACGGAATAGATAAATGCATACTCTACACCCTCTTGTTGGATGATGAACACCACTAACTGTGTAGGATTACAAGAACCCTCAATGCCGGAGTTAACAAGCTCCACAATATTCAATGTTCATATTTAAATAACCTTAGAGTGCATGACAGATCAACACAACTAAACCAAGTACTAATACAGCATGCACACTGTCACCTTCACACTATGTAGGAGGAATAGATCACATCAATACCATCATAGCAATAGTTAACTTCACAATCTACAAGAGATCATAATCATAGCCTACGCCAAGTACTAACACGGATGCACACACTTGTCACCATTACACCGTGCGGGAGGAATAAACTACTTTAATAACATCACTAGAGTAGCACATAGATAAATTGTGATACAAAACACATTGCAATCATAAAGAGATATAAATAAGCACTTCACTACGCCATTCATAACGGTGAATAAGTATTCGTGAAATATAGCCTAAGAGACCCACACGGTGCACACACTTGTCACCTTTACACACGTGGGACAAGGAGTCTCCCGGAGATCACATAAGTAAAACCCACTTGACTAGCATAATGACATCTAGATTACAAGCATCATCATATGAATCTCAATCATGTAAGGCAGCTCATGAGATTATTGTATTGAAGTACATAGGAGAGAGATTAACCACATAGCTACCGGTACAGGCCCGAGCCTCGATGGAGAACTACTCCCTCCTCATGGGAGACAGCAGCGTTGATGAAGATGGCGGTGGTGTCGATGGAGGAGCCTTCCGGGGGCACTTCCCCGTCCCGGCGGCGTGCCGGAACGGAGACTCCTGTCCCCCGGATCTTGGCTTCGCGATGGCGGCGGCTGCGGAAGGTTTTCCGTATCGTGGCTCTCGGTGCCGGGGGTTTCGCGATGGAGGCTTTAAGTAGGCGGAAGGGCAACGCGGGGGGCCACACGAGGGCCCCACACCATAGGCCGGCGCGGCCAAGACCTAGGCCGCGCCGCCCTAGTGTGGCGGCGCCTCGTGGTCCCACTTCGACTCCCCTTCGGTCTTCTGGAAGCTTCGTGGCAAAATAGGACCCTGGGCGTTGATTTCGTCCAATTCCGAGAATATTTCGTTACTAGGATTTCTGAAACCAAAAACAGCGAGAAAACAACGAATCGGCTCTTCGGCATCTTGTTAATAGGTTAGTTCCAGGAAATGCACGAATATGATATAAAGTGTGCATAAAACATGTAGATATCATCAATAATGTGGCATGGAACATAAGAAATTATCGATACGTCGGAGACGTATCAGCATCCCCAAGCTTAGTTCTGCTCGTCCCAAGCGAGTAAAACGATAACAAAGATAATTTCGGAGTGACATGCCATCATAACCTTGATCATACTATTTGTAAACATATGTAATGAATGCAGCGATCAAAACAATGGTAATGACATGAGTAAACAAGTGAATCATAAAGCAAAGACTTTTCATGAATAGTACTTCAAGACTAGCATCAATAAGTCTTGCATAAGAGTTAACTCATAAAGCAATAAATCAAAGTAAAGGTATTGAAGCAACACAAAGGAAGATTAAGTTTCAGCGGTTGCTTTCAACTTGTAACATGTATATCTCATGGATAATTGTCAACATAGAGTAATATAACAAGTGCAATATGCAAGTATGTAGGAATCAATGCACGAGTTCACACAAGTGTTTGCTTCTTGAGGTGGAGAGAGATAGGTGAACTGACTCAACATAAAAGTAAAAAGAATGGTCCTTCAAAGAGGAAAGCATCGATTGCTATATTTGTGCTAGAGCTTTTATTTTGAAAACATGAAACAATTTTGTCAACGGTAGTAATAAAGCATATGAGTTATGTAAATTATATCTTACAAGTTGCAAGCCTCATGCATAGTATACTAATAGTGCCCGCACCTTGTCCTAATTAGCTTGGACTACCGGATCATTGCAATACACATGTTTTAACCAAGTGTCACAATGGGGTACCTCCATGCCGCTCGTACAAAGGTCTAAGGAGAAAGCTCGCATTTTGGATTTCTCGCTTTTGATTATTCTCAACTTAGACATCCATACCGGGACAACATGGACAACGAGATAATGGACTCCTCTTAAATGCATAAGCATGTGGCAACAATTATTATTCTCATATGAGATTGAGGATATATGTCCAAAACTGAAACTTCCACCATGAATCATGGCTTTAGTTAGCGGCCCAATGTTCTTCTCTAACAATATGTATGCTCCAACCATTAAGGTGGTAGATCTCTCTTACTTCAGACAAGACGGACATGCATAGCAACTCACATGATATTCAACAAAGGGTAGTTGATGGCGCCCCCAGAAACATGGTTATCGCACAACAAGCAACTTAATAAGAGATAAAGTGCATAAGTACATATTCAATACCACAATAGTTTTTAAGCTATTTGTCCCATGAGCTATATATTGTAAAGGTGAAGAATGGAAATTTTAAAGGTAGCACTCAAGCAATTTACTTTGGAATGGCGGAGAAATACCATGTAGTAGGTAGGTATGGTGGACACAAATGGCATAGTGGTTGGCTCAAGGATTTTGGATGCATGAGAAGTATTCCCTCTCGATACAAGGTTTAGGCTAGCAAGGTTATTTGAAACAAACACAAGGATGAACGGTGCAGCAAAACTCACATAAAAGACATATTGTAAACATTATAAGACTCTACACCGTCTTCCTTGTTGTTCAAAACTCAATACTAGATATTATCTAGACTCTAGAGAAACCAAATATGCAAATCAAATTAGCAAGCTCTAAGTGTTTCTTCATTAATGGGTGCAAAGTATATGATGCAAGAGCTTAAACATGAGCACAACAATTGCCAAGTATCAAATTATTCAAGACATTTTAGAATTACTACATGTAGCATTTTCCAATTCCAACCATATAACAATTTAACGAAGAAGAAACTTCGCCATGAATACTATGAGTAAAGCCTAAGGACATACTTGTCCATATGCTACAGCGGAGCGTGTCTCTCTCCCATACAAGTGAATGCTAGGATCCATTTTATTCAAACAAAACAAAAACAAAAACAAACCGACGCTCCAAGCAAAGCACATAAGATGTGGCCGAATAAAAATATAGTTTCGGGGGAGGAACCCGATAATGTTGTCGATGAAGAAGGGGATGCCTTGGGCATCCCCAAGCTTAGACGCTTGAGTCTTCTTAGAATATGCAGGGGTGAACCACCGGGGCATCCCCAAGCTTAGAGCTTTCACTCTCCTTGATCATATTGTATCATACTCCTCTCTTGATCCTTGAAAACTTCCTCCACACCAAACTCGAAACAACTCATTAGAGGGTTAGTGGACAATAAAAATTAACATGTTCAGAGGTGACACAATCATTCTTAACACTTCTGGACATTGCATAAAGCTACTGGACATTAATGGATCAAAGAAATTCATCCAACATAGCAAAAGAGGCTATGCGAAATAAAAGGCAGAATCTGTCAAAACAGAACAGTCCGTAAAGATGGATTTTATTAAGGCACCAGACTTGCTCAAATGAAAATGCCCAAATTGAATGAAAGTTGCGTACATATCTGAGGATCACTCACGTAAATTGGCATAATTTTCTGAGTTACCTACGAGAGAATTAGACCCGGATTCGTGACGACAAAGAAATATGTTTACGCGCAGTAATCCAAATCTAGTATGAACCTTACTATCAAAGACTTTACTTGGCACAACAATGCAACAAAACTAAGATAAGGAGAGGTTGCTACAGTAGTAACAACTTCCAAGACTCAAATACAAAATAAAAGTACTGTAGCAAAATAAACACATGGATATCTCCCAAGAAGTTCTGTCTTTATAGCCATTAAGATGGGCTCAGCAGTTTTAATGATGCACTCGCAAGAAATAGTATTTGAAGCAAAAGAGAGCATCAAGAGGCAAATTCAAAACACATTTAAGTCTAACATGCTTCCTATGCATAGGAATCTTGTAAATAAACAAGTTCATGAAGAGCAAAGTAACAAGCATAGGAAGATAAAACAAGTGTAGCTTCAAAAATTTCAGCACATAGAGAGGTGTTTTAGTAACATGAAAATTTCTACAACCATATTTTCCTCTCTCATAATAACTTTCAGTAGCATCATGAGCAAACTCAACAATATAACTATCACATAAAGCATTCTTATCATGAGTCTCATGCATAAAATTATTACTCTCCACATAAGCATAATCAATTTTATTAGTAATAGTGGGAGCAAATTCAACAAAGTAGCTATCATTATTATTCTCATCAAGTGTAGGAGGCATAGTATAATCACAACAAAATTTACTCTCCATAGTAGGTGGCACCAAAAGACCACTATCATTATAATCATCATAAATAGGAGGCAAAGTATCATCAAAGAAAATTTTCTCCTCAATGCTTGGGGGACTAAAAAGATCATGAAAACCAGCTTCCCCAAGCTTAGAACTTTCTATATCATTATCAACAATGGTGTTCAAAGCGTTCATACTAATATTACTACCGGCATGCAAATAAGATTTCATAGGTTTTTTAATTTTCGCATCAAACAATCCATGTTTTAAATCAGGAAATAGAATAAGAAGCTCATTCTTGTCCATTATGCCAAACTAGTGTAAACAAGAAACAAAAAGATGCAATTGCAGGATCTAAAGGAAATAGCTTCGAGTACTTACAATGGCGAAAATAGCTTAGTAGCCGAGATCCGGAGTGTGAGTACCTTTTACCTTTCCTCCCCGGCAACGGCGCCAGAAAATAGCTTGATGTCTACGGGAGCTTCTATTCTTGTAGACAGTGTTGGGCCTCCAAGAGCGAGAGGTTTGTAGAACAGCGGCAAGTTTTCCTTAAGTGGATCACCCAAGGTTTATCGAACTCGGGGAGGAAGAGGTCAAAGATATCCCTCTCATGCAACCCTGCAACCACAAAGCAAGAAGTCTCTTGTGTCCCCAACACACCTAATAGGTGCACTAGTTCGGCGAAGAGATAGTGAAATACAGGTGGTATGAATGAATATGAGCAGTAGTAACGGCGCCAGAAAATAGCTTGCTGGCATGTAGTTGATGATGGTAATATGGTAGCAGTAGTAACGCAGTAAAACAGTAAACAAGCAGCGATAGCAGTATTTAGGAACAAGGCCTAGGGAATAGACTTTCACTAGTGGACACTCTCAACTTTGATCACATAACAGAATAGATAAATGCATACTCTACACCCTCTTGTTGGATGATGAACACCACTAACCGTGTAGGATTACAAGAACCCTCAATGCCGGAGTTAACAAGCTCCACAATATTCAATGTTCATATTTAAATAACCTTAGAGTGCATGACGAGATCAACACAACTAAACCAAGTACTAATACAGACATGCACACTCGTCACCTTCACACTATGTAGGAGGAATAGATCACATCAATACCATCATAGCAATAGTTAACTTCACAATCTACAAGAGATCATAATCATAGCCTACGCCAAGTACTAACACGGATGCACACACTGTCACCATTACACCGTGCAGGAGGAATAAACTACTTTAATAACATCACTAGAGTAGCACATAGATAAATTGTGATACAAAACACATTGCAATCATAAAGAGATATAAATAAGCACTTCACTACGCCATTCATAACGGTGAATAAGTATTCGTGAAATATAGCCTAAGAGACCCACACGGTGCACACACTTGTCACCTTTACACACGTGGGACAAGGAGTCTCCGGAGATCACATAAGTAAAACCCACTTGACTAGCATAATGACATCTAGATTACAAGCATCATCATATGAATCTCAATCATGTAAGGCAGCTCATGAGATTATTGTATTGAAGTACATAGGAGAGAGATTAACCACATAGCTACCGGTACAGCCCCGAGCCTCGATGGAGAACTACTCCCTCCTCATGGGAGACGAGCAGCGTTGATGAAGATGGCGGTGGTGTCGATGGAGGAGCCTTCCGGGGGCACTTCCCCGTCCGGCGGCGTGCCGGAACGAGACTCCTGTCCCCCAGATCTTGGCTTCGCGATGGCGGCGGCTCTGGAAGGTTTTCCGTATCGTGGCTCTCGGTACTGGGGGTTTCGCGATGGAGGCTTTAAGTAGGCGGAAGGGCAACGCGGGGGGCCACACGAGGGCCCCACACCATAGGCCGGCGCGGCCAAGACCTAGGCCGCGCCGCCCTAGTGTGGCGGCGCCTCGTGGCCCCACTTCGACTCCCCTTCGGTCTTCTGGAAGCTTCGTGGCAAAATAGGACCCTGGGCGTTGATTTCGTCCAATTCCGAGAATATTTCGTTACTAGGATTTCGAAACGAAAAACAGCAGAAAACAAGAATCGGCTCTTCGGCATCTTGTTAATAGGTTAGTTCCAGGAAATGCACGAATATGATATAAAGTGTGCATAAAACATGTAGATATCATCAATAATGTGGCATGGAACATAAGAAATTATCGATACGTCGGAGACGTATCAAGGCGCTGGCCTACCACAATGAGGAGGCCAAGGACGACTACGTCGCCTGCATTTTTCAGGAATGGCGGAGGGCCGGAAGTTTGATTACCCGAAGGAGATGACGGACGACGAGATCGCGAGGTTCGGCGTCCTCGTCTCGGAGGTCACCGACTGGTGCACCCGCCGCTGGCCCAGTACGCCGCCGGCATCATGCCACCGGGCCTCACGGAGGAAGAGGCCCTACGACGGGCACTCGAGGACTCGATCACGCAACCGGTGCAACCGCCGCCTCCACCTCCGCCGTACAACCCGTGGGGGGCTCCACCTCCACCACAGGCGTGGGATGCGCCACCACCACCACCGGCCTAGGATGCTCAACCTCCATCGCCGGTCTGGGCTGCTCCAGCTCCACCACCGCCTGCGGCACCAACTTATGTTCCACCGCTTGCGAACTGGCCGTGGGCGGTACCGGAGCTCGTCGTGATCGACAGTGATGTAGTGCAGTTGGGAAACTCCAAGAGGAAGGTATGATGAGCACAACAACATGTTTTCCCTCAATAAGAAACCAATGTTTAACCAACCAGTAGGAGAAATAAATCACTTCTGAAGGTGTTGCTGGCTGACTTTGGCAAAGCGCACTACCGGTGTCAACACACACAGCACAATCAAACTACTTTTCCCCAACTTACAGTGAGGTTGTCAATCTCATTGGTTTTGCTGAAAACAAAGGTTAGACGTATAGTGTGGAAAAAGATGTTTGTTTGAAGTGAAATAAAGAGAACAGTACTTGCAGTAAAGAAACGGAACATGTGTTTGCAGTAGATGATTTTATCAGTGTAAAAGAAAGGACCGGGGTCCACAGTTCACTAGAGGTGTCTCCCCATAAAGATAAGTAACATGCTGGGTAAACAAATTACAGCTGGGCAATTGACAAAATAAATATCATACATGACAAGTTGATTACTATGAGATTCATTTGGGCATTACAACAAGATTCATAGACCGTAATCTAACTGCATCTATGACTAATAATCCACCCTCTGGATATCATTCGAAAAATTTGGGTATTAAGTTGCAAGCAATAGATTATTGCATTAAGTAAAGTGTGTAAAGCAAACAATAGAATTATCCTTGGATAAAGTGTTGTTGTTTTCTCCCTAGTAGCAACAACACATCTACAACCTTAGGAGTTATTGTCACTCTCCCAGATTACTAGAGGCATGAACCCACTATCGAGCATAAATACTACCTCTTGGTGTCACAAGCACATACTTGGCCAGAGCATCTACTAGCAACGAAGTCATGGGTTCGTTGCATGGAATACAAAAATATTCTACCGCGAATAAGAACAAGTCCAAGATCCAATCTAGGAGAAGGTAAGATCTAATCTATGAAGATCGAAGCAACGAGAAAGAATAGATACTAACCCTCGTAGATCCAAAGCCTAAACGAGATCAGATCTCGTGGTTGATGTAGACGATCGTACCGGTGCTGCAATCCGGCAGCACTTCCTTACTCGGTCGCACGTACGATGTCGATGCAGTCCTTCCTCTCCCCGTTCCAGCGGGCAGCGGAGGTTTGGTAGATCTCCTCGGAATCCCAGCTGCACGATGGCGTAGTGGTGGTGGTGGAGGAGAAAACATGCAGGGCTTCGCCAAGCCGGAGCAGGTGTATGGAGGAGAGAGGGGCGGCCAGAGCTAGGGTTTAGGGTTGGGGTGTGCCCCTGCCCCCTCCCCTCTTTATATAGGGGGGAGGTCGGTTGGGGTGGCCCCCCCCCACGCCCCATCTAGGGCTAGGGCCGACAGCCAAGGAGGGGGGGAGTTTTCTTCCCCCGCCCCCCAAGTTGATCCCCCTGAGGGTTTTGGGGAAACCCTAGTGGGTTGGCTGGATGGGCCTTGAGGGGCATGTGCCCCTGGCCCATTAGGGATAGGCTGCACCCCTTGGCCCATGCTGGCCCTCCTAGGGTCGTGGGCCCACTGGTGGACTCCCCAGAAACTTCTAGAAACTCCCCGGTCTTCCATCGGAAAAATCCCAAACTTTTCCAAAACCTAGAAATCAACTTCCCTTATACGAATCCTATTATGCGGACCATTCCGGACCTCCTCGTGATGTCATGGATCCCATCCGAGAATCCGAACAACATTCGGTCTCCATCTCATATTCTGAAGCTACTATACAACATCGAACCTTAAGCGCGTCACCCTACGGTTCGTGAACTATGCGGACATGATAGGGACTCCTCTCCGACCAATAACCAATAGCGGGACCTGGAGATCCATAATGGCTCCCACACAGTCAGCGATAACTCAGCGATCGATTGAACCATTAACATACGATACCGATTCCCTTTGTCACGCGATACTTTACTTGTCCGAGGTTTGATCATCTGTATCTCCATACCTAGTTCAATCTCGTTACCGACAAGCACTTTTTACTCGTACCGTGGTATGCCATCTCTTGTGAACTTGTCACATGCTTGCAAGCTAATTTAGACGACATTTCACTGAGAGGGCCCAGAGCATATCTATCCGTCATTAGGATGGACAAATTCCACTCTTGAACCATATGTTCAACTTATACTTTCCGAATACTTAATCCCATCTTTATAACCACCCATTTACGCAGTGGTGTTTGATGTAATCAAAGCACCCATCCGACATAACTAATTTCCATGATCTCATGGCCGAAGGACTAGGTAACTATGTATCGAAAGTCTATAGGAAGATGAACTTAATGACTTGATCTTATGCTACGCTTATTATGGGTGTGTCCATTATATCATTCACTCAATGAAATAACCTTGTTATTAACAACATCCAATGTTCATGACCAGGAAACCATGATCATCTATTAATCAACAAGCTAGTTTAATAAGAGGCTTACTAGGGACTCTTTTTTGTTTACATAACACACAAGTATTAATGTTTCCGGTTAATACAATTATAGCATGGGATGCAAACATTTATCATAAACATAAATATATAATAATAACCACTTTATTATTGCCTCTTGAGAATATCTCCAACAGTCTCCCACTTGCACTAGAGTCAATAATCTAGATTACATGGTAATGTACCTAACACCCATGGCGTTCTGGTGTATGTCATGTTTTGCTCTAGGGAGGGATTTAGTCAACGGATCCACCACATTTAGATCTGTGTGTACTTTGCAAATCTTTATGTCACCATCTTCGACATACTCGCGAATCACATGAAAACGCAGCTTGATATGCTTTAGCTTCTTGTGTGACCTTGGCTCTTGTGCATTGGCTATGGCACCCATGTTATCACAATAGATGGTCAATGGGTCCAATGCACTAGGAACAACACCAAGCTCAGTAATGAACCTCTTCATCCACATCGCTTCCAATGAAGCCTCTGAAGCCGCTATGTATTCAGATTCAGTTGAATACTTCGCCACCACGCTCTGCTTAGCACTCATCCAGCTTACTACAACACCATTCAAAATAAACACGTACCCATATTGAGATTTAGAGTCATCTGGATCAGTGTTCCAACTAACATCGGTGTAACTGGTTACAACGAGCTCTTGGTCACCTCCATAAAAAGAAGCATATCCTTAGTCCTTTTCAAGTACTTCAGGATATTCTTGACTGCTATCTAGTGCTCCATTCTTGGATCACTTTGATATCTGCTGGTCAAACTAACAACATGTGTGATATCCGCTCTAGTACATAGCATGGCATACATGATAGAGCCTACTGCCGAAGCATAGGGGATCTTGTTCATACTTTCTCTTTCTTCTGCTGTAGCCGGACCTTGATTCTTACTCAAGACCTTACCTGGTAACATGGGCAAGAACCCTTTCTTGCTTTCATCTATTCTAAACTTCTTTAGAATCTTTTCCACGTATGTACTCTGTGAAAGCCCTATTAGGCGTCTTGATCTATCTCTATAAATCTTGATGCCTAAAATATATGCTGCTTCTCCAAGGTCTTTCATTGAAAAACACTTATTCAAATAACCTTTAATACTGCTTAGAAGTTCTACATCATTCCCAATCAACAATATGTCATCTACATATAATATCAGGAATGCTACAGAGCTCCCACTCACTTTCTTGTAAATACACGCCTCACCATGAGTCTGTATAAATCCAAAGTTTTTGATCACCTTATCAAAGTGTCGGTTTCAACTCCGGGATGCTTGCTTCAGTCCATAAATGGAACGTTGAAGTTTGCATACCTTGTCAGCATTTTTAGGATCGACAAAACCTTTGGGTTGTACCATATACAACTCTTCCTTAATGTCACCATTAAGAAACGCCGTTTTGACATCAATTTGCTAAATTTCATAATCGAAAAATGCAGCTATTGCTAACAAAATCCTCACAGACTTTACCTTCGCTACAGGTGAGAAAGTCTCATCGTAGTCAATTCCTTGAATTTGTCGGAACCCTTTCGTGACAAGTCGAGCTTTATAGACAGTAATATTACCATCAACATCTGTTTTCTTTTGAAGATCCATTTATTCTCGATAGCCTTGCGGCTATCAGATAAGTCTACCAAAGTCCATACTTGGTTATCATACATGGATCCCATTTCGGATTTCATGGCCTCTTGCCATTTGTTGGAATCTGGGCTCATCATTGCTTCCTCATACGTCGCAGGGTCTTCATCATTGTTGTCCACAATCATGACATTTAGTCATGGGTCATACCAATCAGGAGTGGTAGTTACCCTCGTCGACCTGCGAGGTTCAGTAGCAACTTCATTCGAAGTTCATGATCATCATCATTTGCTTCCTCTCTTATCGGTGCAGGCGGCACGGGAACATCTTCCTGTGCGGCGCTACTCTCAAGTTCGAGAGAAGGTTCAATAACCTCGTCGAGTTCTACTTTCCTTCCAGTCACTTCTTTCGAGAGAAACTCCTTCTCAAGAAAGGATCCGTTCTTGGCAACGAAAACTTTGCCTTTGGATCTGTGATAGAAGGTATACCCAATAGTTTCCTTAGGGTACCCTATGAAGACGCATTTCTCCGCTTTGGGTTCAAGCTTGTCAGGTTGTAACTTATTTACATAAGCCTCACACCCCCAAACTTTAAGGAACGACAGCTTAGGTTTCTTACCAAACCATAATTCATATGGTGTCGTTTCAACGGATTTAGATGGTGCCCTATTTAAAGTGAATGCGGCTGTCTCTAATGCATAACCCCCCCCCCCCAAACGATAACGGCAAATCTGTAAGAGACATCATAGACCGAACCATATCTAAGAGAGTTCGATTATGATGTTCGGACACACCATTGCGCTGTGGTGTTCCCGGCGGTGTCAGCTGCGAAAGTATTCCGCATTTCTTCAAATGCATGCCAAACTCATAACTCAGATATTCACCTCCGCGATCAGAACGCAGAAATTTAATCTTCTTATTACGGTGGTTTTCTACTTCACTTTGGAATTCCTTAAACTTCTCGAAAGTTTTGGACTTATGTTTCATAAAGTAAATATACCCATATCTACTCAGATCATCCGTGAAGGTTAGAACACAACGATAACCACCGCGTGATGCTACACTCATACCAGAGAATGGAGTCTTAGTCATTTTAGCCATTAGACATGCTTCACATCTATCAAGTTATTCAAAATCAAGTGATTCAAGAAGTCCATCAGAATGGAGTTTCTTCATGCGCTTCACTCCAATATGACCAAGACGAGAGTGCCACATATAAGTAGAATTATCATTCAATTTAATTCGTTTAGCATCAATGTTATGAACATGTGTATCAGTACTATCGAGATTTAACAAGAATAAACCATTCATCTAAGGTGCATGACCATAAAAGATATTACTCATATAAATAGAACAACCATTATTCTCTGATTTAAATGAATAACCATCTCGCAATAACAAGATCCAGATATAATGTTCATGCTTAACGTAGGCACCAAATAACAGTTATTTAGATTTAAAACTAATCCCGAAGGTAGATATAGAGGGAGTGTGCCGATGGCGATCACATCAAACTTGGATCCATTTCCAACGCGCATCGTCACCTTGTCCCTTGCTAGTCTTCGCTTATTCCGTAGCTCCTATTTCGAGTTACAAATGTGAGCAACCGAACCGGTATCAAATACCCAGGCACTACTACGATTACTAGTAAGATAAACATCAATAAAATGTACATCATATATACCTTCCTTTTTGACTTGGCCGCTCTTCATATCAGCCAGGTACTTGGGGCAATTCCACTTCCAGTGCCCATCATCCTTGAAGTAATAGCACACAGTATCAGGCTTAGGGCTAGCCTTGGGCTTCTTAGGAGGCGCAGCAACTTTCTTGCCGCCCTTCTTGAAGTTTCCCTTCTTGTTAGGTTGGCCCTGCTTCTTGAAACTGGTGGTCTTGTTGACCATCAACACTTGATGCTCTTTCTGTATCTCCACCTCGGCATATTTCAGCATGGAGAAGAGTTTAGGTAACTCTTTGTTCATGTTCTGCATGTTGTACTTCATCACGAAGTTCTTATAACTAGGTGGCAGTGATTGGAGGACACGATGAATACCTAGCTGGTTAGGAATCACAATTCCCAAGTCACTGAGCTTCTTCGCGTGCCCAGACATCATGATCACGTGCTCGCTAACGGAGCTACCCTCTTCCATCATACAATCAAAAAACTGTTTCGATGCCTCATAGCTTTCCACGGCCGCATGAGTTTCAAAGATAGCTTAATTTGAGCTCACGGACTAGCTCACAGGGGTCGTGGTTTTCAAAACGCTTTTGAAGCTCTGCCTCTAGGCCGTACATGATGGCACACTGAACTTGGGAGTAGTGAATCTTCTGAGTCTCGTAAACATTCTTTACCTCCTCGGTAGCAGTCAAGGAAGGTGGGGGACCTAGCGGTGCATCGAGCACATATTGCAGTTGTCCAGCAGTGAGGACAATCCTCACATGATAGATCCAATCCGTGAAGTTTCTTCCATTGTTCTTAAGTTTCCCTTTCTCTAGGAACTGATTAAAATTGATGGTGGGGGCAGCCATGATCTACAACATATTTGCAAAAAGTTCAGACTAAGTTTATGATAAATTGATTTCATTTTAATTCTTAAATTAACTAGGTGAACTCCCACTCAAAACAACATCCGTCACATTGTCTTAGTGATTACACTCATTGTGTTCTACTCGTGCAACAGATCTATGCATAAACACGGCTCTGATACCACTGATGGGTTCATTGCATGGAAAACAAAAAAAATCTACCACGAATAAGAACAAATCCAAGATGCAATCTAGGAGAAGGCAAGATCTAATCTATGAAGATCAAAGCAACGAGAAAGAATAGATACTAACCCTCGTAGATCCAAAGCCTAAATGAGATCAGATCTTGTGGTTGATGTAGATGATCATTCCGGTGCTGCAATCCGGCAGCACTTCCGTACTCGGTCGCACGCACGGTGTCGATGTAGTCCTTCCTATCCCCGTTCCAGTGGCCAGAAGAGGTGTGGTAGATCTCCTCGAAATCCCAGCAGCACGACGGCGTGGTGGTGGTGGTGGAGGAGAAAACCTGCAGGGCTTCGCCAAGCCGGAGCAGGTGTATGGAGGAGAGAGGGGGCGGCCAGAGCTAGGGTTTAGGGTTGGGGTGTGCCCCTGCCCCTCCCCTCTTTATATGGGGGGAGGTCGGTTGGGGTGGCCCCTCACGCCTCATCTAGGGCTAGGGCCAGCGGCCAAGGAGGGGGGAGTTTTCTTCTCCCCAAGTTGGCCTCCCCTAGGGTTTTGGGGAAACCCTAGTGGGTTGGCCGGCTGGGCCTTGAGGGGCATGTTCCCCTGGCTCATTAGGGCTAGGCTGCACCCCCTCGGCCCATGCTAGCCTGCCTAGGGTCATGGGCCCACTGGTGGACCCCCCTGGAACCTTCTAGAACCTTCCCGGTCTTCCACCGAAAAAATCCCGAACTTTTCCGAAACCTAGAAATCAATTTCCCTTATACGAATGTTATTCTCCGGACCATTCCGGACCTCCTCGTGATGTCCTGGATCCCACCGAGACTCCGTACAATATTCGGTCTCCATCTCATATTATGAAGCTACTATACAACATCGTACCTTAAGCGCGTCACACTACAGTTTGTGAACTATGCGGAAATGATCGAGACTCCTCTCCGACCAATAACCAATAGTGGGACCTTGAGATCCATAATGGCTCCCACACATTCAGCGATAACCCAGTGATCGATTAAACCATTAACATACGATACCGATTTCCTTTGTCACGCGATACTTTACTTGTCCGAGGTTTGATCATCGGTATCTCCATGCCTAGTTCAACCTATAGTTACCGACAAGCACTCTTTACTCGTACCATAGTATGTCATCTCTTGTGCCCTTGTAACATGCTTGCAAGCTAATTTAAACGACATTCCACCGAGAGGGCCCAGAGCATATCTATCCATCATTAGGATGAACAAATTCCACTCTTGAACCATATGCCTCAACTTATACTTTCCGAATACTTAATCCCATCTTTATAACCACCCATTTACGCAGTGGTGTTTGATGTAATCAAAGTACCCATCCGACATAAGTGATTTACATGATCTCATGGCCGAAGGACTAGATAACTATGTATCGAAAGTCTATAGCAAGATGAACTTAATGACTTGATCTTATGCTACGCTTATTATGGGTGTGTCCATTATATCATTCACTCAATGACATAAACTTGTTATTAACAACATCCAATGTTCATCATCAGGAAACCATGATCTCATCTATTAATCAACAAGCTAGTTTAACAAGAGGCTTACTAGGGACTCTTTTCTGTTTACATAACACACAAGTATTAATGTTTCCGGTTAATAAAATTATACTATGGGATGCAAACATTTATCATAAACACAAAGATATAATAGTAACCACTTTATTATTGCCTCTTGGGCATATCTCCAACACGGAGAGCATGCAAGATCACAAATAACATATAAAACATATCATAATCAACTCAATCATAGTACTCAATGTTCATCGGATCCCAACAAACACAACATGTAGCATTACATATAGATGATCTTGATCATGATAGGTGGCTCACAAGATCTAAACATGAAGAATAAAGAGGAGAAGACAACCATCTAGCTACTGCTATGGACCCGTAGTCCATAGATGAAGTACTCACGCATCACTTCGGAGGCGGGCATGGTGATGAAGAAGCCTCCGGTGATGATCTCCCTCTCCGGCAGGGTGCCAGGAAGAGCTTCAGAACCCTATCGAACTAGGGTTGACGATGGCGGTGGCTACAGAACTTTTCGTGCATGGAGGCTCGGGTATCTAGGGTTTTCCCGAGGATGTCAATTTATAGGCAAAAGGGCGAGGTCGGTGGATGCCCGGGGCCCCACACCACCCCTAGGCGTGGCCTGGGGGGCCACACCTAGGCATGGTGTGGCCGCCTCCCGACTCTTCCTCGTCTCCCCTTTGGACTCCTCCGTGATAGAAAAATAGGAACTTCAGCTTTTGTTTCGTTCAATTCCGAGAATATTTCCACAACAACTTTTCTGAAATACAAAAACAACAGAAAACAGGAACTGACACCGTGGCATATTATTAACAGGTTAGTTCCATAAAATGCATAAAAATGTCACGAAGTGTAAACAAAACATATAGCAATTGGTGTAAAACAAGCATGGAGCATCAAAAATTACAGATATGTTTCCAATGTATCAACATCCCCAAGCTTAACTCTTGCTCGTCCTCGAGTAGGTAAGTGATAGCAAAAATAATTTTTGAGGTGACATGCAACCAACATAATCTTGATCAAGTTCTTGTAAAAGCATTGTAAGATGTAATCAAAGTACTCTAAAAACATAGGCATGACAGATATAGTTCTAACAATAGAACTTAGCAACTATGTTACAACATGAAAAGTAACTCAAACAAAAGATCATGAATAATAGTGCACTGAAAGCAACTGTTTATTGTATAGCATAGAGAAAACATAATAAAGTGGTATTCATCTTGTCCTTCATGGAATAGCAAAACATAAATGCATAGGACACCTTTAAAGTTCAAAAGGGTGACTAGATACAAATAATTTGAGAACAAGAAATAACATAATTATGAATCAATCAATAATAAATCTTGGGACTATGCACATTATACTCAGAATGACAACTATGCTCTCTTAATTGGTGCATAAAGCTAGAAGATGAAAACTCATCATAAAAGTAAAAAATACCCTTAGTAGAGGGAAGCAGAGATTGCTCATGTGCTAGAGCTTTTTATTATGAATAAAACAGAGGTGTTGAAAATGTCTTTTGAGAGGTATGTATGTCTATGTCAACGAATGGTATCAAATGATTTATCACCCTTTCATATTTATTGGCTTCAAGAGCGGCTCCCATAGAGAGAACAATAAAGTTCATGTTCTCGTTTGTTTAAACAAGCTAAGTTCGTGATTTCTCAAGCCCATAGTGTTAGGAGATTTATTTGATTGTTTGTTAATTTTAGGTGGGCTGGGCACCCAGTTGCCTTCTCTTTTTGCAATATTAGGGACTAGCACATTATGCATGATAGTCAACGTGTGAAGCCAAATAAACATGAAAGAGACAATAAAGCATCCAACACTTCCTCATGAGCTAAAACAGGAACACAAAACAGGTAATAGTTTTTGAAGGTTTTAAAGGTAGCACACACGCAATTTACTTTGGAGTGACGGTGAAATACCACATATAGGTAGGTATGGTGGACACAATTGGAAAACTTTTGTTTTTTGGGAGTTGGATGCACGAGTAGAGCTCATACTCAGTACAAGTGAAGGCTAGCAAAAGACTAGGAGCGACCAACTAAGAGAACAATAATGGCCATAATCATGCATATGGACAAAACATTATTAATCAAAGCATAAAATGATATTACAAGTCAAAAACTAAATGATCATAGAGGCTTGAGGTGACTGGTTTGTAGTCATAACATGGTGTAAGCATGTGCCAAGTCAACCCAAATAAAGTACCAAAGGAGAATACCACAATATTATGCTTTTGTATGATGGAAATAAAACATGATTCTTTCAATGGCACATCAAGCACTCTCAGCTATTTGAGACAAGTCATGCTACAACAATAGCTACTAAGCATACAATTAAAATAAAATCTAACATTACATGCTAAAGTCTAAGCCACAGACTAAAGAAGCTTCATTTTGCACCACTATAAGCATGAAATATTTTACTCTTCTCCAACACCAATTATCTTATTTGAAACAACTCTCATAGATAATAATAAATAAACACCAGAGAGTTAATCATACATAACTAAAGAAAACTAACAAGCTCTAAACAAAATACGAGTGGAAAACGAGAGCTAAACGCAGTACTATCAAAATAGAACACTCGCAGAATAATAAGAGTGAAAACTAGAGTGTTCTATGCAATGAAAACGGAGTGTGTCTTTCTCCAAAACAAGTATGTGTTTCTGTATGCTATCACGTTGTCATTTACTGCATCACACTTGTTCATTACTTGTTGTGCTACTAGCTAGGAGTCCTGATACGTCCAAAACGTATCTACTTTCGCGAACACTTTTGCTATTGTTTTGCCTCTAATTTGTGTATTTTGGATACAACTAACACGGACTAACGCTGTTTTCAGCAGAATTGCCCAGGTGTCTAGTTTTTTGCAGAAACTCAACTTTCAGGAAAATCCCCCTGATTAATTCCAATGGGCCTATTTTCACAGAAGAATAACGGAGCCAGAAGACCAGAAGGAGGGGGGCCACGAGGCAGCCACCCCACCAGGCGGTGCGGCAGGCCCCTGGGCCGGAGGCACGTAACCGAACTGAAACTGAAAACCGAACCGAAAAAAACCGAACCGCAACCGAATTTCAGTTTTTATGGTTTTATGGTTAGGTTACAGTTAGTAAAAGTGCTAACCATATAAAATTCGGTTAATTCAGTTAAAAACCGGAAAACCGCAGTTAACCGAAAGAAAACCGAATAGCCTACACAAGCAGATAGCTTCGTTTCTAGGGCCATCACACATGCACGTTAACCTTTTATATTCGTCTAGAAGCGTATGTTGTACAAAGAAGGGACTCCAGCTAGTTGGTTTGGACTTTTTAGTATACATTTACGTGAGGATAGGTCCTGAGTTCAAGTCCCGAATAGACAAGAACGCTGCAATTTTTTTATTTTGGCCGCATTTTCACTATTTATCATTTTTCCTCTCATACCACAATTAGTTTGATCTTTAAAAAATATAGAAATGAAATATATGTCCATAAAAAATATGTGTTATTCAAATATTCGCGTCAACTTTGGTTAATTTGGTTATTACCGAAACCGAACCGAATTTACATGGTTATTACCGAAACCGAATCGTATTTTTATACGAAACCGTATTTACCGAAGTATTGAAACCGTATTTACTGAAAAATCGTATTAACCGAACCGAATTAACCATATTAACCGAACGCGCAGCCGGAGCCGCGCCGGCCTATGGTGGCGGCGCCTCGGGCAGCCCCAGGTGCCCCCCTCTGGACTACTTAAGGGCTTCGACCTAAAAACGCACGGGGGTTAGACGAAATCGCCAGAAGACATCCAGAACACCGCCACCATCGCGAAACTCCGTATCGGGACCAGAAACTCCATTCTGGCACTCCGTCGGGACGGGGAATTGGAGGAGATCATCGCCATCATCACCACCGACGCCTCTTCATCGACCAGCCATGTTTCCCCATCCATGTGTGAGTAATTCGCCCGCTGTAGGCTAAAGGGGATGGTAGGGATTGGATGAGATTGGTCATGTAATAGCATAAGATTGTTAGGGCATAGTACCTAGTGTCCGTAATTGGTACTTTTATGATATTGTTGCAACTTGTTATGCTTAATGCTTGTCACTAGGGCCCGAGTGCCATGATCTCGGATCTGAACATGTTATCAATTCATGATGATATTCATTGCTTTATGATCTTACCTCGCAAGTTGTATACACATATCGCTGTCCGGAACCCGATGCCCCAAAGTGACGAAATTGGGACAACCGGAGGGAAGGCGGTGATGTGAGGATCACATGTGTTCACGGAGTGTTAATGCTTTGCTCCGGTGCTCTATTAAAATGAGTACCTTAATTTCCAGTAGATTCCCTAGAGGCCCGGCTGCCACCGGCTGGTAGGACAAAAGATGTTGTGCAAGTTTCTCATTGCGAGCACGTACGACTATATACGGAACACATGCCTATGGATTGTTTAGTACTTGGATACTGTTTTATTACTATCTGCAAATGCCCTACCCTGATTGTTATATGATTTCTCTCATCCATGCATCGCCCGTTCATCCATCCCTGTGCCTACAGTATTTTAATCCCGTTGTTTACTATAATCACTACTCGCTGTCTTTGTTACACCGCTGCCGATATTTCACTACCGCTACTCGCTATAAAACTGTTGCTACCGATAAACTCTTGCGAGCAAGTCTGTTTCCAGGTGCAGCTGAATTGACAACTCCGCTGTTAAGGGTTACAAATATTCTTTGGCTCCCCTTGTGTCGAATCAATAAAATGGGTTTTACTTCCCGCGAAGACTGTTGCGATTCCCTATACTTGTGGGTCATCAAGTCCCCAAATATTTTTAAGCGCGTTGCGGCACACGCCTTTGCCATCTTCATCCCATGGAGGAGGGCTTCATACTCTGCTTCATTGTTTGATGCGTTTGGGAAAGTCATCCACTGTATGTACTTCATCTTGTCGCCTTGGGGTGATACGAGTATTACACATGCACCCGCTCCTTCTACTCTTTTGGACCCGTCAAAATTCATGTGACAAGTACTCGATAAATATGGGGGTCCTGTATTTTGTAGTTCCATCCACTCTGCTACAAAATCTAGCCGGATTTGTGACTTGATCGCCTTTGTCTTTTCGTATGTGATGTCCCGAGGGGAGACCTCTATTCGCCAAAGGGAGACACGTCTTGTGGCTTCTGGATTGTTCTGTATATTCGAGAGAGGTGCTTCGTTGACTACTATGATCGGGTGCGCCGAAAAGTAGTGCCTTAGCTTTCTTGCTGTCATGAAGACTCCATACGCGAGTTTTTGGTAATGCGGGTACCGCTGTTTTGATCGTGAAAAAACCTCATCGAGGAAATAAACTGGCTTCTGAACTCCATGAACTTTTCCTTCTTCCTCTCGTTTAACCACGAGGACCATGCTGACTACATGTGGCTTGGCTGCAATGTGTAACAACAAGGGTTCTTTGTCTCGTGGTGTGATACGTCCATTTTGAATCACTATTTTATATCATAATTTGCTGTTATTCATTGATATATTTCATATTTGGAGATGATACTTATGTTATTTCATCTATTTTGCATGTTTCATGATTATTGGA
>NC_061514.1:45666442-45806177 GCF_022539505.1 Lolium rigidum | reverse complement strand
ACCCGACGGACTCATTCCATGTTACTGAGCCGCGTACTTGTTTGTATGGTGGTCAGCAGCAAGTTGTGAGTGATCAGTTCACGTTGCAGGCCCGATAAATCCGCAGTAATCGCAACATATCTTGCTGAGCCGCGATTCCCATCAATTCCAACACTCGCATGTTCCATGAGGCTTTCGTGGAAATTGTTTGTATTTTTTTATGTATTATGGTAGTCCATAGATTGTCATCAATTGCAGCACTCACATGTTCCCTGAGGCTTTGACGACCTATTGATAGTATAAGGATTCTTCATGTTGCTTGAATTCCAGCGAACCATCTCTCCCGATGGGAGTGATAGTGTAAGGAGTCTTCATGTTTTCTTGAATTCCAGCGAACCAGCGCTCCCGATGGGAGTGATAGTATAAGGAATCTTCATGTTTTATTGAATTCCAGCGAATCAGCGCTCCCGATGGGAGTAGACGTAATAGTCGAAGATCTTCCAGGAGCCCCCGAGTACTTCCAGTGCTCTCGAAAGTGTACCGGGTCCATATTTACATAGCCATAGAAGATAAATCCATTGAAAACCATAGATGATGAAGCCACCGATCTGGGAGTGCATCGGGTCATTTTTATATAAGATGATATCCATTGATAACCACAGATGATGAAGTCACCGACCCGAGAGTGCATCGGGTCATTTATATATAAGGTGATATCCATTGACAATCATAGATGATGAAGCCACCGACCCGGGAGTGCATCGGGTCATTATATATAAGATGATATCCATAGATAACCATAGATGATGAAGCCACTGACCCAGAAACGCATCAGGTCATTTATTTGTACAGTTATAGATGATAAATCCGTTGATAACCATAGACTGTGAAGCCATTAGCTCGACTGCGACGAGGCCAATAGAAGCAAGCCGCATGGTGGACCCAGTCAAAGTAATTTGGGCAGTCAGAAATAGTCGATGTGACGGGCGCAGTTGAAGTAGTTGCGCGGCCAGAGATAGTCGATGTGGCACGCGCAATTGAAGTAGTTGCGCGGCCATAGATAGTCGATGTAGTCGCACATCGCCTGACCGATGTAGCCAATGAAGAGGACATAGTTGATATGGTTGATCCGTGGCGGGTGAGCATCCGAATATATCATGTCCGCAATCTCAGGTCTGCGATAGGAGAGCCCCGAGTGCAACGAGTGCGCGGTGCCGGGCGCGGTCGACCAAGCAGTGTAGTCGAAGATTATTCCCGATCTGTAGATATGTTACGGTGCAAAAACTGCACGCGAATAATAGTACGAGCTAAAAAATAGTTGGCAAAATAAATTTTGCGTAATTGGAAATATACCACCTGATATTATTGTGTCAGATGTAGGGGAGCTGCAGTCGATGAGGTGTACGTAGTTGATCAGTGAGGTCGTGCAGCATTTCGACCAGAAGTTGTCGATGCAGTGGATGTAGTCGTTGAAGTGACGCAGTCGATACGACAGGTTCGCGACAGGTGAACCCCGAGCATGGAGTTCTTGACGGCGAGTGCACGCTGGCGAGTCCGCGATGAAAACTGGAGTGTATTAATCTTGATTGGATGATCTTTACGACGACATCGAAGAAGTGTGCAACCGAGTGGCAGTCCCCCCTCGACTGAGTATAGTCAGCTTGCAGCGTTGGCTCTAACTTGATTTTTAGGTATCGCTCGCACATGAATAGATACATAGAGAGTTAGTATTTACAAATAGTTAAATATTCGGCCCAAACAAACGTATGTGCAGGCATGACTTTTGATAAGGGATGTACTTATTAGAGTAGTAGAGCCAGAAGCGCTAGTGTGTGCAACAGATTGATTGCCATATAATAAATCAAGTTACGAAAGGAATGTGTTACCGATTGAACTGCTAGAGATTACGCGATTCGCTTACCGAAGCACGTGCTGACCCCCGGATGAGACACATCCACGTATGCCTCGCGAACACTTCTTGTGAGCCACGCTTTGCGTCCAGATTTGATATGTACGAAGGAGATGAAAACCCCCGCGCTGGCTCGCATGGGGCCACAACGAGGTTTGAAGACTTTGGCGTATACGGATCAGCCGATGACAAACTTAACGATGACGTAGAGGGATCCCGCCTGGCAGATAAAATCTTGTCGCCACGCTTCCCACAGATGGCGCCAATTGATGAGGCGGTTCCTCGGCAATGCCCACCATGAGAGGCTTGGGTTTAGAGAAAGGCGGTGATGGAGACTCCGGGAGCGAGGTGGCACACGACGTACCCAGGTTGACGTCCCCGCGATGGAGGATCGCTACGTCCTGCTAGCAATCCAGTATATAATAATATGTGTACAGGGGGCTGCTATTGGCGGAGTTGTTGTATCTAGTCTAGTTCTAATCTGCAGGTTGTGGTGTCTAGGCTTATCGTACGTGCGATCTTTACAAATTGTGTTTCTGAATCTGAATGTGCCCTAAGGGGTGTCCCTGTTTGACTTTGTATATCAACCAGGCTAGGGTTTACAAGAGTCCTAGTAGAATTCGTATTGGAGCCTTCTTTCTTGTTGTCCAAGTTGATAATACACGCGGGTCCATCTTGTCGAGTCCATGTGCTGGTCCACCTCCATAATGATCTGCAATGGGTAGGGCAATGTCGAGTACCTGAAGGGTAATGCCCACATCACTTGGATCTAGATTAAGTGTGTGCTCGACAAGTTCCCTGGGTACTCCTAGCATGTCAGCTGGACACCATGCGAAGATTTCCCAGCGCTCACGGAGGACCTCGATGAGCGTTCTTTCCTATGCGCTATCCATGTTTGTTGCGACAGACATCGTCTTCTTGGGATCCGTCGGGTGAACCTGTATCTCTTTTGAATCTTTAGAAGTATCGAAAGCTTGCTCCTGCAAGGATCGACCTCCATCTGGCAGCACGTCGTGGTTTGCGCTGAATTTCGTCGCTTCGTACTCAGCTTGCATACCAAATGTCTCGGACAATTTGTGAAAATCTCTGTCGCACTTATCAGACAAGGTGAAACTTCCCTTCACAGTTATTGGGCCCTTTGGTCCAGGGATCCTCCACAGAAGGTACATATAATGTGGTACTGCCATGAATCTGGCATATGCGGGTCGTCCTAGAAGAGCCTGGTACTGTGATGGCCAGTCCATGACTTCAAACTCGATATTTTCCTTCCTGAAGTTTTCTATTGTTCCGAACTGCATATCGAGTGTTATCTTACCCAAGGGATAGTTTGGTTTCTTGGGTTGTATTCCGTGAAGGCGTGTATCTGTTGGCATCAAATTGGCTAATAAAGAAATCTTCATCTTCCGCAACGTATCCGCATATATAAGATAGATCCTGCTCCCTCCATCAATGAATATCCGGGAGACATCATACCCTTCAATGACCGCTGGTAACACCATTGTTGAGTGTCCTGGCTTCGGCACTTGCGGTGGGTGGTCCTCTATACTGAAACCTATCAGTTGGCCTGACCAATTGAGGTACTCTATGGTTGGTGGAGGGGAAAGTGTCGCCATATTCACCTGTCGAGGAATCAATTTATGCGATCTATTCGACGACCTACCCTTCTTGATCATCGTTAGTGATCCCTTTGTTTTAGTGAAGTCGTTGCTAGGGTTGGATGGACCTGCTATTTGCAACTGATGCTGATTTGCACTGGTAATTGCGGGTGGCAGTGGCAGCGGTACATGTATCTCGCTTCTTGGTCCTTGTGCAAATCCTCTACTGACTGCTTCTGCTTGCATATTCTCTATGGCCCTGCGCAAGGCCTGGAATGTTCGACAATCCTTCTGGAGGTGACCCGACTGTTTCCTCCCATCTGCATCGACATAGAAATGCATCTGACAAGGCCCGTTTAGAAGATCTTCGGGTGACATGTTATATGGCCGTGGGTGCCTAGGCCGATTACTTTGTCTACTTGAACTTGGTGCATCTCTATTGTTATACCGCTTGTCACCACTCTTGCGGTAACCGTAGTGTTGGTTGTTATTGTTATTGCTACGGAAGCCAGCCGAAACTTTACTGGGACCGTCGTAATCTGCAAAGTTGAGAAAGCGTCGCCTATTTTGATTGTTTCTGTTGCGATCTTTGGGTGAACGAGGTCGCTTATTCTGGTCAACATCTTCGCCGTCATCCCATCTGTTTGTTGTTTCCATAAGCTCTGCCACCGTTCTCGGGTTGGACCTTCCCAACTCTTCAACGAGGTCGCTCCTGCGGATGCGAGCGATGAATGCGTCGATTTCCCTTTCATCGGACACATGCTCGGCTGAGTTTTTGACGAGGCTCCATCGCTGGATGTATGCTCACATTGACTCGCCAGATTTTTGCGTGCAAGTTCTCAATTGATCAATTGATGATGGTTTCTTGCATGTGGACCTGAAGTTTTGTATAAATAGGCGCTCAAAATTTTCCCAGCTGTCGACAGATTCCTCCGGCAACTCCCACATCCAAGATCTCGCGGCTCCACTCAGATAAACCTGAATGCTTTGCATAGCTGTTGCTATTGTGCCGCCCATTAACTTGACTGTTTCCAAGTAATCAACCCGTCAATCTTCTGGATCTTGCAATCCGTCAAAAAATTTGTAACTGTCAGGCAACTTGAAACCAAAGGGTACTCGAGTTCTACGGACCCTTCGGGTAAAGCAGGGGAGTCCACATAGTTCCTCGCTATCATCAATTGTCACCCGGTTTTCTCGGCTTCTATTTTCTCGAGTTCTTTCTTCCCTTGCCCTATCGATCCGATGTTGAGCTGTGGTGTTTCTTGCTTCACCTTCTCTCTGAATATTTTAAGTTGCTGCCACTTTGCATCGTGGACTTGGTTGTCGCGGACTATTACATCATTGACGATCTGTGGGTTGTCCTATATCGCGCCCCGCTATCGCTGCTCCCATGACACCAAATCCCACCATGGCCGTTTGGTACAGAAATTGCCGAGGATCACCCTATGGTGGCCTGTTTGCCATCATGTATGCTTGTGCTGCCATATATCCTGCTTTCGGTGTCTTGGGTATTATATTTCCTCTGGTATCTATCGACATAAATGACATGTCAATATTTTTAACCAGATTTTTGCGTTCTGCTTCAGAACGTCCCTCCATGCAAGATCTGTTTCTTCCTCCGGGTGCCCTGTTAACCCCTGAGGTCCCTAATTGTGCGCTAAGGTTTTCTCTGCGCTCGCTGGACGCATCCTCCGCGCGCGTTTCCTCTGGTCGAGTCTTTCTTGCATCTTGTCGAGTTCACGCCTCATGCGGTTGAGTTTGTACTGGTACGCTATCAACTCATCGGGTGTTGCTTGAGTTGTCATTATCTCTCCGTCTAAGGCCCTTGTGGCCCTATCCCATGCAGTTTGAGGGAGTTGTTTCTGCTCTCTTGGCTGGGGTCCGACGTATTTTCCCCTGTTCCTCTGAAGAGATCTACGGGATCGACCAAAGGATTACCCAATGGATCAAAAGCCTCAGATAACTCATCTTCCTCCACATCGCGACCTGATGCTGTGAGCACACAGATCTGATGGTGTGCCGAGGTGGCGTTATCATCGAGTTCAGGGTTGGTGATACCGTTGATACGTCTCCAACGTATCTATAATTTCTGATGTTCCATGCTTGTTTTATGACAATACCTACATGTTTTGTTCACACTTTATATCGTTTTGATGCGTTTTCCGGAACTAACCTATTGACGAGATGCCGAAGTGCCGCTCTCGTTTTTCGCTGTTTTTGGTTTCAAAATCCTAGTAAGGAAATATTTTCGGAATTGGACGAAATCAACGCCCAAGATCTTAAAATCCCACGAAGCTTCCAGAACACCCGAGAGCCACCAGAGGAGGGCCCTGTGGGCCCCAGATGACAGGGCGGCGCGGCCCAGGCCTTGGCCGCGCCCCCCTGTTGTGTCGCCGCCTCGTCGACCTTCCGACTCCGCCTCTTTGCCTATTTAAAGGTCCCTGACCTAAATCTTCGATACGGAAAAGCCACGGTACGAGAAACCTTCCAGAGCCGCCGCCATCGCGAAGCCAAGATCTGGGGGACAGGGAGTCTCCGTTCCGGCACGCCACCGGACGGGGAAGTGCCCCGAAGGCTCCTCCATCGACACCACCGCCATCTTCATCACCGCTGTCGTCTCCCATGAGGAGGGAGTAGTTCTCCATCGAGGCTAAAGGGCTGTACCGGTAGCTATGTGGTTAATCTCTCCCTATGTACTTCAATACAATGATCTCATGAGCTGCCTTACATGATTGAGATTCATATGAGATTTGTATCACTATTAATCTATGTGTTACTCTAGTGATGTTATTAAAGTAGTCTATTCCTCCTCCACGGTGTAATGGTGACAGTGTGTGCATCGTGTAGTACTTGGCGTAGGTTATGATTGTAATCTCTTGTAGATTATGAAGTTAATTATTGCTATGATAGTATTGATGTGATCTATTCCTCCTTTCATAGTGTGAAGGTGACAGTGTGCATGCTATGTTAGTACTTGGTTTAGTTGTGTTGATCTATCATGAACTCTAAGGTTATTTAAACATGAATATCGAATATTGTGGAGCTTGTTAACTCCGGCATTGAGGGTTCGTGTAATCCTACACAATTAGTGGTGTTCATCATCCAACAAGAGAGTGTAGAGTATAGCATTTATCTATTTATTCTGTTATGTGATCAATGTTGAGAGTGTCCACTAGTGAAAGTATGATCCCTAGGACTTGTTTCCCAATACTGCTATCACCGCTTGTTTACTGTTTTACTGTATCTGTACTGCCTGCAATATTACCACCATCAACCACACGCCAGTTGTAGCATCAAGTATTTTCTGGCGCTCACATTACCGCTCATATTTATTCATACCACCTCGTATTTCACTATCTCTTCGCCGAACTAGTGCACCTATTAGGTGTGTTGGGGACACAAGAGACTTCTTGCTTTGTGGTTGCAGTGGTTGCTTGAGAGGGATATCTTTGACCTCTTCCTCCCCGAGTTCGATAAACCTTGGGTGATCCACTTAAGGGAAAACTTGCTCGCCGTTCTACAAACCTCTCGCTCTTGGAGGCCCAACACCGTCTCACAGGAAAAGGAGTGTGCGTAGACATCAAGCTATTTTCCGGCGCCGTTGTCGGGGAACGAAGGAAAGCTACACCATTTCCTCCCTCGTCAACAAGTGCGCCGACCCTGGACAAGTATCAAGTATTTTCTGGCGCCGTTGCCGGGGAGGAAAGGTAAAAGGTACTCACACTCCGGATCTCGGCTACTAAGCTATCTTCCGGCGCCGTTGTAAGTACTCGAAGCTATTTCCTTTAGATCCTGCAATTGCATCTTTTTGTTTCTTGTTTTACACTAGTTTGGCATAATGGAAAGCAACATGGAGCTTTTTATTCTTTTTCCTGAGTTAAGACATGGATGGTTTGATGTGAAAATTAAAAAACCCATGGAACATATTAGTATGAATACTTTGAACACCATTGTTGCTAATGATATGGAAAATTCTAAGCTTGGGGAAGCTGGTTTTGATGAGCATGATATTTTTAGTCCCCCAAGCATTGAGGAGAAAATTTACTTCGATGATACTTTGCCTCCTATTTATGATGATTATAATGATAGTAGTCTTTTGGTGCCGCCTACTATGGAGGATAAATTTGATTATGATTACAATATGCCTCCTATATTTGATGATAGCTACCTTGTTGAATTTGATCCCACTACAACTAATAAAATTGATTATGCTTATGTGGGTAGTAATAATTTTATGCATGAGACTCATGATAAGAATGCTTTATGTGATAGTTATATTGTTGAGTTTGCTCATGATGCTACTGGATATTATTATGAGAGAGTAAAATATGGTTGTAGAAATTTTCATGTTACTAAAACACCTCTCTATATGCTTAAAATTTTGAAGTTGAGCTTGTCTAGTTTTCCTATGCTTATTGCATTATGCCTACATAACTTGTTTATTTACAAGATTCCTTTTCATAGGAAGCATGTTAGGCTTAAATTTGTTTTGAATTTGCTTTTTGATGCTCTCTTTTGCTTCAACTCTTATTTCTTGCGAGTGCATCATTAAAACTGCTGAGCCCATCTTAATGGCTATAAAGAAAGAACTTCTTGGGAGATAACCCATGTGTTTATTTTACTACAGTACTTTGTTTTATATTTGAGTCTTGGAAGTTGTTACTACTGTAGCAACCTCTCCTTATCTTTATTTTATTGCATTGTTGTGTCAAGTAAAGTCTTTGATAGCAAGGTTGATACTAGATTTGGATTACTGCGCTGTAAACAGCATTTCGCTCTGTCACGTAATTTGGGCAGGGTTCTTCGTAGGTAACTCAGAAAAATATGCCAATTTTTGTGAGTGATCCTCAGATATGTACGCAACTTTCATTCAATTTGAGCATTTTCATTTGAGCAAGTCTGGTGCCTCTTTAAAATTCGTCTTTAAGGAATGTTCTGTTTTGACAGATTCTGCCTTTTATTTCGCATTGCCTCTTTTGCTATGTGGGATGGATTTCTTTGTTCCATTAACTTCAAGTAGCTTTGAGCAATGTCCAGAAGTGTTAAGAATGATTGTGTCATCTCTGAACATGTGAATTTTTGATTATGCACTAACCCTCTAATGAGTTTGTTTTGAGTTTGGTGTGGAGGAAGTTTTCAAGGGTCAAGAGAGGAGGATGATACAATGTGATCAAGAAGAGTGAAAAGTATAAGCTTGGGGATGCCCCGGTGGTTCATCCCTACATATTTCAAGAAGACTCAAGCATCTAAGCTTGGGGATGCCCAAGGCATCCCCTTCTTCATCGACAAATTATCGAGTTCCTTCTCTTGAAACTATATTTTTATTCGGTCACATCTTATGTACTTTACTTGGAGCGTCTGTTTGTTTTTGTTTTTGTTTTTGTTTGAATAAATGCTTGTGTGGGAGAGAGACACGCTCCGCTGGTTCATATGAACACATGTGTTCTTAGCTTTTAATTTTCATGGCGAAGGTTGAAACTGCTTCGTTAATTATTATATGGTTGGAAACGGGAAATGCTACATGTAGTAATTGGTATGATGTATTGAATAATGTGGTACTTGGCAATTGTTGTGCTCATGTTTAAGCTCTTGCATCATATACTTTACACCTATTAGTGAAGAAATACATAGAGCTTGCTAAAATTTGGTTTGCATGATTGGTCTCTCTAAGGTCTAGATATTTTCTAGTAAGGGTTTGAACAACAAGGAAGACAATGTAGAGTCTTATAATGCTTGCAATATGTTCTTATGTAAGTTTTGTCTGTACCGGTTCATACTTGTGTTTGCTTCAAACAACCTTGCTAGCCTAAGCCTTGTACTGAGAGGGAATACTTCTCATGCATCCAAAATCCTTGAGCCAAAAACTATGCCATTTGTGTCCACCATACCTACCTACTACATGGTATTTCTCCGCCATTCCAAAGTAAATTGCTTGAGTGCTACCTTTAAATTTCCATTCTTTGTCTTTGCAATATATAGTTCATGGGACAAATAGCCTAAAAAATATTGTGGTATTGAATATGTACTTATGCATCTTATCTCTTATAAGTTGCTTGTTGAGCGATAACCATGTTCCTGGGGACGCCATCAACACTTTGTTGAATATCATGTGAGTTGCTATGAATGTTCGTCTTGTCTGAAGTAAGGGCGATTTACCATGAGTTGAATGGTTTGAGCATGCATATTGTTAGAGAAGAACATTGGGCCGCTAACTAAAGCCATGATTCATGGTGGAAGTTTCAGTTTTGGACAAATATCCTCAATCTCATATGAGAACATTAATTGTTGCTAAATGCTTATGCATTAAAGAGGAGTCCATTATCTCGTTGTCTATGTTGTCCCGTATGGATGTCTAAGTTGAGAATAATCAAAAGCGAGAAATCCAATGCGAGCTTTCTCCTTAGACTTTTGTACAGAGCGGCATAGAGGTACCCCTTTGTGACACTTGGTTAAAACATATGTATTGCGATGATAATCCGGTAATCCGAGCTAATTAGGACAAGGTGCGGGCACTATTGGTATGCTATGCATGAGACTTGCAACTTGTAGGATATAATTTACATAATACATATGCTTTATTACTACCGTCGACAAAATTGTTTCTTGTTTTCAAAATGAAAGCTCTAGCACAAACATAGCAATCAATGCTTCCTCTCGCGAAGGGCCATTCTTCTACTTTTATGTTGAGTCAGTTCACCTATTTCTCTCCATCTCAAGAAGCAAACACTTGTGTTAACTGTGCATTGATTCTTACATACTTGCTTATTGCACTTGTTATATTACTTTGCATTGACAACTATCCATGAGATATACATGTTACAAGTTGAAAGCAACCGCTGAAACTTAATCTTCCTTTGTGTTGCTTCAATGCCTTTACTATGAATTTACTGCTTTATGAGTTAACTCTTATGCAAGACTTATTGATGCTTGTCTTGAAAGTACTATTCATGAAAAGTCTGTTATATGATTCAATTGTTTACTCATTGCATTTACATTGTCTTGAATCGCTGCATTCATCTCATATGCTTTACAATAGTATGATTAAGATCATGTTGGTAGCATGTCACTTCAGAAATTATCTTTGTTATCATTTACCTACTCGGGACGAGTAGGAACTAAGCTTGGGGATGCCGATACGTCTCCAACGTATCTATAATTTCTGATGTTCCATGCTTGTTTTATGACAATACCTACATGTTTTGTTCACACTTTATATCGTTTTGATGCGTTTTCCGGAACTAACCTATTGACGAGATGCCGAAGTGCCGGTCCTCGTTTCTCGCTGTTTTTGGTTTCGGAAATCCTAGTAAGGAAATATTTTCGGAATTGGACGAAATCAACGCCCAAGATCTTAAAATCCCACGAAGCTTCCGGAACACCCGAGAGCCACCGTGAGGAGGGCCCCGTGGGCCCCAGATGACAGGCGGCGCGGCCCGGGCCTTGGCCGCGCCCTCGTTGTGTCGCCGCCTCGTCGACCTTCCGACTCCGCCTCTTTGCCTATTTAAAGGTCCCCGACCTAAATCTTCGATACGGAAAAGCCACGGTACGAGAAACCTTCCGAGCCGCCGCCATCGCGAAGCCAAGATCCGGGGGACAGGAGTCTCCGTTCCGGCACGCCGCCGGACGGGGAAGTGCCCCCGAAGGCTCCTCCATCGACACCACCACCATCTTCATCACCGTCGCTGTCTCCCATGAGGAGGGAGTAGTTCTCCATCGAGGCTAAAGGGTCTGTACCGGTAGCTATGTGGTTAATCTCTCTCCTATGTACTTCAATACAATGATCTCATGAGCTGCCTTACATGATTGAGATTCATATGAGATTTGTATCACTATTAATCTATGTGTTACTCTAGTGATGTTATTAAAGTAGTCTATTCCTCCTCCACGGTGTAATGGTGACAAGTGTGTGCATCGTGTAGTACTTGGCGTAGGTTATGATTGTAATCTCTTGTAGATTATGAAGTTAATTATTGCTATGATAGTATTGATGTGATCTATTCCTCCTTTCATAGTGTGAAGGTGACGAGTGTGCATGCTATGTTAGTACTTGGTTTAGTTGTGTTGATCTATCATGCACTCTAAGGTTATTTAAACATGAATATCGAATATTGTGGAGCTTGTTAACTCCGGCATTGAGGGTTCGTGTAATCCTACACAATTAGTGGTGTTCATCATCCAACAAGAGAGTGTAGAGTATAGCATTTATCTATTTATTCTGTTATGTGATCAATGTTGAGAGTGTCCACTAGTGAAAGTATGATCCCTAGGCCTTGTTTCCCAATACCGCTATCACCGCTTGTTTATTGTTTTATCGTATTCGTATCGCTCGCAATATTACCACCATCAACCACACGCCGCTTGTAGCATCAAGTATTTTCTGGCGCCGTTACTACTGCTCATATTTATTCATACCACCTGTATTTCACTATCTCTTCGCCGAACTAGTGCACCTATTAGGTGTGTTGGGGACACAAGAGACTTCTTGCTTTGTGGTTGCAGGGTTGCTTGAGAGGGATATCTTTGACCTCTTCCTCCCCGAGTTCGATAAACCTTGGGTGATCCACTTAAGGGAAAACTTGTCGCTGTTCTACAAACCTCTGCTCTTGGAGGCCCAACATTGTCTACAGTGAAAAGGAGTGTGCGTAAACATCAAGCTATTTTCCGGCGCCGTTGTCGGGGAACGAAGGAAAGCTACACATTTCCTCCTCGTCAACGCGTGCGCCGACCCTGGACAGTATCAAGTATTTTCTGGCGCTGCTGCTGGGAGGAAAGGTAAAAGGTACTCACACTCCGGATCTCGGCTACTAAGCTATCTTCCAGGTGCCGTTGTAAGTACTCGAAGCTATTTCCTTTAGATCCTGCAATTGCATCTTTTTGTTTCTTGTTTTACACTAGTTTGGCATAATGGAAAGCAACATGGAGCTTTTTATTCTTTTTCCTGAGTTAAGACATGGATGGTTTGATGCGAAAATTAAAAAACCCATGGAACATATTAGTATGAATACTTTGAACACCATTGTTGCTAATGATATGGAAAATTCTAAGCTTGGGGAAGCTGGTTTTGATGAGCATGATATTTTTAGTCCCCCAAGCATTGAGGAGAAAATTTACTTCGATGATACTTTGCCTCCTATTTATGATGATTATAATGATAGTAGTCTTTTGGTGCCGCCTACTATGGAGGATAAATTTGATTATGATTACAATATGCCTCCTATATTTGATGATAGCTACCTTGTTGAATTTGATCCCACTACAACTAATAAAATTGATTATGCTTATGTGGGTAGTAATAATTTTATGCATGAGACTCATGATAAGAATGCTTTATGTGATAGTTATATTGTTGAGTTTGCTCATGATGCTACTCGGATATTATTATGAGAGAGTAAAATATGGTTGTAGAAATTTTCATGTTACTAAAACACCTCTCTATATGCTTAAAATTTTGAAGTTGAGCTTGTCTAGTTTTCCTATGCTTATTGCATTATGCCTACATACCTTGTTTATTTACAAGATTCCTTTTCATAGGAAGCATGTTAGGCTTAAATTTGTTTTGAATTTGCTTTTTGATGCTCTCTTTTGCTTCAACTCTTATTTCTTGCGAGTGCATCATTAAAACTCACTGAGCCCATCTTAATGGCTATAAAGAAAGAACTTCTTGGGAGATAACCCATGTGTTTATTTTACTACAGTACTTTTGTTTTATATTTGAGTCTTGGAAGTTGTTACTACCGTAGCAACCTCTCCTTATCTTTATTTTATTGCATTGTTGTGTCAAGTAAAGTCTTTGATAGCAAGGTTGATACTAGATTTGGATTACTGCGTGAAATGCATTTCTGTCTATCACGAATTTGGGCAGGGTTCTCTGTAGGTAACTCAGAAAAATATGCCAATTTTTGTGAGTGATCCTCAGATATGTACGCAACTTTCATTCAATTTGAGCATTTTTATTTGAGCAAGTCTGGTGCCTCTTTAAAATTCGTCTTTAAGGAATGTTCTGTTTTGACAGATTCTCGCCTTTTATTTCGCATTGCCTCTTTTGCTATGTGGGATGGATTTCTTTGTTCCATTAACTTCAAGTAGCTTTGAGCAATGTCCAGAAGTGTTAAGAATGATTGTGTCATCTCTGAACATGTGAATTTTTGATTATGCACTAACCCTCTAATGAGTTTGTTTTGAGTTTGGTGTGGAGGAAGTTTTCAAGGGTCAAGAGAGGAGGATGATACAATGTGATCAAGAAGAGTGAAAAGTATAAGCTTGGGGATGCCCCGGTGGTTCATCCCTACATATTTCAAGAAGACTCAAGCATCTAAGCTTGGGGATGCCCAAGGCATCCCCTTCTTCATCGACAAATTATCAGGTTCCTTCTCTTGAAACTATATTTTTATTCGATCACATCTTATGTACTTTACTTGGAGCGCTCTGTTTGTTTTTGTTTTTGTTTTTGTTTGAATAAATGCTTGTGTGGGAGAGAGACACGCTCCGTCTGGTTCATATGAACACATGTGTTCTTAGCTTTTAATTTTCATGGCGAAGGTTGAAACTGCTTCGTTAATTATTATATGGTTGGAAACGGGAAATGCTACATGTAGTAATTGGTATGATGTATTGAATAATGTGGTACTTGGCAATTGTTGTGCTCATGTTTAAGCTCTTGCATCATATACTTTGCACCTATTAGTGAAGAAATACATAGAGCTTGCTAAAATTTGGTTTGCATGATTGGTCTCTCTAAGGTCTAGATATTTTCTAGTAAGGGTTTGAACAACAAGGAAGACAATGTAGAGTCTTATAATGCTTGCAATATGTTCTTATGTAAGTTTTGTCTGTACCGGTTCATACTTGTGTTTGCTTCAAACAACCTTGCTAGCCTAAGCCTTGTACTGAGAGGGAATACTTCTCATGCATCCAAAATCCTTGAGCCAAAAACTATGCCATTTGTGTCCACCATACCTACCTACTACATGGTATTTCTCCGCCATTCCAAAGTAAATTGCTTGAGTGCTACCTTTAAATTTCCATTCTTTGTCTTTGCAATATATAGTTCATGGGACAAATAGCCTAAAAACTATTGTGGTATTGAATATGTACTTATGCATCTTATCTCTTATAAGTTGCTTGTTGAGCGATAACCATGTTCCTGGGGACGCCATCAACACTTTGTTGAATATCATGTGAGTTGCTATGAATGTTCGTCTTGTCTGAAGTAAGGGCGGTTTACCATGAGTTGAATGGTTTGAGCATGCATATTGTTAGAGAAGAACATTGGGCCGCTAACTAAAGCCATGATTCATGGTGGAAGTTTCAGTTTTGGACAAATATCCTCAATCTCATATGAGAACATTAATTGTTGCTAAATGCTTATGCATTAAAGAGGAGTCCATTATCTCGTTGTCTATGTTGTCCCGGTATGGATGTCTAAGTTGAGAATAATCAAAAGCGAGAAATCCAATGCGAGCTTTCTCCTTAGACTTTTGTACAGGCGGCATAGAGGTACCCCTTTGTGACACTTGGTTAAAACATATGTATTGCGATGATAATCCAGGTAATCCGAGCTAATTAGGACAAGGTGCGGGCACTATTGGTATGCTATGCATGAGACTTGCAACTTGTAGGATATAATTTACATAATACATATGCTTTATTACTACCGCTGACAAAATTGTTTCTTGTTTTCAAAATGAAAGCTCTAGCACAAACATAGCAATCAATGCTTCCTCTCGCGAAGGGCCATTCTTCTACTTTTATGTTGAGTCGGTTCACCTATTTCTCTCCATCTCAAGAAGCAAACACTTGTGTTAACTGTGCATTGATTCTTACATACTTGCTTATTGCACTTGTTATATTACTTTGCATTGACAACTATCCATGAGATATACATGTTACAAGTTGAAAGCAACCGCTGAAACTTAATCTTCCTTTGTGTTGCTTCAATGCCTTTACTATGAATTTATCGCTTTATGAGTTAACTCTTATGCAAGACTTATTGATTCTTGTCTTGAAAGTACTATTCATGAAAAGTCTCTGTTATATGATTCAATTGTTTACTCATTGCATTTACATTGTCTTGAATCGCTGCATTCATCTCATATGCTTTACAATAGTATGATTAAGATCATGTTGGTAGCATGTCACTTCAGAAATTATCTTTGTTATCATTTACCTACTCGGGGACGAGTAGGAACTAAGCTTGGGGATGCTGATACGTCTCCAACGTATCTATAATTTCTGATGTTCCATGCTTGTTTTATGACAATACCTACATGTTTTGTTCACACTTTATATCGTTTTGATGCGTTTTCCGGACTAACCTATTGACGAGATGCCGAAGTGCCGCTTCTCGTTTTCTCGCTGTTTTTGGTTTCCGTAAATCCTAGTAAGGAAATATTTTCGGAATTGGACGAAATCAACGCCCAAGATCTTAAAATCCCACGAAGCTTCCAGAACACCCGAGAGCCACCAGAGGAGGGCCCTGTGGGCCCCAGATGACAGGGTGGCGTGGCCCAGGCCTTGGCCGCGCCCCCCTGTTGTGTCGCCGCCTCGTCGACCTTCCGACTCCGCCTCTTTGCCTATTTAAAGGTCCCTGACCTAAATCTTCGATACGGAAAAGCCACGGTACGAGAAACCTTCCGCGAGCCGCCGCCATCGCGAAGCCAAGATCCGGGGGACAGAGTCTCCTGTTCCGGCACGCCGCCGGGACGGGAAGTGCCCTCGAAGGCTCCTCCATCGACACCACCACCATCTTCATCACCGCCGCTGTCTCCCATGAGGAGGGAGTAGTTCTCCATCGAGGCTAAAGGGCTGTACCGGTAGCTATGTGGTTAATCTCTCTCCTATGTACTTCAATACAATGATCTCATGAGCTGCCTTACATGATTGAGATTCATATGAGATTTGTATCACTATTAATCTATGTGTTACTCTAGTGATGTTATTAAAGTAGTCTATTCCTCCTCCACGGTGTAATGGTGACGAGTGTGTGCATCGTGTAGTACTTGGCGTAGGTTATGATTGTAATCTCTTGTAGATTATGAAGTTAATTATTGCTATGATAGTATTGATGTGATCTATTCCTCCTTTCATAGTGTGAAGGTGACAATGTGCATGCTATGTTAGTACTTGGTTTAGTTGTGTTGATCTATCATGCACTCTAAGGTTATTTAAACATGAATATCGAATATTGTGGAGCTTGTTAACTCCGGCATTGAGGGTTCTGTGTAATCCTACACAATTAGTGGTGTTCATCATCCAACAAGAGAGTGTAGAGTATAGCATTTATCTATTTATTCTGTTATGTGATCAATGTTGAGAGTGTCCACTAGTGAAAGTATGATCCCTAGGCCTTGTTTCCCAATACTGCTATCACCGCTTGTTTACTGTTTTACTGTATCTGTACTGCCTGCAATATTACCACCATCAACCACACGCCAGTTGTAGCATCAAGTATTTTCTGGCGCCGTTACTACTGCTCATATTTATTCATACCACCTGTATTTCACTATCTCTTCGCCGAACTAGTGCACCTATTAGGTGTGTTGGGGACACAAGAGACTTCTTGCTTTGTGGTTGCAAGGGTTGCTTGAGAGGGATATCTTTGACCTCTTCCTCCCTGAGTTCGATAAACCTTGGGTGATCCACTTAAGGGAAAACTTGCTGCTGTTCTACAAACCTCTGCTCTTGGAGGCCCAACATTGTCTACAGGAAAAGGAGTGTGCGTAAACATCAAGCTATTTTCTGGCGCCGTTGCTGGGGAACGAAGGAAAGCTACACCATTTCCTCCCTCGTCAACAGTGCGCCAGTCCTGGACAGTATCAAGTATTTTCTGGCGTTGCCGGGGAGGAAAGGTAAAAGGTACTCACACTCCGGATCTCGGCTACTAAGCTATCTTCCGGCGCCGTTGTAAGTACTCGAAGCTATTTCCTTTAGATCCTGCAATTGCATCTTTTTGTTTCTTGTTTTACACTAGTTTGGCATAATGGAAAGCAACATGGAGCTTTTTATTCTTTTTCCTGAGTTAAGACATGGATGGTTTGATGCGAAAATTAAAAAACCCATGGAACATATTAGTATGAATACTTTGAACACCATTGTTGCTAATGATATGGAAAATTCTAAGCTTGGGGAAGCTGGTTTTGATGAGCATGATATTTTTAGTCCCCCAAGCATTGAGGAGAAAATTTACTTCGATGATACTTTGCCTCCTATTTATGATGATTATAATGATAGTAGTCTTTTGGTGCCGCCTACTATGGAGGATAAATTTGATTATGATTACAATATGCCTCCTATATTTGATGATAGCTACCTTGTTGAATTTGATCCCACTACAACTAATAAAATTGATTATGCTTATGTGGGTAGTAATAATTTTATGCATGAGACTCATGATAAGAATGCTTTATGTGATAGTTATATTGTTGAGTTTGCTCATGATGCTACTGGATATTATTATGAGAGAGTAAAATATGGTTGTAGAAATTTTCATGTTACTAAAACACCTCTCTATATGCTTAAAATTTTGAAGTTGAGCTTGTCTAGTTTTCCTATGCTTATTGCATTATGCCTACATACCTTGTTTATTTACAAGATTCCTTTTCATAGGAAGCATGTTAGGCTTAAATTTGTTTTGAATTTGCTTTTTGATGCTCTCTTTTGCTTCAACTCTTATTTCTTGCGAGTGCATCATTAAAACTGCTGAGCCCATCTTAATGGCTATAAAGAAAGAACTTCTTGGGAGATAACCCATGTGTTTATTTTACTACCGTACTTTGTTTTATATTTGAGTCTTGGAAGTTGTTACTACTGTAGAAACCTCTCCTTATCTTAGTTTTATTGCATTGTTGTGCCAAGTAAAGTCTTTGATAGCAAGGTTGATACTAGATTTGGATTACTGCGCATGAAACAGATTTACTTCTGTCACGAATTTGAGGCAGGGTTCTCTGTAGGTAACTCAGAAAAATATGCCAATTTTTGTGAGTGATCCTCAGATATGTACGCAACTTTCATTCAATTTGAGCATTTTTATTTGAGCAAGTCTGGTGCCTCTTTAAAATTCGTCTTTAAGGAATGTTCTGTTTTTGACATGATTCTGCCTTTTATTTCGCATTGCCTCTTTTGCTATGTGGGATGGATTTCTTTGTTCCATTAACTTCAAGTAGCTTTGAGCAATGTCCGGAAGTGTTAAGAATGATTGTGTCATCTCCGAACATGTGAATTTTTGATTATGCACTAACCCTCTAATGAGTTTGTTTTGAGTTTGGTGTGGAGGAAGTTTTCAAGGGTCAAGAGAGGAGGATGATACAATGTGATCAAGAAGAGTGAAAAGTATAAGCTTGGGGATGCCCGGTGGTTCATCCCTACATATTTCAAGAAGACTCAAGCATCTAAGCTTGGGGATGCCCAAGGCATCCCCTTCTTCATCGACAAATTATCGAGTTCCTTCTCTTGAAACTATATTTTTATTCGGTCACATCTTATGTACTTTACTTGGAGCGTCTGTTTGTTTTTGTTTTTGTTTTTGTTTGAATAAATGCTTGTGTGGGAGAGAGACACGCTCCGCTGGTTCATATGAACACATGTGTTCTTAGCTTTTAATTTTCATGGCGAAGGTTGAAACTGCTTCGTTAATTATTATATGGTTGGAAACGGAAATGCTACATGTAGTAATTGGTATGATGTATTGAATAATGTGGTACTTGGCAATTGTTGTGCTCATGTTTAAGCTCTTGCATCATATACTTTGCACCTATTAGTGAAGAAATACATAGAGCTTGCTAAAATTTGGTTTGCATGATTGGTCTCTCTAAGGTCTAGATATTTTCTAGTAAGGGTTTGAACAACAAGGAAGGCAATGTAGAGTCTTATAATGCTTGCAATATGTTCTTATGTAAGTTTTGCTGTACCGGTTCATACTTGTGTTTGCTTCAAACAACCTTGCTAGCCTAAGCCTTGTACTGAGAGGGAATACTTCTCATGCATCCAAAATCCTTGAGCCAAAAACTATGCCATTTGTGTCCACCATACCTACCTACTACATGGTATTTCTCCGCCATTCCAAAGTAAATTGCTTGAGTGCTACCTTTAAATTTCCATTCTTTGTCTTTGCAATATATAGTTCATGGGACAAATAGCCTAAAAACTATTGTGGTATTGAATATGTACTTATGCATCTTATCTCTTATAAGTTGCTTGTTGAGCGATAACCATGTTCCTGGGGACGCCATCAACACTTTGTTGAATATCATGTGAGTTGCTATGAATGTTCGTCTTGTCTGAAGTAAGGGCGGTTTACCATGAGTTGAATGGTTTGAGCATGCATATTGTTAGAGAAGAACATTGGGCCGCTAACTAAAGCCATGATTCATGGTGGAAGTTTCAGTTTTGGACAAATATCCTCAATCTCATATGAGAACATTAATTGTTGCTAAATGCTTATGCATTAAAGAGGAGTCCATTATCTGTTGTCTATGTTGTCCCGGTATGGATGTCTAAGTTGAGAATAATCAAAAGCGAGAAATCCAATGCGAGCTTTCTCCTTAGACTTTTGTACAGGCGGCATAGAGGTACCCCTTTGTGACACTTGGTTAAAACATATGTATTGCGATGATAATCCGGTAATCCGAGCTAATTAGGACAAGGTGCGGGCACTATTGGTATGCTATGCATGAGACTTGCAACTTGTAGGATATAATTTACATAATACATATGCTTTATTACTACCGCTGACAAAATTGTTTCTTGTTTTCAAAATGAAAGCTCTAGCACAAACATAGCAATCAATGCTTCCCTCTGCGAAGGGCCATTCTTCTACTTTTATGTTGAGTCAGTTCACCTATTTCTCTCCATCTCAAGAAGCAAACACTTGTGTTAACTGTGCATTGATTCTTACATACTTGCTTATTGCACTTGTTATATTACTTTGCATTGACAACTATCCATGAGATATACATGTTACAAGTTGAAAGCAACCGCTGAAACTTAATCTTCCTTTGTGTTGCTTCAATGCCTTTACTATGAATTTACTGCTTTATGAGTTAACTCTTATGCAAGACTTATTGATGCTTGTCTTGAAAGTACTATTCATGAAAAGTCTGTTATATGATTCAATTGTTTACTCATTGCATTTACATTGTCTTGAATCGCTGCATTCATCTCATATGCTTTACAATAGTATGATTAAGATCATGTTGGTAGCATGTCACTTCAGAAATTATCTTTGTTATCATTTACCTACTCGAGGACGAGTAGGAACTAAGCTTGGGGATGCCGATACGTCTCCAACGTATCTATAATTTCTGATGTTCCATGCTTGTTTTATGACAATACCTACATGTTTTGTTCACACTTTATATCGTTTTGATGCGTTTTCCGGAACTAACCTATTGACGAGATGCCGAAGTGCCAGTTCCTGTTTTCTGCTGTTTTTGGTTTCAGAAATCCTAGTAAGGAAATATTTTCGGAATTGGACGAAATCAACGCCCAAGATCTTAAAATCCCACGAAGCTTCCAGAACACCCGAGAGCCACCAGAGGAGGGCCCTGTGGGCCCCAGATGACAGGGCGGCGCGGCCCAGGCCTTGGCCGCGCCCCCCTGTTGTGTCGCCGCCTCGTCGACCTTCCGACTCCGCCTCTTTGCCTATTTAAAGGTCCCTGACCTAAATCTTCGATACGGAAAAGCCACGGTACGAGAAACCTTCCAGAGCCGCCGCCATCGCGAAGCCAAGATCTGGGGGACAGGAGTCTCTGTTCCGGCACGCCGCCGGGACGGGGAAGTGCCCCCGGAAGGCTCCTCCATCGACACCACCACCATCTTCATCACCGCTGCTGTCTCCCATGAGGAGGGAGTAGTTCTCCATCGAGGCTAAAGGGCTGTACCGGTAGCTATGTGGTTAATCTCTCTCCTATGTACTTCAATACAATGATCTCATGAGCTGCCTTACATGATTGAGATTCATATGAGATTTGTATCACTATTAATCTATGTGTTACTCTAGTGATGTTATTAAAGTAGTCTATTCCTCCTCCACGGTGTAATGGTGACAGTGTGTGCATCGTGTAGTACTTGGCGTAGGTTATGATTGTAATCTCTTGTAGATTATGAAGTTAATTATTGCTATGATAGTATTGATGTGATCTATTCCTCCTTTCATAGTGTGAAGGTGACAGTGTGCATGCTATGTTAGTACTTGGTTTAGTTGTGTTGATCTATCATGCACTCTAAGGTTATTTAAACATGAATATCGAATATTGTGGAGCTTGTTAACTCCGACATTGAGGGTTCGTGTAATCCTACACAATTAGTGGTGTTCATCATCCAACAAGAGAGTGTAGAGTATAGCATTTATCTATTTATTCCGTTATGTGATCAATGTTGAGAGTGTCCACTAGTGAAAGTATGATCCCTAGGCCTTGTTTCCCAATACCGCTATCACCGCTTGTTTATTGTTTCTATCGTATCCGTACTGCCTCGCAATATTACCACCATCAACCACACGCCGGCTTGTAGCATCAAGTATTTTCTCGGCGCCGTTACTACTCGCTCATATTTATTCATACCACCTGTATTTCACTATCTCTTCGCCGAACTAGTGCACCTATTAGGTGTGTTGGGGACACAAGAGACTTCTTGCTTTGTGGTTGCGGGGTTGCTTGAGAGGGATATCTTTGACCTCTTCCTCCCTGAGTTCGATAAACCTTGGGTGATCCACTTAAGGGAAAACTTGCTGCTGTTCTACAAACCTCTGCTCTTGGAGGCCCAACACTGTCTACAGGAAAAGGAGTGTGCGTAAACATCAAGCTATTTTCTGGCGCCGTTGCCGGGGAACGAAGGAAAGCTACACCATTTCCTCCCTCGTCAACAGTGCGCCAGTCCTGGACAGTATCAAGTATTTTCTGGCGCCGTTGCCGGGGAGGAAAGGTAAAAGGTACTCACACTCCGGATCTCGGCTACTAAGCTATCTTCCGGCGCCGTTGTAAGTACTCGAAGCTATTTCCTTTAGATCCTGCAATTGCATCTTTTTGTTTCTTGTTTTACACTAGTTTGGCATAATGGAAAGCAACATGGAGCTTTTTATTCTTTTTCCCGAGTTAAGACATGGATGGTTTGATGCGAAAATTAAAAAACCCATGGAACATATTAGTATGAATACTTTGAACACCATTGTTGCTAATGATATGGAAAATTCTAAGCTTGGGGAAGCTGGTTTTGATGAGCATGATATTTTTAGTCCCCCAAGCATTGAGGAGAAAATTTACTTCGATGATACTTTGCCTCCTATTTATGATGATTATAATGATAGTAGTCTTTTGGTGCCGCCTACTATGGAGGATAAATTTGATTATGATTACAATATGCCTCCTATATTTGATGATAGCTACCTTGTTGAATTTGATCCCACTACAACTAATAAAATTGATTATGCTTATGTGGGTAGTAATAATTTTATGCATGAGACTCATGATAAGAATGCTTTATGTGATAGTTATATTGTTGAGTTTGCTCATGATGCTACTGGATATTATTATGAGAGAGTAAAATATGGTTGTAGAAATTTTCATGTTACTAAAACACCTCTCTATATGCTTAAAATTTTGAAGTTGAGCTTTCTAGTTTTCCTATGCTTATTGCATTATGCCTACATACCTTGTTTATTTACAAGATTCCTTTTCATAGGAAGCATGTTAGGCTTAAATTTGTTTTGAATTTGCTTTTTGATGCTCTCTTTTGCTTCAACTCTTATTTCTTGCGAGTGCATCATTAAAACTGCTGAGCCCATCTTAATGGCTATAAAGAAAGAACTTCTTGGGAGATAACCCATGTGTTTATTTTACTACAGTACTTTGTTTTATATTTGAGTCTTGGAAGTTGTTACTACTGTAGCAACCTCTCCTTATCTTTATTTTATTGCATTGTTGTGTCAAGTAAAGTCTTTGATAGCAAGGTTGATACTAGATTTGGATTACTGCGCAGAAACAGATTTCTGTCTGTCACGAATTTGGGCAGGGTTCTCTGTAGGTAACTCAGAAAAATATGCCAATTTTTGTGAGTGATCCTCAGATATGTACGCAACTTTCATTCAATTTGAGCATTTTCATTTGAGCAAGTCTGGTGCCTCTTTAAAATTCGTCTTTAAGGAATGTTCTGTTTTGACAGATTCTGCCTTTTATTTCGCATTGCCTCTTTTGCTATGTGGGATGGATTTCTTTGTTCCATTAACTTCAAGTAGCTTTGAGCAATGTCCAGAAGTGTTAAGAATGATTGTGTCATCTCTGAACATGTGAATTTTTGATTATGCACTAACCCTCTAATGAGTTTGTTTTGAGTTTGGTGTGGAGGAAGTTTTCAAGGGTCAAGAGAGGAGGATGATACAATGTGATCAAGAAGAGTGAAAAGTATAAGCTTGGGGATGCCCCGGTGGTTCATCCCTACATATTTCAAGAAGACTCAAGCATCTAAGCTTGGGGATGCCCAAGGCATCCCCTTCTTCATCGACAAATTATCGAGTTCCTTCTCTTGAAACTATATTTTTATTCGGTCACATCTTATGTACTTTACTTGGAGCGTCTGTTTGTTTTTGTTTTTGTTTTTGTTTGAATAAATGCTTGTGTGGGAGAGAGACACGCTCCGCTGGTTCATATGAACACATGTGTTCTTAGATTTTAATTTTCATGGCGAAGGTTGAAACTGCTTCGTTAATTGTTATATGGTTGGAAACGGGAAATGCTACATGTTCTTCCTGAGTTCGATAAACCTTGGGTCATCCACTTAAGGGAAAACTTGCTGCTGTTCTACAAACCTCTGCTCTTGGAGGCCCAACACTGTCTACAGGAAAAGGAGTGTGCGTAGACATCAACCGTCATAGAGATCGGCGAAGACCTCCCCACTGTCAGTGGAGTCGAAAGTGCTGGTGAATTCGACGTTGGTGAAGCCCTCGAAGTCGCTATCTTGATATAGATCGTTTTTGACCGACCCAAAAGTTATCCCGTCGAACAGATCGGCGAGTTACCCGCTGTTAGCGGACTTGGTGAAGCATGATGCGAAGTCTCCTCGTTGCCTTAACGGGTGATGCTGAAGATCCCGAGTGATCAGGATCGGTCGCCAACGGTCCCGAAAAAATCGGTGCCGAAAAACGGTGCGATCCTTCTCTCCCAACGATCCTTCGGTCCCGAACGTCATCTCCATTGCTTTCTCCAGATTGGCATATGCATGCAAACGTGCGGGAATGTGAGGAACAAAATCGACAAGACCAGATTGGAACTGTTTACCTCCATCCATCGCGTTGCTTGCTGCTGATGATGATGATGTTGACGATGCCATCGAGATCAGGACCTTGCAACCTCCAATCCCCACGGTCGGCGCCATTTGACGAGGGATTAACTAGTCAATGCCTACAAGTTGTAGGCTTGGGTTTTCGTCGAGAGTAGAGGAGCAAGTAGATCTAGAAGGTTCAGACGAACAAAGGCGTTCGACAAAACAAATTACGGTGCCTATGTTACAATATGATTCGATCCCCTTTTCTGCCCTCGACTTCCCCTTTATATAGGAGGTGAAGCCGAGGACTTTCCCGTGTCGTACAAGTACAAGCTTATCGGGCCGCGTTGGGCATTTCCTATATTGATACAAGTTTCCTACAATAAATCTATTTCCCTAATTCGAGCTTCTGTAACTTCGTGGGTCTTCAAACCTTCGAGTCCATGGGCTTCATATTCCACGACTAAACCAGCGGTATATATGCGATATGCCCCTTAGGTATGCCTATGTCAGGTAGTGCGCCTTGCCAATAGTCAGCCAGCAACACCTTCAGAAGTCATGCCTTTCTCCTACTGGTCGATTAAACATTAATTTCTTATTGAGGGAAAACTTACTGCCGTGCTCATCATACCTTTCTCTTCGGGTTTCCCAACTGCTTGTGTTTAGCATCATCATCGCTCCCCAGCCGCGTCCCCCAAACGCCGCCCCCAAACTTTTTAAAATATTAAAATACTCTTTTTTTGTTTTTTTGCATTTTTATTTAAATAGAGAGAAGAAACATTCCACAAACTTATACATAATTGGGAACATGGTTTACACAAAATAACACATATTTAGGCACATGGTTTTACATAAACTAATACATAGTTTGGAATATGGTTTACACAAATTAATACATAGTTTGAACCATGGTTGACACAAATTAAAACATTACAAACTAACGAAACCTAACTAGTGTTGGCATCGCAGATTTCGTGTGTTCGCTGCCAAGAAAGAACACTCTCGGACACACACAATCACCCATACTGGAAAATCCAGCTGATAATTGTACCCCTGTTGGTCCTTTCGAGGAAGAATATCCAGATACCTCCGTGCCTATTTTCGCTGCGAAGAGACAACACTCAGTCGTCGTCCTCCTCGGTGCTGTCGTCGTGGTAGTGCCGGCGGCAGCGCGTCTCGTCGAACACCTTGACGCTCATGTCGCACTGGCGGGCCTATGTGTATTCATGGGTATTCAGCTGAATACCCAATAATTTTGACCGGAAAAAATCATGCAGTATTAAGCCCAATGAATCTAGCTACCTCTTGGCTCAAACAGCAGCCCAATAGCATCACTAACTTGGCTTCCGTCTCCCGTCCCGAGAGCGTCAGCCGTGAGGCCTCAGTCCATCTCAGGCTGGCTCGATACGAAGCGTTCTCCACTTCTACAGGCTACGTACAACGACGGTTCGTTGTAGGCGAGGCGGCTGCCGCAAGGGCGCAGCGACGCCGTCGGCAATGTCCAGCCAGTGGAGGCCGGCGGGAGCACTGGAGGCTGGAGCTGGCACCCGACAGGAATACCGAATCTAGCGACTGATGTTGGTCTGTAGCGAACAACATCTATTCGCGAAATCCTATCACGGTAGGGTTCTAAATCTAAATCCCCACTGATTTTGCTTTTCCTATTTCCAATCAGCAATTGCTCTCCAAGTTCCAATTAGATTATTGGTTGCTTGATTAGTGACTCAATCGATCACATGATGATCTAGGTAAACTTTGTACTAAATTTGTGGTGATAAACTAAGAACACACTGACAAAGAGATGAAGGGGCTGGGTGGGGTGTGGAGAACAGTGGTGATTTGAAGTTATTGAACAATTTATCATATAATTTCTCTAGTATTAATATTGAACAGTTTGTCAATCTTTTTGTTTGTACCGTTGTATTTTACAATTTTTTACCCTTCAATTTTTTAATTGGTTTTTTTATAGTTTGAATACCCATTGCAAATTGTCTGTGCCCGCCCATGTCATGTCGCGCTCGCCAAGGTAGGAGAACGTGAGCACGCAGCCGGCTTTGAGATCGTGGTAGCGCGTGAACTTCTCTCAACCGGTGTAGAGGTACATCTTGCCGCACACGTCGGAGATCACGTCCACAATCCACCGGCAGCGGTCGCAAACAGCCTCCCGCAGATGCATCGAGGCCGACTCGTTGCCCGCGGCGAAGTCGGCGAACTTGTCTGGCAGCCTCTAGATGCCGAGTGGGTTGCCCTTGAGGACGATGACAAACTCGAACATCACTTCCCGCTCCTCCTCCTGCAGGTCCGACGATGAAGATGACGGTGTCGCAGGCGACGGCGAGCGTGCAGCTCTGCCGCAGCCACGACTGCGACCACGACCGCAACCTCGGCCTCCGCCTCTACCATCCATGGTGTCGACTCTTGAGATGGTGGTGGCTAGGGTTGGGGAGAGAGGCGCTAGGGTTTGTGTGTGAGTGACGATGAGAGAGCGACCCTTTTTATAGGCCGGAGGGAGGCGGGGGAGCGGTGGTGCTCATTAGCGCCGGCACGCAGAGCTAGGCGCGACGAGACGCTACGCTGCGCCTCTGCGGGAACTGCATCGTCGCTGCGCGCCAATAACTTCCGTCGCGAGGTAGGTGACGGTTAGGTTAAACTTCAATGTGCCGCTGCCGCGTCGGTCCCACCACTTCTCGTCTCGCTTTTTGTTGTGTCCAGCGTGTCCGAAGCGTCCCCTACGTAGCGGAGACGACGCCGGACACCGTATTGGGCCGCGCCGGATAAAAATAGGCTTTGAAGCACGCAGCTGAGAATGTTTATTTTATCCGACGCGCCACAAATCCCTTTAGAAGAGGTTTTGGGGAACTCTAAACCCCCTGAAAATCACGGCAGTGTCCAGCGATCTGCATTGTCCTGCTCCGTCATGTCCCCAACAGGGAATCTTGCAGCGCGAGTTAGAGGAGGGAGACATGCCGCCCTTTGACTGTGGCGGCAGGTGGCACATTGGCGTGCTGCCACGACACATAGCCGTCTCTGCCCCGGCCAACGTGTCGGTAGGACTTGTACCTCAGTCAGCATTTGCTAGTAGCCTTATAGCAACTTGATCCTGTCTTTTGATTCATTACTCAACGTTTACAAGTGAAGAACTGCCTACTGATTCATCAACAATTATCTATGCCATGTCAAAATATGATTCCGTGGAAGCCACCTTCTGATGCTCATATACAAGAGAAATAATCAACAAGTATCGTAATATTAAAGGTCGCCAGAAGGCAAGCAATTAGTGTCAAAAACCAAGTTAGACAAGGATTAAGGATTTGATGATACATAAATCATGGTGAATCGTCGGGCAGTCTATATCGAGGCGCTGGTGCTCCTATCAGGAACGGCGTGCGTAGCATAGCTCTCTGGCTGAAGAATTCCCTTGTGTGCCCGTCCCAGGACGTCTCGCAGAAGAAGTCCCTCTGGTGCCCCTCTTTTCCACACACGAATTCGGAATCATCAGGGTGTAGAATCTTGGATTCTTCCGGACACATTGCGCAGCTGCTACTTGAGGGCTTCTCCAAGATATCGCATGTTTGGACGATTAGGCGGTGGGAGCTGTTGTCGTAGCATAGCTCGGCGAAGAAGGTGCGCTCGTCATCCCCGTGGCGAGCCAAGAAGTTGAGGTGGTACCAGAGATCTCTCCTAAATCCAACGCACGCAGCCTTCATGTCCGCGGTGGGCTGAAAAGGAATTCGGAACTCGGCACCCTGCACATAATATCGGTCGATCGATGGCAAACATGGATTACATAGGCGGGCGGCAACACATGCATGGATGCTAAGAGGAGTTGTGGATGGATCAGTAGTTGGTAGTTGGTACCGGGTGGTCGGAGTTGTAGTGTTTGAGGGCCTCGTAGGCGAGATTACGGATCCAGTGACCGCCGCCAGATACTATGTCATCTAAGGAACTAACGAACAAACAAATTACACAAAACAAGGGATTACTATAGTAGATTCAGCACAAAAGATTCCAAGGATGGAGGTGGTTACGTACTCTATATTGTAGGCTGTACTACGTAATTCGTCCATGAGTTGTCCAACGCGATGAATACGCTGTCGTGGGCTGCAGGCAGGGGAAGAGAACCAGGATCCCATCGAGACAGATCGCTCAAGCGATGCGATACGATCCTCTCCCAATCGATGAGATCGGATCTATATAGGCCAGACGAGAGCTAGAGAGGAGAGGCCGGAATCCTAGCCCTCTTCGGTTACACAGTACAGCCGCCGCGCCCGAAGAGGAGACTGTCAGCTGAATCTATAGGAGATTTCAAGACCCTATGGAATTTGAGGCAGAGGATAGGGAGAAATCGCCCGGATGTGTAGGGCGGGGGGCGCCTTGGATTATCTCACGAAGGGTGCGTGCTCAATTTTTTTTATAAAGGTATTTTTTTTTTGAGGGTATTACTTATGAAAGCATTTACACTCGATCTCTGCATAGTTAAGATGCACACAGTCGTTTAAAGAGTCTAAAAAATTTAAAGTACTAAAAAAGACACATATCAGATTTGAGCAAATGTAAAACGCGTAAGGTGAAAGCGGAGGCCCAATCGTAGATTATACTACCACCCATGTAAGGAAAAAGTATCAATCGCCGTATCCTCCAACCGTGTACAGACCTCCGTAAACAGGTCGCGGTTCTCCACCTTCTGCAGTGCAGACCATGAACGGAGAGTAGCGGTACCTCTGTAGATAACCTGCAAGCGAGAATAATTCTTGTCATTAAAAACTTTGTCATTTCTACACAGCCATAGCGACCATATAATGGCAAGCGCCCCCACCATAATAAACGTTTTAAATCTGTGATCGATACCATAAAGCCAATTAACAAAGATATTGGCAACACTAGACGGAGGATACAGATCAGAAACTACTTGGATGCATGACCATATAGACCTGGCAAAGCGGCATTGGAAGAACAAGTGTTTAATTGTCTCGTTGTGTTGAAAAAAAAAACACACTGCGTACTCCCATGCCAATTGTGTTTCGCAAGATTATCTTTGGTTAGGATTACTCCTCGATGCAAATACCACGCAAAAATCTTAATTTTGAGTGGTATTTTCATCTTCCAAATCTTTTTGTTTTTATCAACTGGTATTTTCGGTTGGATAATGGCATTGTACAAAGAACTTACAGAGAATTTCCCATTGGGATGTAAGCTCCAACGAAATTCATCATGACCCTCAGACAACTGAATGGATTCCAAACGTAATAGTAAGGCATTCCATGAGCGAAGTCTCGGACCGATTAAATCCCGTCTAAACGTCACAGTCGGGGGTGAGGTTGCCATTACTAATGCAATGGTATCACTTTTGTGACGAACAATGCTATATAACGCGTGATATTGTTCAGAGAGAGGCCTATTACCTAGCCAAGTATCTTTCCAGAACCTTATCTGCGATCCATCCTTAATATTAAAAGTACCAAATCTGAAGAAGAATTTCTTCGTTGCCATTAGACCAGCCAAAAAATGCGAGTATTTCGGTTTCCAAAGGATCTGGGATAACGCTTTGGTGCCTATGTACTTTCTTCTAACCATGGTCTGCCATACGTCATCTTCGGTTAGTAGCTTATAAAGCCACTTACCTAGTAAGGCTGAGTTCTTGACTTCGAGATCGTGAACTCCTAGCCCACCCATATCCTTGGGTCGGCATACGACAGACCACTTGACCAGTCGATATTTCTTTTTCTCACTATCCCCTTGCCAAAAGAATCTCGCTCTATAATAATCGAGTTTGTGTAATGCACCTTTTGCTAGAATGAAGAAGGATATCATATACAACACCATATTGGTGAGAACTGCATTAATGAGAACCAATCTTCCTCCTAGGGATAGCATTTTACCTTTGCAACTACTAAGTCTTTTCTGAAGTCTTTCCTCGATTAATTTCCACTCAGCCATCGTTAATCTCAAATAATAAATCGGGATACCCAAATAGTTGATAGGAAACTGGCCTTGCCCACAACCAAACAGTTCTGAATACTCGACAACTGATTCCTGAGCGTCGTCAAAACAAAACAATTCACTTTTATAAAAGTTTATTTTGAGTCCCGATAAATGCTCAAAAGCTACCAAGATTAGCTTTAGATTTCGATCTTTATCGAGACCATGTTCCATAAATAAAATTGTATCATCAGCGTATTGAAGAATTGATAAACCCCCATCAACTAGATATGAGATCACTCCTTCAATTTGACCATCAGATTTAGCACGTTCAATCAAGATAGCGAGCATATCCGCCACAATGTTGAATAAATGTGGCGATAGAGGATCGCCTTGGCCTAAACCTTTTCGTGTCTGGAAAAAATGTCTCGTATCATCATTGACACGAATCACTACACTTCCTCCATACACAAAATTATTGATCAACGCTCTCCACTCTGATGAAAAATCTTTCATTCTAGTTGTTTAATTGAGAAAAGATCAATTAACTTTATCATAAACTTTCTCGAAATCAAGCTCTATGTTATCATTTGTTACACAACCAAGCTGTCCATGGCGCGCGATCTCCTTCCCATTGCCTTATGCATCTACAATTCAATCTCTGTTGCTCGATGCCACACTTATACATAACTACTATACTAAAGATGATCAACTTCGATTTTTCTCAGATTTTTGGATTTTTTTTCGGATTAACCTGCAGCTGACACATAGGTTATTTGGTGGTCTGCTCCATGTAACTTTTTTCCTGTGTACACTTTGGTGCTGCCTAGCGTTTTGGGTCAAGCTGAGAGTTAATGGGTTCTTGGCTGGTGGACTGCTTTGGTGCATCGGTGGTGTGGCCGTAGATGCTTTCTTTTGGAAAAGTAGTGGGCCAGCGTGGGGTCGGTAATAGATGGTTCATACGATCTTTCGGGTTCCTGTCGTTCGCTCTCTGAGTCAAAGCGGTGACGTACCCTACGTTCAGACACGCTATCTTTCCTTTATTTCTTTGTCTCTTGACACGTATTACCTTCCTCTGGAGTCTTCTTCATCTCTCAGTTAATCCCCTTCCCTCACCTATCCGCTGGCCGATCTCACATGGCTGAGCCGTCGCTGCGCTGCACAGGCCGGTGCCTAAGCTCGACGGGCGGTACTCCTGTATTCCTCCCTCTTCATCTATCTCTCTCTCTCTCGGGTGGAAGCAGAGACACGCCTAGGTTCCATGCCCTGGGTGGATGGAGCCACCACAGGGTTCCATGCTCCTCCCCTAATGGTGGAGGCCAAATTTGTTGGAGCACGTCGAGGCGCGAGACGTGGTGGACTTCCCACCTCTCCCCAGGTTTCCTCTCCTTCCCCTTCCCCAAACCCCGATTTGAAATTCGAATTGGGGATTTCAGTGTTTAGCTTCCCTTGATTCAGGCTCTACCTCGGATGGAGAGGAGGGCGTCCAGCTGCTCCATGCCACCACCCATCCTAGGAGGGAGAGGAGGGCGTCCAGCTCCTCCTCCATGCTGCCAAGCGACTCGGGAGGCAGAGGGCCGCGTCCAGCTCCTTCTCTGCACCTCCAGCTGGCTTAGGAGGGAGAGGAGCTCATTCTCCGCTGTGCCACCAACCACCTTGGGACGGGCAGGAAGGTGTGACACGCCGATCCCTGCCTCGGTAGGAAGCACGGTCACCGGGGGAAGAGGAGGGCCACAACAACAGGGAGAAAAGACAGAAAATGAGGAAAAATAAGGGAGAGGTGGAGTCTGGGGGAAGAGTCGCCGGCTTCCTCGAGCAGTTCCCGCAGCCATGTTGGCTACGACGAATACGGGTGACTCGACCGCGCCGGCTGCTGATGTGCTCAGCGTTGCCCCAATCCCACCATAGGGGAGTGGATGGAGGTGATGAGCCCCGCGGTGGTGGCATAGATGACCCTCTGATTCAATTCGTCTAACACCTACTCAATGCCGTGTGCCATCTCCAGCGTGCCATTTCTTCCATGGTCTGGCATTCATGATCTTGACGCTGTTGTGTCACCGAGCTCTAGCTTGCTGCCTCAGGTACGGCTATCCGCCCTCCCCTCCCTCTCTTACTGCAGAAGTCCCATGGACAGTCGTTGTATCGAATCAATTGTTTTCGTATTCTGGAGAGAATAAAGATCGTGGGTGGTAGGCTGGTATGCTGTTGGTGTGCAGATCGGCCTGCTCTTATTTGCATCATTAGGCCGCCCTATGTGCATACGAACTGAAATTCAGATGATTCTTAGTGTTCCTCTCTTGCACAACTCAGGACCCCTAGAAGAGAAAATAAAGATATTGTCCTTTTGAAGTCTGCCTCATATTTGCTTGATGACATATGTAAGTGAACAATCAATGATACGTCCAAGTGTTTTTTTCCTCAACTGAAATATTTAGTAACTTGAGTTCAGTTCTGATCTGCTCCTATGTGTTGTACATTCATGTTTCACACAGTAGATGTATTTTTCTGTCCATCCAGAGTATGGGGATTTACTAATAATAACATGTTTTCTAAATCAACAATGCAGTTTGTGCCCATTTAAAGCCGCATCATTTGCTTCGAATTCAGGCGGTACGTTATCTTTTTTTTTATCTTCATTTCTTCAGGTGCACATGAGTTTCCTCTGAATTTCTATTTAATCTGAGCTGAATCATTCGCACAGACTTCTGATTTCTTTTCGTGGCCATGTATATGTTTTTTTCATTTTATTTTCAACTGCACGTGCTTATTTTCTTCATTCAAATTCTTTGTCCAACTATTTTAAAACTTAACTACTTCAGAGATCATTTCCTGGATTGCCTTATGTTTCACTGTTTAGGCCTTACAGAATTTTTTCCCGCTGATGCATGTCATACTCAGTTAGAAATACATGTAAGGAAGCATGAACTTTTTTTCAGATTTCTTATGGTGTACAATGCTTAGAGGGAGATTTTAATGGACTTACAGGTTATTGGGCTCCTCGGCTATTTATCATGCCAAATGAATCTTCGAAATTACATATGAGTTATATGTTCAGTCATTGTCTCCATAACTGATCCAAGGTTGACAGTGCAAGGCTAGCTTTGCTTTTTAAGCTAAATCTCAAGATCTGCGAGAATACTGTTGTTTTGTTTTGATGTGAGTAGTTAGCTGGTGGGGCATTTCTGGAAATAATTAAGGGGGAGCATTATTTCTTATTTTTCTAAAATCTGGGTATATTGATATTGTTTGTTCATTAATTTTTTTGTATTGCTAGGATTGTAGTCCAGCTTCTTATTTTGTTACCTGCAAAATCTTACGTTGAGTCTTAGAAATGAAATCCCTGTTTGGGCTGTTTAGACCATGCCGAGAAAGTTTTAGTTATGTCTGTTGGGGGATCACATCAGAGGGGCTTCACATTTGCATCATAATAAGCAGGAATTGCATTCAATAATTTTTATAATACCTAAACCATGAAGTGCTCTTCTCATTGCCTATCTCTTACTATTTAATTAGTCAAACCGTAGTGTCACCAGATGATGGGAACCTTGCTTGATGAGTTAAAAGTGAGTCACATGTTCTAACCTTCAGTCCATAATTATTTCAACAACCCTGTACAGTCATGCTACAAAGGCCTACCTGACATAGTGTGTAATGAGCACCGAAGAGACTCAAACCCTGGTGCGGTTAACATGCTCTTTTCATGGTCCAGCTACAATAATCAACCCTGTAGAGCAAACCAGGCTAGGTGATCAGGAAAGAACATGTCAGCAAGCCCCGAAACAAAAATTTATTTCCAGGTCTAAATGGGAAAGCTGATTTCATTCAACAGTCAGACATTTGATCCTAACAATGAAATGCCATTTTCCGTGTCTAAACTGGGCAGCTGATTTATAATGAACACTTATATATGATAGAAATATAAATGCAACCAAACCCGGATGATAATCGACAAGTGGGCCAAAGAATAAAGCTACAACTTCAGTCTGGCAAGGTCGTAAGAAGCAATCTTCTTCAACCACTAATGAGAAATAAGAACTCGGTACAATCGTATAACGGGTTTCAGTTCATTCTTTATAATGAACATGGTAGAACCTCAGGTTTTAGAACTATAAGTAGTACAGTGCAGTAACACTATGAGACATGCAAGATGTGTAAAGCGGTCGATACTATGAAACTTGCAAGACAGCTAACTGCAAAACTGATGAATGTAAAACGGTCGATACTATGAAATGAAAATTGAGAACTTAGCAAAGATGTGTAAAGCTGAATAATAATGCTGAAGAACAAACGGGTATCTGAAGAATTAAACACGAACGAACACTGACTTTAGTGAGCTCTCCAACGGTGGACAGTAGATTAGTGAGTTCTTCATTCGTATGCTTCCAAGGACAGGGGGTTCCTTAAATGAAGATTGAAATACTGAAGAACATGACTTAGAACAATGAGGACTGAAAAAAAAGTTCTTTCGTTTGGTTCTCAAATTTATAGATACTGTCTGTTTCCATCTTTCTCCATTCAGTGTGACACAAACTCTGAAAAAAATACCGGTGTGTTGAATTGTCAATCAGATCCCTTATTGCATAGTTTGATTTATCAGGATTGGGCTCACCTCTATAGGGACACCATCAAGTGTTGCTTCAACATTGCACGATAAGTTCCAGAGAATCAATTTCTTTTAGAGGTTCAATGGCTTATGGCTTGCTGTCAATAGTTCACTCATGTGCTTATCTGCAATTCAGAAGGAGATGCGCCTAATTAGACATTTTTTTGTTTTGATATAGTGCATATTCAAGTAATGTGCAATTGTCCATTTCTTTCTCCTTGAAATCCACAGAACATTGCTCAAGCTTATACATAAAGACAAAAATACATGTCCGCCTACCAATGATTGCTTTCAATTGGATCTCAAGGTCTTAACCAATACATTTTTACAAAATGGTCAATAACTATTACTAATTCATATTTTGTCTGCTTCACCACAAGTAGTTTATAAGGATCTCATCTCACATACTAATTTTTGATGTCCAGTAGGTGGGTTAGCTAATGGGCAGTGCTTACTTGAGTGGTTGGTACTCCATTGAACAATAGTGCCATCTGTCCACATCGCTGCCCTCGCATGGCTGGAATTATTTTTTGTCTACAAAGATTGAGGCTGCTCAGAAGTGATAAAGACATACAGCTGGAATAAAAAAAATTGTGCAGAGCATGCAATGTTCACCTTGATCAGGTACATTTTAGTATCTTCCTCTTATTTCTGTTTTCCTGACACTACACAACTACCAGGCATCCATCAAAGGGCAGTAACCATAAAAGGTGCAACACATGAAGTCATACTCCCCTGCGGACGTGACTCAAGCAGAAGGTGCAATACACTAAGCCACAGCTCGCGTGTGGTGGCATGCCGCACGCGCCTGCCCCCAGGTCATCCTCGGTTGACATGTATGGGCGCTCTGTCGACCTCCACATCCACCTCCGAAGCCTCTATGCCGTGCACAGCGGCGCCGCTCGAGGCCACTATTGCTTTAATGTTTAGCTGGATGGCTTCGATGCCCGTGAACTTCCTGGACCGGTGCAGGGCAGTGGCTGTCAGAGGGCCATGGGACACGTGCCTAGAGCACGGCGAGGGCGGGCGGGTGACTGGACATAAAGCTGGACACACTAATGCCTGCTGGGGTGGAGCAAGAGGACATGGCTAGCTAGAGGTATAGACAACATATAAGTTGGATTTATTTTAACAATGCCAACAGCTGAGGTCAAAATAAATTATGTACATACTAATTATTCTTTATTGGAATTAACATGGTAGTGATGTAGTAAGGTTTGATAACCCACTCAGTTATTCCGTCATTTGATGCCCACCATGGTTTTAGTATATGTTTTACAGTCTCTTATGCTACCTCCCTATCATGGCCGAGTAGTTGCTTTCCTACCTATGTGTTGTAATTCGTGACTTCGTAGTATCAAGTACTATGAACACACGAAATGTGAATCTGGGAGAGGATCCAGCCTTAATGCCTGCCATAGCCAAGGATAGTAGATGAGCAAAGCCTACAATATGCAAGATGGGGTACTTTTATTTGCGTCCTGAGGCCAGCAGTGCTATTGTTTTCTCTTTGCATATCATGTAATATCCTGCTGGCAATATGAAAGAATTGTTACCACACAGTATCATAGCATGGGCGCGACGTGCCGCCGCGCCAGCTTCTGCTAGTATCGATATATGCAGATTCGACCAATCCCCAGGCCACTCGATCCACCCTCCAAAGCACGCATGCCGGTCAGCTCTCACGTGAGCTTCCGGATGATGGCCCTGTGTTTGAGATGCTGCCGGAGCCTGTACCAGTCGTGTACGGCGTCTGGCACCAGGCCGGCGAGGAACCACTGCAGCTGCTGCGACGCGTCGGGCACGCAGATCGCGCCGCCGTGGCCGATCCACCTGGCCGCATCACGGGCGTACGCCTCGGCTGTCGCCACGAACACCGGGAAGGTCAGCGTCGCCTTCACCGCCGGCGACAGCATGCCGGTGTGCACGTAGAACGGGACCTGGCACTGCACGTCGATCCCTTTGCTCTTGTACTCCACGTCCAGGCATCGGGACAGGTGAGCCACGTACCTGCATTCGCATAGCGAGCTCGGTCTATGAATATTAGAGATTATTTTGTTTTGGAGTAGAAATGCTGAGCATAAAACGAGTAGACAATGTGCATGCATCACGTGCTACATTACTAAAATAATTAGGGACTGCCAAACTACTAGTAGGTAATTAATTAACATCTACTAGTGTTGACACACTTTTGGGAAGAGTTCAGTCAGGTTTGTTGCATGCCACCGCCTTCGTCGATGTATCTCTCGTTCACCATTTCCATTTGAGACCAACTGCAAATAATAATTGTTTGATGTTTTTGGGGAAAATTAACATTTGAATAAGCTATGAATGAATTATTATTAGCTTATATAACCCCAAATTAATCATGATGTATGCTTCAAAATATATAGCCCATCAATTATTAAAAAATTATGTTGTATTAACTACTCCCTCCATACATGTTTACTGGAGTAATATGCATTTCAAGAAAAAACTTTAACCCTTATGGTCAACATAATATGAGATACACGCCACACAAATTATACCATTAAAGACTCTTGAATATGAATCCAATGGTATTTTTTTGGCATATATCTCATATTTTGTTGACAAATCAATGGCGAAAGCTTTTCTCGAAGTATGTAATACCCTAATAAACATGTACGAAGGTAGAACATGAAATTGTTTAGATCGAGAAAAAAATACTTAAGCTAAATAAGGTCATTCAAGACATCATTAATAATTATATATAGTATAGTAGTAGAAAAGAAGAGGTCTAGTTTAATTTTAGATAGAGCTTGGTGGATTCCATAAACATTAGATTTGCATCTCTGTTTGTGCTCATGTGGGTTACAACTGAGTTTTTTCCGGATTCAAAAGGGTTACATATGAGGAAAAGTGTTTATGACCGTTTAATTTACCTCGTGAGTTGTGTTGATTGTGAGTTGCAAGTGGGTTACAACTGGTTGAGAACAACTACTCGCTCCGATCAATAATAAGCGTTGGGATCAACTCCGACACTTATTATGGATCGGAGGGAGCAAGTTTTTTTTTTTTTTTGAAATAAGGATCGGAGGGAGCAAGTTTTTCTTTTTTGAAATAAGGATCGGAGGGAGCAAGTTAATTCTTAGTCGTTGGTCAGGAACTAGTTAATATAGTTACTGTGATCAGGTCAATTATTGGATATATATATGCTCTGTCCGTTCCATGTTTTGCTCGTCTAAAGTACCCAAAAACACGAATTTGGTAGACACTATATCTTTAAGCGATTATGCTCTGCTTTTCCCAACACCTCCTGCACCACAGGTGTCACAGCAACATAATGGACGCCATGGCGCGGTTGTCAAGTATTTATAGCTAGACCAAAATCAATAAAAGGTCAGTGGATCCAGAAATGAATTTTCACGTATGCATATAGGCACCCACCGTTTCGTGGCGCTGTAGACGGTGTAGAGCGGGAAGGACGGGACGGCGACGGTAGACCCGGACCCGACATTGACGATGGCGCCCCTCTCTCGCTGCAGCATCCCCGGAAGCACGGCAGCGGTCACCTCCGAGAGCCCCATCACGTTCACCCGTATCATCCTCGCCAGCCGCTCCACGTCCGCCTCGTGCACGTACAGCGCCCCCGGCCTCGCCACGGCGGCGTTGTTCACCAGCACGCCCACGTCCAGCCCCTCCACGGCCTCCCTGAGCTCTCGCATCGCCTGGTCGCCGGCGGCCGTGCCCACGAGGGAGAGGTCGAACACCACGGTCTTAGTCTGGATGCTGGGGTGGGTTCGGGCGATGGTGTCGGAGACGGATTGTAGGTTGGCGGCGTCGAGGTCGAGGAGGACGAGGCTGATGCCCCGGCTGGCGAGCTCCATGGCCGTGGCTTTCCCGAGCCCCGTGGTTGGGCCGGTGATCACCGCCCATGTGCCGTAGCGGCGGCGGAGGTCGATGGGCCGGCGGAGGCAGAGGGCGAGGCGAGCGAGGAGGGGGATGCAGGCGGCGGATAAATAGAGCGCGCCGAGAGCGGCCAGGGAGATGAACCAGACCGGCACTGCCGCAGCCATGTTGCAGCTACCTCCGGTGTCCAGCGTTGTTTTGGTACTGTGCTGTGTTTGTGAGTAGATTTGCACTATTCGTCTCTGGCTATATATCGACGTGATTGCTCCGGTGTCCCCCCTTCAGCTCCATGGTTCTAAAAAAATTGGAGCAGCTCTAGGTTTTTTGTTTTGATCCGTGGAGTTGCCCCAGTTTCTGGTACAAATACGTGTAGTTGCTTCAGTTTTTGATACAAATACGTGGAGTTGGTTCCGCAGAACACAAAAACATGAATTTGTTGTTTATTTACGTCCCACTGCCACCGATAAGTGACCAAAATGTTACGCACGTTTTATCTTTCTCCCCCTCATCTCTCGAGCATGTTTCCCAATGCCCCAGACTCTCCCGATTTGACTTCACCGCAGCGTGATTCACGCCTGCCGTCACCGAATCGAGGCCGCCGGCAAACGAATGATCTTACCTTCAGTCGGAGTCAAACTTGTCTGAATCATTCTTGCTGCCGTGGAAATCGAGTTGTAGCTTGTTGCCGCCGCCGCCAGAAACTTGTTGTGACCGCCTCAACCAACTTCGTCGTGGATGACGCGGCGCGCGACGTAGTGGCGGCGACAACAAGCTCCTGGCGGTGGCGGCAGTGATCTACTACTCGATTTGCGCGGCGGCGAGAACGAATCAGACAAGTTTAACTTCAGCTGAAGGTACGTCGACTCGTTAGCCGGAGTCCATGATTCAGTAGCGACAAATGTAAATCACATTGCGATGAAGTTAAATTAGTAGCAGTCGGATGTAAATTACGGGCGCTCCGTGTTTTTTATGTTTGTGTAGCAAAAGCTAGAGCAGCTTGCAGTTAACTTTTCAAATCCGTCTCCTCTCTTTAGCGCGTTTCAAGATTTCTAATTACCTGGTGTTTGGGAACGTCACGGCAGTGCCAGGTGGTTCAGCGCCGCCGCCATAGCCATCCTCACCGTCGTGGCCAGGCCAACTCCACCGCTAGAAAATACTTCGCCACGGGCCAGATGGATTTCCATCCAAAGATTTAAGCGATCACGCGGTGCGTCCCAGTGTGCTCTGCATTTTTATATTTCACGAATTCAACTTCACGTAATTATACCAAAAGTTAAAGCAGCACCAACTTCTCAGAACCGTGGAGCTAAAGGGACACCGGAGCACACCCCATGGCAGTCTACCACCCGGGCGATCGCTCTAGCGCGCTCAGGCGGCAGTGTGAATCTTTTCACCTTCTTTACTATTTCTATTTTATCGTTATCTGCTTATACACGTGCGCATGCAGCCACTCGCTAGCTAATCACGTTGCATGCAACCACTCCCAGCTAATCTTCTTACATGCAACTTCTTTACGGCTAATCACTCAGATGCGGTCGCATGCATGGTTGGACACGCACATGCATATGCGCGGCTGGCCACACGCATACAGGTGTTGCTAAACCTGGCAATGGATCGATGTCCAAGTCCAAAACTACACTGTCCATTTCGCAAAATTTCGTTTCCGTTTTCATGCTTTCATTCTATTTCAGTGTTTCTGCGGAATACTGCGGAAAAGGCAGAATCTTTTGTCTCTGTTTTCATCCCTAGTTACATGCCACCGTCTTCATCGTCATATAACTATGCTTCACCGTTCCATTTGAGAACCCGGGGAACTAAAAAACTTTTTGATGTTTTGAGGGAGAAAATATATTTAAATAAGCTATGGAAATAACTTATATAACCCAACAATAATCAAGATGTATGTTTCAAATTTAAAACCAATCATAATAATTATAAAAAGTAGGTTGTATTAACTAGATAAAATAGTTTAGATAGAGAAAATATACTTAAGATGAATACTCCCAAGTTGTTTGGAGTAAGGTGAAACAAGATATCTCTAATATTTGTATACAGTATATCAGAAAAAAGTAGAGGTTGTTAGGAAAAAGTAGACGTTGTTTTTTTCTAGAATGTAGACTAAATCAGAATGGATGGAGTATAAGTAGAGGTTGTTTTTATTTTTGCGCATAGTTAATAGTTACGGTGTCCTGATCGTTGAATATAAATACAATGCCTAGTCTCTTTCTATCTGTCCGGAGTTTTGGTTCAATTGGCTATTGCATCAATTTTTTAATGGTATCAGAACCAAAAGGTTTCAAGTTCAAGACACTGCTCATGCAGTATATTAAAAAAAAGAAAAAAGATTATGCGACCTGCAAAAAACCCACGGTGAGAACTAAAATAGCCTAGACGTGAGGAGTGTTGAATATATACAATGCATAGTCTGTTTTCATCAGTTCGAACTTTTGGTTTAATTGGCTAGTTCATCAATCTTTCAGTGACATCTATTGGACTATATATGCTCTCCGTGTTTGTTCCATATTGCTTGGTGTTCATATGCAGCTCTAGCCATAATCATTTTTTTTATTATAACCGAGGATATATCAAAATTGTTAACCTCGCGTTAAAGTATCAAAAAACATGAATTTGGTAGAGCCCATTTTTCAAGCGACTATGCCAAGCTTTTCCCAACACTTCATGCACCACCGGTCTCACATCAACATTATGAACGGCATGGCGCGCGCGGTTGTCAAGTAATTTAAGTGGATCAAAATCAATAAAAGGTCAGTGGATCGGGAAATAAATCTGGAAGTAGACGTATGCATGCACCCACCGTTTCGTGGCGCTGTAGACGGTGTAGAGCGGGAAGGACGGGACGGCGACGGTCGACCCGGACCCGACGTTGACGATGGCGCCCCTCTCTCGCTGCAGCATCCCCGGAAGCACGGCAGCGGTCACCTCCGAGAGCCCCATCACGTTCACCCGTATCATCCTCGCCAGCCGCTCCACGTCCGCCTCGTGCACGTACAGCGCCCCCGGCCTCGCCACGGCGGCGTTGTTCACCAGCACGCCCACGTCCAGCCCCTCCACGGCCTCCCTGAGCTCTCGCATCGCCTGGTCGCCGGCGGCCGTGCCCACGAGGGAGAGGTCGAACACCACGGTCTTGGTCTGGATGCTGGGGTGGGTTCGGGCGATGCTTTCGGAGACGGATTGTAAGTTGGCGGCGTCGAGGTCAAGGAGGACGAGGCTGATGCCCCGGCTCGCGAGCTCCATGGCCGTGGCTTTCCCGAGCCCCGTGGTTGGGCCGGTGATCACCGCCCATGTGCGTAGCGGCGGCGGAGGTCGATGGGTCGGCGGAGGCAGAGGGCGAGGTGAGCGAGGAGGGGGATGCAGGCGGCCGATAAGTACAGCGCGCCGAGAGCGGCTAGGGAGATGAACCAGACCGGAACTGCCGCAGGCATGTTGCAGCTAGGTCCGGAATCCTGAGTTGATTTGTTGCTGTACTGTGTGTACGTTTGCACTGCTTGTTCCTGGCTATATATACATGCAGAAATACTAATCTGGTCGAGTTACAATCGTGTAAGGCGATATGTCTGCCTCAGTAACCTTCCAAACATAAAACAACCTAAATTAGAGGGATTAGACTAGATACCATACAAGTTTTTTTTTGACATGAGATACTATACAAGTTGGTTAACCAAGAATATGTACAACACGTGAGAAAATATATAGTCATGTTGTTTATCATCCTCGCTCCCTCAATCTCAACCGTTTCGGAAAGGCTGAGATTGCATCGACATGCCTCAAACACCGGCAATGGAAGATGTTTTGTGAATATATCAACTACTTGACCTTTGGAGGAGATAATAAACTTGATTTGTAGTTGTTTCTGACCCATTATTTCTCTAATAAAATGGAAATCAACCTCAATATGTTTGTTACTAGCCTGAAACACTGAATTGGATGATCAGTATGTAGATCGAATATTATCACACCACAATATGGGTATCTGGCACTGAGAGAGCTCTAGTTATGGTTATGTTAACCACTGCTTTTTATTCAAACTCAGTACTAGACCGTGAAATAATGGCTTGCTTTTGAGCAGTCCCTGCGATCAATTTAGCACCATAAAAGGCATAGCTACCCCCCGATTGATCACCGGTTATCAAATATTTCAGCCCAATCAAAATTAGAGAAGGTGGAAATAAGTGTAATAGGTGTCAGATGTAGAGTCAAACAATGAGAGGCCGTCAAGTTGACAAACTTAAGAATACACTTAAAAACTGTCGAATGAGGATCTCCGGGGCCATGTGTGAGAGTAAGATACTGAAGGCCTCCAACTATAAAACGGTAACACATGGAATCATTAGCAGAGAGTAGTGATTCTCTGCGTAGTAGAACACTTGTCAACAACAATCATAGGAGTAGAAGGAGTACATTTTGCATGGGAGCACTCTGAAAAAGATCAATGACACCTTTTCTGGGTAAGAATAAGGCTAGAAGACTAATGGGACAAGATCCTTGACAGCAGCAACTCCAGAGTGCATCTCTCGAAACAATGTAACAGTAGATGAAGCGAAGGAGTTGATAACTATGATATCATTAACATAAACCAGAAGGAACATGGTAAGATCATACATATAGAAAATGAGTAGTGACGTAGCTGCAGTAGATGTTTGAAAACCAAGTGAATCAAGAACATAATTGAGTTGCCACGCTCGAGGAGCATGTTTAAGACCATAAATAGCTATCTGAAGATGACGCGGGTGTAGCGGACGAGTAGGATCCTCAAAACCTTGACATATCCTCTGGAGATTCACCAAGAACACGTTCCAAAGAATATTAAGGAGTCTATTAATAAGAAAGCGTGCCGTGAAAAAAAATCATTACTTTAAAAATGAAACAGAACCGAGGCATGTGCTAAAAGGGTGAGTCGGTTCGGCAGTGCCATTCTGTTGGTTTTTATGAGGACATGGAACTCGATGAGAGACACCTAGGCTACTATTTGTTTTCGTTAATTTTGATATACTTGGCTCCCCAATTAGTCCGCACAAGGATGATTTTGTGACCACGAAGACACTCAACCTGACGTTTGTTTTAAAATACATCCAACACCTTGATTTTGAGCTTAAGAAGATATAACCATGTAAAATGACTATAACATCAATAAAACTGACATAGTAAGTGTGTTCAGTAACGGAGGTTTGGGTATGACTCCATACATCCGAATAACTTATTTCAAGAGGCTCTAAAGTCACACGACTAGAAAGGGAAAACATGCAACTGATGATCTTTTCTTGTTGGAAAGCATCACAAATTACATATTTGATACATTTGACGAATGAAGGTGGCGATGATGCAAAATATGCCGTACTATTTGTGTAGATGGGCGCCCTAGATAACAGTACCACTTATCACACGACACTTCTATTTCACTTTAGATATGTTTGGAGGGAGACTCATCAAGCCGGAAGCGACCAACATGACACCTCCTACTAAGCAGAATTTCCATCATTTCCTAGTCCTTAACAAGGTATATTTTGGTGAAAGTCAATGAAAACTCTGTTATCAATAGATAACCTACGAAAAGATAGGAGACTACGAGTGACAGAAGGAGCATGTAAACAACCCTAAGATGCAATGATTTTGATGGAGTAGGAAGGGTGGAATGGCTAATGTAATAATGAATATGCATACCATTTCCATTTGTCGCATGAACTTGATCATTGTCGTTGTACGTGAGCTTGTCGAGGTGGTTAGTGAGGTGGTCGGTGGCGTCGGTTTCCAAGTACCATCCGAAGTCAATGTTGTAGTAGCTCGTTTGGACATGTGTAGTAACTGCGACTTGGCGATCGATGCAATGACCGTCGTTGTCGACATCAAGGTAGTCGGTATTGAACCGCTTGAAGCACCCTAACGCAATATGATCGACCTTGTCACATATTTGACATATGGGCTGGTTTCCTCCATCAACAGGGTGTCCTATGTTTGCCGCAATCATCACGGTCATCGCCCTAGCGCAGCCTTTTGCTACCTGAATTGTAGCCGCCACCACAATTAGTAGGGCCTCCCCACCACCAGGATTGTAGCCTAGGCTGGCCGGCTTGGTGAAGTAGCCCGACCTGGCCTAGTTGCTCAGATTGGGGCGGTAATCTTCATGGTAGTTTTTCCCTGTATTCTGTGTAATAGGGAGACTTGCCGCCTCCCTTGGAAGAACCAAGTATATCTCAGCAGGGGCATGCTCCCCACTTAAAATTTGAAATTCCCATAGTATTAGTTCATATTTGACTGAAATTTCTTCAGATTTTGCAAGTTAATACAAGGAGTGCCCCCACTCACTTGATTTCCCCCCACTCATTTTTTTTGGGTCCGCCATTCGAAGAAGCGTTAGGTGCGTAGAAGCTGTGACCACCGTACAACGCGGCCTTGCAAGCCTCGAACCATTGCTCTATGCTCAAAGGCTGCGCAAATAAATTACGAGTAGGCATCGGTGTAGTCCGATTGGAGATTAACTCAACGAGAGCATCGGAGTCATCTCGAGGTTCACCAAGAGGTAGGAGATGAACCCCTCCAGGCGCAAGTGAGTAGTCATCGTAAGTGTGTCAACTACGCCTTTCACTTTGTTTTAGTAGGCCTTCATGGTAGACTTAAGTTTCTTCACCTCCTGGAGTTGGCTACGGATGTGCATGTACCTCGCCGTCTACTGCAAGGAAAAGCTGGAGGTGAGGGAAGCCCACGTGTCCCGCGAGGTAGTGGCATGATGTTCATCCCTTGCATGACTTTTGTCATGGTAGACATGGGGCGCGTTTGGTTACCTGAGCTAGATTTTGCATCACTAGCGTAGTGAGAACAAATTCCCATCTCATCTCAGACGGACCACGGTGTAAGTTTGGGCTGTTGTTTGGTGGCCTTGTTCCGAAGTTTTTGGGCCAGCAGAAACGTAAGGCTCAATGTGTTTGGTTTCATACGACTCTAGCTTTAGCCTCACCACTTATCCACATGTTGACTTTACCTCTCACCTCCTCACCTATCACAAAGTCTCGTGCCGCGGTTCACAAGCTTCGACATGTCGGCGATCACGAATAAAGACACCACCATGGCACCGCCGGACACGCCGGTCAAAACTATCACCACGTCGCCGACCACGAAGACGAAGAACACCATGATAGCGTCGGTCACGCCGGTCACAAGCGTAGGCATGTCGCCGACCACAAAGATGAAAACCACCATGGCACCGTCATTCACGCCGGTCACAAGCATCACCACATCGCCAACCATGAAGACGAACACCACCATGACACTGTTGTTCATGCCCGTCACAGGCATCACCATGTCGTCGACCACGAAGACGAAAACCACCAGGACACTACCGGTCACGCCGGTCACAAGCATCACCACGCCGCCGACCACGAAGACAAACACCACCATGACACCGCCGTTCACGCTCGTCACAAGCATAACCATGTCGCTGACGACGAAGCTGAATACCACCATGACACCGTCGGTCACGCCGGTCACAAGCATCACCACGTCGCCGACCATGAAGACAAACATCACCAAGCCGCCACCACCATGGATTATCACTTCTCACTTCCCACACATCATCACCACGTCGCCATCCATGAACATGGCATGCGAGAATTTGAGCAAGAGTGCTCCGAACTATGCTCACACATACGTACACATTATAGTATACTAGCGAGTCATTTATCTATCCGTGTATGTACACCGAAATAAAAACCTGTCAACATGAAAGTCATGCAGAATGGTGAGGTGAACCTACTCCTCAAAGGAAATTTCAAACGATTGAGCGTGTGCAACGAATTTGGCAAAATTTGTTTAAAACTTCATACACGACATTGCCAATTAACGGCCGACGAAACTCAAAACCGATTGTGGGAATTGATTCGTATCATCGACATGCATCTTTTTTGTGTTCATCTTATTTGATTCGGACTATGTTTGTGTTGATTTGAGGAGAGGGTGTGTGGAGTAGTGAGCCTAAGCAAAATCACGTGCACAGGTTGCATCGATCGAGCCAAGTAGGCGCGAGAACGGAACATGCCCGCTACGAACGTCCGAACTGGACGTTCTTCCAGGGCCTATCCCAGGGGTGCTTTGAGAACCGGTTCATGCAAGAACGCGAGTGAGCCAGACAACCAAACGGGCCGAAAATTACTGAATCGATGCGAGCCAAGGGACATGCAGGCTACCAAACGCGCCCATGATGGCGGAGAGGCGGCATCCTGCTAATGCTAGGCCATGGACGCAGAGTTGTAGATGCGTCAAGATGCCTTCGCGTCCTCGATGGCCATGTAGTCACTGACCTCTTCCTCGACGCAGGGAAAACTACCATCGATGAAGCCTAGGAGCACATAGCTGCGGATAACTTGGATCACACCTGAACACGCCAGTACAAGTAGTTGTCGGTTCCGAAGTGGACGACAATGAGAGGACCAAAGTTGAAGGGGCCCGCTGATGATGTGATATAGAGTTGCAACGTACAAGGCAAGCTATGTCTGCCTAACCTTCAGAGCATCTCCATCCGCGTCTCTCAAAAAACGTCCGACACGATGATTTGGGACGCATTTGGGGACCGCGCCGGACAAAAAGAGACAAAAAATAGGTGTCCCTCAAATGGCGTCCGGATGCATGCATTTTAATAAAAGGGACCACTCCATGTGGGAAAAGTAGGTGAGAAAAAGTGTGGGAAAAGAGAATGGCATGTGGGAACTAGAGGCTGCATGCGTGCATGTGGACGCTGTTTTTGTGTCCGGCGTCCCCGGTAGAGACTCTATACAGAGAGTTTCTATCAGGAACGCCGGATGCACTACACTCATCCGACAGATATTTATTATCCATACCACACCAAAAAAAAATCCCCAAAAATATCGGAGCGTTGAAATGCTGGTTGTTAGAGCATCTCCAGTCGCGTTCTCCAAACCGTCCCCAAAACGGCGCCGGATCGAGCGTTTGGGGGACGTGTTTTATTCGTGCCGTGTTTGGGGACGTCGCTCCCCAGCCGCGTCCCCCAAACACCGTCCCCAATCAGAAATTCAAATAGTTTGCATTTAAAAGAGATCGTTCCCGAAGTAGTCGCGATCAGAGTAGCGGCGATCAAAGTACTGGGCGCGCGATCATATTACAGGCCGACATAAAAATTAGAAGAAGGGGAAGGGGTTGGTCTCCCCCGACGCCGCGGCGCATCATGAGTCGACGCATGCCCGTCGATCACGACGACCTCGTCGTGATCTGCCCGGTGTGCATGCTCGGTCGCCGACGCAGAGGCCAACGCAGGTGTACTAGCAGATGCTGTCGCAGACACGTCTGTCGGCTCTTGCTCCGGGGTTGGGGTTGCTACCGCTGCCGCTGCCTGGGCCGCTGATACGTCTCAAACGTATCTATAATTTCTTATGTTCCATGCTAGTTTTATGATAATACTCACATATTTTGTACACACTTTACATCATTTATACGCATTTTCTGGAACTAACCTATTAACAAGATGCCAAAGTGCCAGTTCCTGTTTTCTGCTATTTTTGGTTCCAGAAAGGTTGTTCGGGCAATATTCTCGGAATTCGACGAAACAAAGGCCAAACATCATATTTCACCGAGACGGACCAGAACACCGAAAGAGAGCCGGAGGGGAGGCCCAGGGCTCCCAGACCATAGGCTGGCGCGGCCTGGAGGGGGGGCGCGCCGCCCTGTGGGGTGGTCCCCCCAGGCACCCCCTTGCGCCGCCTCTTCGCCTATAAAGTCCCTCGCGACGTAAAAACCCTATAACAATTGACGAAACTCCAGGGACGCCGCCGCCATCGCGAAACTCCGTTTCGGGGGACAGAAGTCTCTTTTCCGGCACGCCGCCGGGATGGGGAATTGCCCCCGGAGTCATCTCCATCGACACCACCGCCATCTTCATCGCCGTTGCTGTCTCCCATGATGAGGAGGGAGTAGTTCTCCCCCGAGGCTAAGGGCTCTACCGGTAGCTATGTGGTTCATCTCTCTCTCCCTGATCTTTATGTGATCATTAGCTTTGTATCACTATTAATCTATGTGCTACTCTAGTGATGTTATTAAAGTAGTCTATTCCTCCTCCATGATGTAATGTTGACAGTGTGTGCATCATGTAGTACTTGGCGTAGGTTATGATTGTAATCTCTTGTAGATTATGAAGTTAACTATTACTATGCACTCTAGAGGTTACTTTAATATGAACTCCGGATTCACTCTCTGCGGTGTGACGGTGACAGTGTGCGCATCGTGTGTGATTCCTTTATGACATTGTGGAGCTTGTTTACTCCGGCTTGAGGGTGCTCTTGTAGCCCTACACAATGAATGGTGTTTGTCATCCAACAAGAGAGTGTTTGAGAGTAGCATTTATTTATTCAATTATGTGATCATTGTTGAGAGTGTCCACTAGTGAAAGTATGATCCCTAGGCCTTGTTTCTAAGCATTGAAACTCCGTTTCCAACAAGTTCTGTTACATGTTTGCTTGCTGCCATATTTATTCCAGATTGCTATTACCACTCATATTCATCCATATCACTTGCATCTTACTATCTCTTCGCCGAACTAGTGCACCTATACATCTGACAAGTGTATTAGGTGTGTTGGGGACACAAGAGACTTCTTGTATCGTAATTGCAGGGTTTTTTGAGAGGGATATCTTTGACCTCTACCTCCCTGAGTTCGATAAACCTTGGGTGATTCACTTAAGGGAAACATGCTGTCTTGTTCTACAAACCTCTGCTCTTGGAGGCCCAACACTCGTCTACGGGGAATAGAAGCGTGCGTAGACATCAAGCTATTTTACGGCGCCGTTGCCGGGGAGGTAAGGTAAAAGGTATTCACATCCTCCGACTACTAAGCTACTTCCTAGCACTGTTGCCGGTGTGTGAGTGCTCGAAGCTATTTCCTTTAGATCCTGCAATTGCATCTTTTTGTTTCTTGTTTTTATTTTTCACTAGTTAGGCATAATGGAAAATAACAAAAAAATTAGAGATCTTTATGAACTTTATATTGAATTAGGACATGATGTGTTTGAAGAGAGAATTAAAAAACCCATGGAACCTTATTTACATGCTAGTAGCAATGTTATTAGTATGAACGCAATTACTGCTAATGCTATGGAGAAGTCTAAGCTTGGGGAAGCTAGTTTTTATGATCTTTTTAGCTTCCCATCTTTAGGGGAGAAAATTTGCTCTGATAATGCTTTATCTCCCATATGCGATAACTCTAATGATGCTTCTGATATTTTAAATCCACCTACTGAAAGTATTCCTTTTAAGATACCCATGAAAATTATTGAACGTGTTATGGATAACCGTTATGAAGGGGATGGAACTGTTCATCCTGGAAATCATTTACTGTTTCTACATGAATTATGCGGGTTATTCAAGTGTGCAGGTATTTCTATGGATGAAGTTAGGAAGAAATTATTCTCTATGTCGTTGTCTGGTAAAGCGGCGCATTGGTATAAACTACTGAAGGATGGGCATTCTCTTGATTGGAAGGATATTGTGCCTCTATTTTATTCTAAATTCTATCCTCCAAGTAAAATTCACAAAGACCGAAACCGCATATATAATTTCTGGCCTCATGATGGAGAGAGTATTGCCCAAGCATGGGAGAGATTGAAGTATTTAATGCTCAAATGCCCCATTCATGAGCTTCCTGGTAATATCATCATTGATAATTTCTATGCAAGACTTTCTTTTCAAGATAAAACCTTGCTGGATACTGCTTGTTCTGGATCATTCAAACACAACAAAGAAGAGTTTAAATGGGACCTTCTTGATCGGATTCAGGAGAATACTGAAGGATGGGAGAACGACAAAGGTAGATAGTCAGGTATAAATTATGATTATGAATGCATTGAAACTTTTATGGATACTGATAAATTACGAAATATGAGTGCTACTTATGGTCTTGACTCTCAAGTTGTTGCAAATCTTTATAAAGCTTTTGCCTCTCATTTTGAATTGCCTAGGAAGAATTTTGATAAGTATCATGAACCTTTTAAAGACACTTGCATGAAGGATGAAAGCTGTTATTAATGATTGCAATGAACATGTTCAAACTTCTGAAAATGCTATTTCCTATAAGCATGTTAATTTTTGTGGAGTTCATAGACCTTGTGAAAAGAATAAAATTGAAGAAGAATATTGTATCCATCACAGGAATGAAAAAACTAGAAAGTGGTCTAGGGCTCTAGATGATCTTGGTGAAAAAGTTTGTGCCCTCTATCCTTTTATTTGTGAACTTTGTCATAGAGTGGGTCATTTTAATTTTCAATGCTCCTCCAATGATAAATCGAACCCCATGAGTGCTGCAAATTTGTATTGTGATGATGAAATCACTCCTAATCAGCATGATGAACTTACTTTATTTTTGGGGTGTGAAGAGTTATTGAGAAAAACTTCTTTGGTGGATATGAGTGCTCTTGATATTAAAAGTGTCCTGCATGGGTGTCTTTTTTATTGCATTGATAATTGCTACACAAATACTTACATACAAAATATTTTAGAAGATGACACTTTGCCAAAATATGATAGGACCGCTGTGTGTTTTGAACTTATTAATGAAAAGGAGGAATCCTCCCAAGTTTCTTCCATTGTTTCTGGAAATAAATCAGGTTATGTGGAGAAGCCTCCCCTCAAGCCTCTTCCTCCTAAAGAAGGGAACGAGGAGAAGGAAAAGAAGAAGAAGAAGGGAACGAAGAAGAAGAAGAAGAGGGGGAATAAAAAGAAAGAGGTAACGGCATATCCCCGCGTGTATGAGATAACTATAGGTAACCGTAAGTATGTTGCTCCTAATGATTATTATGATAATGAATCTGAGTACAATGATCTTCCTATGCCCTTTACCTATATTAGTGATTATGATTTAGAAGAGCACACTACTTTTGATATTGAAAATATCTGGGAAACTAATTCTGAAAATGAGGATGTTAATAACTGCCATAGTATTAATGCTATCCATGTTTCTTCCCATGATGATATAGAAAGCTCTAAGCTTGGGGAAGCTTGTTTTGATGAGCATGATATTTTTAGTCCCCCAAGCATGGAGGAGAAAATTTTCTTTGATGATACTTTGCCTCCCATTTATGATGATTATAATGATAGTGGTATTTTGGTGCCACCTACTATGGAGGATAAAATTATGATTATACCATGCCTGCAATTTATGATGATTACAATGATGGTTGTGATAGTTTTACTCCCACTATTACTAATAAAATTGATTATGCTTATGTGGAGAGTAATGATACTTTTATGCATGTGAATAAGAATGCTTCATGTGATAGTTATATTGTTGAGTTTGTTCATGATGCTACTGAAAGTTATTATGAGAGAGGGAAACATGGTTATATGCATCTTAATAATATTAAGTTTCCCCTCTTTATGTTGAGAATCTTAAAGTTGCGCTTGTGTTGCCTTCCTATGCTTGTTGCTTTGTGCTTACATGACTTGTTTATTTACAAGATTCCTTTTCATAGGAAGCGGGTTAGGCTTAAATTTGTTTCATACTTGATTTTTGATGCTCTCTTTGCTTCAACTCTCATCCTTATGTGAGCATCATTAAAATTACTGAGCCCATCTTAATGGCTATAAAGAAAGCACTTCTTGGGAGATAACCCATGTTTTATTTAGCTACTGTTTTGTTGTTTCTTGGAAGTTGTTACTACTGTAGCAACCTCTCCTTATCTTTATTTTATTGCATTGTTGTGCCAAGTAAAGTCTTTGATAGTAAGGTTGATACTAGATTTGGATTACTGCGCAGAAACAGATTTCTTGCTGTCACGAATTTTAGTAGGCCTCTCTGTAGGTAACTCAGAAAAATCTGCCAATTTTCGTGTGTGATCCTCAGATATGTACGCAACTTTCATTCAATTTGAGCTTTTTCATCTGAGCAAGTTAAGTGCCTCTAAAAAATTCGTCTTTACGGACTGTTCTGTTTTGACAGATTCTGCATTTTTATTTCGCATTGCCTCTTTTGCTATGTTGAATGGATTTCTTTGTTCCATTAACTTTCAGTAGCTTTGTGCAATGTCCAGAAGTGTTAATAATGATTATGTCACCTCTGAATATGTGAATTTTTGATTATGCACTAACCCTCTAATGAGTTTGTTTTGAGTTTGGTGTGGAGGAAGTTTTCAAGGGTCAAGAGAGGAGGATGATACAATATGATCAAGAAGAGTGAAAAGTCTAAGCTTGGGGATGCCCCCGTGGTTCATCCCTGCATATCTCAAGAAGACTCAAGCATCTAAGCTTGGGGATGCCCAAGGCATCCCCTTCTTCATCGACAACTTATCGAGGTCACCTCTAGTGAAACTATATTTTTATTCCGTCACATCTTATGTGCTTTACTTGGAGCGTCTGTGTGCTTTTATTTTTGTTTGTGTTTGAATAAATTCGGGTCCTAGCAATCCATGTGTGGGAGAGAGACACGCTCTGCTTTTTCATTTGAACACTTGTGTTCTTAGTTTTACTTTTAATGTTCATGGCGAAAGTTAAAAGCTGCTGCACTTATTGCTATTTGGTTGGGAACAGAAAATGCTTCATGTGGTAATTGGTATATGGTCTTGAATAATTTGATACTTGGCAATTGTTGTGCTCAAATAGATCATGTTTAAGCTCTTGCATCATGTACTTTGTACCTATTAATGAAGAACTACCATAGAGCTTGTTGAAATTTGGTTTGCATGATTGGTCTCTCTAAAGTCTAGATATTTTCTGGTGAAGTGTTTGAACAACAAGGAGATAGTGTAGAGTCTTATAATGCTTGCAATATATTCTTATGTAAGTTTTGCTGTACCGGTTCATACTTGTGTTTGCTTCAAACAACCTTGCTAGCCAAAGCCTTGTACCGAGAGGGAATACTTCTCGTGCATCCAAATCCTTGAGCCAAAAACTATGCCATTTGTGTCCACCATACCTACCTACTACATGGTATTTCTCTGCCATTCCAAAGTAAATTACTTGAGTGCTACCTTTAAAATTTCATTCCTTGTCTTTGCAATACATAGCTCATGGGAAAATAGCCTTAAAAACTATTTTGGCATTGAATATGTAGCTTATGTGTCTTATTTCTTATAAGTTGCTTGTTGAGCGGTAACCATGTTTCTGGGGAACGCCATCAACTATTACACCTTTGTTGAATATCATGTGAGTTGCTATGCATGTTCGTCTTGTCTGGAGTAAGGGTGATTTATCATGATCAAATGGTTTGAGTATGCATATTGTTAGAGAAGAACATTGGGCCGCTAACTAAAGCCATGAATCATGGTGGAAGTTTCAGTTTGGACATTAATCCTCAAATCTCTTATGAGAATATTATCTGTTGTTGAATGCTTAAGCATTAAAGAGTAGTCCATTATCTGTTGTCTATGTTGTCCCGGTATGGATATCCCAAGTTGAAATCTATCAAAAACGAGATATCAAATGCGATCTATCTCCTTGGACCTTTGTACAGGTGACATAGAAGTACCCCTTTGTGACACTTGGTTGAAACATATGTTATGCAATGATAATCCATGAAAATCCAAGCTAATTAGGACAAGGTCCGAGCACTATTGGTACTCGATGCATGAGGCTTGCAACTTATAGGACATCTTATGCATAACACATATGAATTATTACTATGTTGACAAAATTGTTTCTATGCTTTCAAAATGAAAAGCTCTAGCACAAAAACAGTAATCCATGATTCCCTCTGCGAAGGGCCCCATTCTTTTACTTTATGTTGAGTCAGTTTACCTACTTCTTTCTATCTTAGGAGCAAACACTTGTGTCAACTGTGTGCATTGATTCCTACATACTTGCTTATCTGCATTCATCATATTACTTTGAGTTGACAATTATCCATGAGATATATCCATGAGATAAACATGTTGAAGTTGAAAGCAACTGCTGAAACTTATATCTTCCTTTGTGTTGCTTCAAAACTTTCTACTAAGAATTATTGCTTTATGAGTTAACTCCTGTGCAAGTCTTATAGATGCTTGTCTTGAAAGTACTATTCATGAAAAGTCTTTGCTATATGATTCAGTTGTTTAGTCATTGTCTTTACCATTGCTTCGAATCACTTCATTCATATCATATGCTTTACAATAGTATTGATCAAGATTATGATAGTAGCATGTCACTTCAGAAATTATCTTTGTTATCGTTTACCTACTCGAGGGCGAGTAGGAACTAAGCTTGGGGATGCTTGATACGTCTCAAACGTATCTATAATTTCTTATGTTCCATGCTAGTTTTATGATAATACTCACATGTTTTATACACACTTTACATCATTTATACGCATTTTCTGGAACTAACCTATTAACAAGATGCCGAAGTGCCAGTTCTTGTTTTCTGCTGTTTTTGGTTCCAGAAAGGCTGTTCGGGCAATATTCTCGGAATTCAACGAAACAAAGGCCAAACATCATATTTCACCGAGACGGACCAGAACACCGAAAGAGAGCCGGAGGGGAGGCCCAGGGCTCCCAGACCATAGGCTGGCGCGGCCTGGAGGGGGGGCGCGCCGCCCTATGGGGTGGTCCCCCCAGGCACCCCCTTGCGCCGCCTCTTCGCCTATAAAGTCCCTCGCGACGTAAAAACCCTACAACAATTGACGAAACTCCATAAAGACTCCAGGGACGCCGCCGCCATCGCGAAACTCCGTTTCGGGGGACAGAAGTCTCTGTTCCGGCACGCCGCCGGGACGGGGAATTGCCCCCGGAGTCATCTCCATCGACACCACCGCCATCTTCATCGCCGTTGCTGTCTCCCATGATGAGGAGGGAGTAGTTCTCCCCCGAGGCTAAGGACTCTACCGGTAGCTATGTGGTTCATCTCTCTCTCCCATGTGATCTTTATGTGATCATAAGCTTTGTATCACTATTAATCTATGTGCTACTCTAGTGATGTTATTAAAGTAGTCTATTCCTCCTCCATGATGTAATGTTGACAGTGTGTGCATCATGTAGTACTTGGCATAGGTTATGATTGTAATCTCTTGTAGATTATGAAGTTAACTATTACTATGCACTCTAGAGGTTACTTTAATATGAACTCCGGATTCACTCTCCACGGTGTGACGGTGACAGTGTGCGCATCGTGTGTGATTCCTTTATGACATTGTGGAGCTTGTTTACTCCGGCTTGAGAGTGCTCTTGTAGCCCTACACAATGAATGGTGTTTGTCATCCAACAAGAGAGTGTTTGAGAGTAGCATTTATTTATTCAATTATGTGATCATTGTTGAGAGTGTCCACTAGTGAAAGTATGATCCCTAGGCCTTGTTTCTAAGCATTGAAACTCTATTTCCAACAAGTTCTGTTACATGTTTGCTTGCTGCCATATTTATTCCAGATTGCTATTACCACTCATATTCATCCATATCACTTGCATCTTACTATCTCTTCGCCGAACTAGTGCACCTATACATCTGACAAGTGTATTAGGTGTGTTGGGGACACAAGAGACTTCTTGTATCGTAATTGCAGGGTTGCTTGAGAGGGATATCTTTGACCTCTACCTCCCTGGGTTCGATAAACCTTGGGTGATTCACTTAAGGGAAACTTGCTGCTGTTCTACAAACCTCTGCTCTTGGAGGCCCAACACTGTCTACAGGAATAGAAGCGTGCGTAGACATCAGCCGCCGCCTCGGCCACCATCATTTTGGCTTCGATATCGTCGAGGATCTGGCCTTCGAAGAAGTTGTGCGCCGCTCGCGTCCGGGGAGACATTCCTTCTATCGACACTCTCAGCAGGGACATGTCGTCCTTGCGTTTCTTGAGCTCCATCTTCTCCTCTTGCCTCTTGAGCAGCGTCGCCCACCTTTCGTCGGCCTTTTTGTCGCGGGAGAGCAAGGTCGAGGAGACCTTGACGAGCCATTGATCGACTCCTGCATCTTCTCGGACGACATAGCGTCGGCCAAGGCGGCCTTGGCAGCCTTGTTGCCGATAGGACGCCCTGCCGATGTTGTCAGCGGCGCATCCAGATCAATGACGTCTATCCCCTTCAACAAGGAAAGGCGCATCAACTGCCATTTGTGGCTCTTGAGCTTGCTATAGAATTGTATCAGCGCGAACAACTTATTCCCTTCTGAGAACTTCCGGTAGATATCCATGGCCTTGTCGAACTAACCAAAGGAAACACAATCATTTCATCGAACAAAATATAGGCGCGACAGATTATCTAAGAAAGAGTCGTACCATTTGGCTGACGTCGATGCCGCTGTCGCCTCTGGTCTTGATCTTGTGATGAAACCTATGGAACATGTTCACCGACGCCTGGATGATGGCCCATCGCGTCGACATTGCCTTTTGGCTCCTCTTCATCGTCACTTTGTTGTAGTCGATGTTGATCAGCTTACGCTCATCGAACTTGGTTTTGATCCTCGCCCAATACTTCCCGTACTTTTGGTTGGCGCCGATGATGGAGTCATGGCTCACCGTCGACCATGACTCATAGAGACATTGATCCTCCAGAGGCATCCATTTGGGGCCTCGTGTGCCCGACGCCTTCTTCTTCTTCCTCACGTCGGCCGCGTCAACCTCCACGAGATCATCGGCATCCTCACCGGCACCCTCGTCGTCCTCTTCGTTGCCGCCCTCTTCGTTCTCATCAACGTCATCGTCCTCCACCCCCTCTCTCTCCTCCTCCTCAGCACTGGCGCCGTCGAATTCGAGTGGGCCCCTGCGGCCAGTGAATGGGGCGCCGTCCACACCGGGTCCTGGCTCACGCTGGGGCACTTGCTCGTACGCCGGGGAGTAGAATACGGAGTTGGGGTTGAAGTCTCCATGCGGTAGCGTATCCTGGTAGTGCGGCGACAAGTTTGGCGTCACGCACCCGAGAATGGCGGAGAGGCCGTCATTGTAGAACCTAGATGTCGACGGAGACATACTCCATGGGCTCGCGTTGGTGGCAGCGATACACCCGGCCAGCGCGTGCTGGTGCGCGCGCCCCGCCAACGCCTTCTTCTTCAGCTGCTCCGCTCTCCGTCCCTTCCGCTCCTCCGTCGACATCTTCCGGCGCAGACAATCTTGATGCCACTGATCATCGGTCCAGCCTTCTGGCTTCTTCTTCGGAGCCGGCGCCTTCCGCGGCTTCGCGAAGGGCGCCTTCGCCCCTTTCATCTCATTGCCCGGCGGCTTCTTGGCTGCTTTCTTGGCCATTTTTTTGGGGGCTGTCGGCGGCACCATGAATGGGGAGAGGGTAGCGGTGATGGGAGGAATAGAGTAGCGATGGCGGGAGGGAGAAATGAATCGGCGGGATAGGAGGTCAAATGTGTTGGGAGGGCAGAAATGCGCGGCGGGAGAGGCGCGATGTGGCGGGAGGGGGGACGAATTTTTCATGTGCCGCGTCGGGCCCGCGTCTCTTTGCCTCGCTTTTCGTTGTGTCCGGCGTGCTCGGAGCGTCCCTGTGTAGCGGGGACGGGCTCGCCGCGCCGGACACCGTATTGGGCCGTGCCGGATAAAAAGAGGCTACGCGGCTGAGAACGTTTTTTTGTCCGGCGCACCCCAAATCCCTTTGGGGTACGGTTTGGGGGAAGCGGTGCTCTTATGCCGGATAGCTAGGTGTCGTTCATAACTTCATTTTAGATAAAGACAAGTTTATTGCTCTTTGCTTCTGAAATATGTGGTGCGGTCTTTTGTATCATTTAGTACACACTTTGCCACATTATTATCACAAATGTTACATTACGTGACAGATTTAGAATAATCTTTGGTGCTTATCCTTGTAGAATAATGACAGCAACATCTTATCACACCAGAGCTCATCATTGTGTGAATTTTTTCTAATTGCCATATGTTGGTAAGCATATATATATTTGTAGACGTTGTTGGCTAACTGTTTAGGCCCTGTTTGGATTAAGGGTAAAAATAGTGGGTTCACCACTATTTAGTTTAACTTTGAGCTAAATACCCAATGCCACCACTAATTTAGCTCCATTCCAAATGGGCCCTTTAGGGTGGAAGTAATTCCAAAAGCGATTAAAATGTTCGTCGGTAATTTCCCTTTTGGCTACTTAATTGGTTGATTAGGACTCCCATAGCAACCGTCGAGTTGATGAGAACTCAATTAAGCCAATGTGTTGGCCAAGTTGGCCTATATATGGACCACAGCATCATTCTCAAACTACCAAGCTGCATAGTGCCGTGGTACACATGCATGCAAGCTTGTCAGGCTATAAACATATAGATAGGTACATGTAGAGAGAAAAAAACCCTACGTTGCAACGTGTGAGATCAAGTGCGTACTTGTTTGAAGGGCACAGAAATGTAGGAGTTAAAGTGGATCAGTGCCAATTGATAACGAACCTAGCTGCTGCATTGAACTTAATGAAAACAGCGTATAACAACCAAATAGTAGTAATAATTTCAATTTCATATTGATAGTGATCTGAGGCAGCTGCATGGCTGGACGCAAACTGACATGACGTCACCAAACATGTTTTTTTACATAACAAGACGTCTATTAACAAACAAAGAAACACAAATAAAATTAGGAGGTTGACATATCACCATATTAGTTAATTCATGACAATATTTGTTTCTTGTGGGTAATATGTAAAATCACATTGAGAACTTTGCGGATGAGTTGTACAGAGGAGGCAATGCTGAATTGAGCAAACCCAAGGATCACTGAGCCGATTCAAGCCGATTCAAGCAGGATTGAAGTAAGCGAGAAGTCACTAGCGGCAATTTTATTTGCGGGCCATAGAGTGTGTCTCGGTGCACACCTTTGCGATATGGGTCCAACACACGATTGTTGCGGATATTCTTGCCAAATATTATTGATTTTCTATATAAACTTACACTTCTAATGGAATATAAAAGGGGATAAGTATATATTAAAACTAAATTACACCTATTTGGTATAGTAAGTCATGGTGGGAGCTCCTTTATGTACTTCAAGCCATCATAAAGATTTCACATTATTATTCTTGGGAAAATATAGAGATTTAGTACTAAGGATATTGTCAGTTAAACCAAACTAATTATAAATGTTGTGAAGAAACTGACGCGTACTACAACTAGATGGACATTTGGGACAAAGAACACCATATCCGCTGTTTTATCAAGGAAATTGGTTTTGAATCTTGCCTGATGACGGCAAAAACTCAGTGTGTACCAATTCATTGGGATTCCAAGTGCAGAATATTGTAGAAAACGTTTTTTGCCCACAAGGGTGACTCGAGCGTTTATATTGAACTTTCGAGGAATTGGCAGAGAGATATCTTTTCCTTCTCCTCTTCAAGCAACATGCAAAACAAAATCTTTACCTTGTGTTCCCAACTCCATCATGTGGTTGTCAAGCACAAGGTTTCGTATTAGTAAAACTAAAATAAACTTGTAAATAAATAAAGTAAAATAATCTATGACTAGACAAGAAAAGTTAAAACAATAAGATAATGGTCTTTTGGGTTTTTGTTTGTGTTTGCTAATAGTAAACGTGTTTTTTTTTTGGAATAATTAATGGAGAAAATATGGAAAGTGATAAAAGTGTTGGAAAGTTGTTTTTATAATAAAATGTGGGTTGGGGTTCATGTGTTCACTTGATTATTCTCTTATATGGTGTAATGGACATAAAACAATTCACTAATAATATAATATTGATAAAACTTCATTATGTGTATGATAAGCATTATGGGCATCACGCGTTTTTGTAGAGATGATGCAACACATCTCTCTTATACTCATCCAGAAAGGAAAAACTTCATGCAATCTAGAATTAAGAATAAACAGAGTATAGCCTTTGATACTTTTGACATGATGTTTAAATATCAAATGTGTTATCTTGAGCAAACAAGATTATCTTAGCTGTCACTAGAAAATTATAACACATGTGTTCACTTAATCCCTAGTGATATAACAAAAAAAGGTAAAAACCATAGTGGATCTCCAATTTTTTATCACTATCCAATCGCAACCACCATTTTATTCCAACTAATACACACATTTTCCCACACACGCCCTCTCATACAAGTTGGATCATATCAATTACTTAAGAACATTTACATAATATGCATCTACTAATACATCCCACACATAATAGAATTCTAGTCTCAAATATCAACTCATAGAATAAAGATCTATCACATATATAGGAATTATATAGATGACCATAATTATGTTGGGCGGCTTATATGGTACTAAATGAATGATAGCACAAGAGATAAATAGATCGAGCTACTGCCACAAACCCATAGTCGAGAGGTGGACTACTCCCTTCTTCCTCATGTTGATGGTGTTGGAGAGGTTGGAGATCCAACTGGAAGCCGCTCCGACATCGTTTCCCCCTCCAATCTTCGGTGGTTTTGGTACTGTTTTGGTGTTTCTGTGTTTTCGTGACCACATCCATGTAGAACACCTCGGGGGTCATTTTATAGGCGTTTTTAGGTCAATACTTCAAGTCTGAGATGAAGATGGACGACTGGCGACACTCGAGGAGGAAAATAGCTTGGGTGGCGTGGCCCAGGGTGGGACCCAGGGCACCTGGTCTCTTTTGGGCCTCCGGTCTCCCCTCCCGAGGTCAAAGTGCTCCAGGTCATTGTCTTCAATCCCATGTCCATTTGACTCATTTCAGATCCCTGAAAGATAAAAATACACAGAACATGAAATTCATGTTCTGGAGAGTTATAACCAAAATAAAGGGAATCGCTAGTAAATCTCCAAATATCAATATTAAACATGGATATAACATTATATTAAGTTTCTAAAATTTGGGAATATGAATAAATAAACTACAAAGTTCATGTATATATTTTACATACATCACTTGGCAATAGACATTTGAAGTACCAAAAATATATTATATGCAAATTAATAAAAGATATGAAGATTATGAATGACCCAAGCGGACAAGTTTTCTTTCGCATGAGAGTAAAAAAAAAGAATGTGAATAATATGTGAGATTCGTTAACTTAATTGTCAACTAGGATATTGGATTTATGCTATTCTTCCAAAATGTGCATGGACTGGCAAGTGATACGTCCAAAACGTATCTACTTTCCCGAACACTTTTGCTATTGTTTTGCCTCTAATTTGTGTATTTTGGATACAACTAACACGGACTAACGCTGTTTTCAGCAGAATTGCCCTGGTGTCTCGTTTTTGTGCAGAAAATCAATTTTCAGGAAAATCCCCGGGATTAATTCCAATGGGCCTATTTTCACAGAAGAGGGACGGAGCCAGAAGACCAGAAGGAGGGGGGCCACGATGCGCCAACCCCATAAGGCGGCGCGGTGGGCCCCTGGGCCGCGCCGCCCTATGGTGGCGATGCCTCGGGTAGCCCCATGTGCCTCCCTTCCGACTACTTAAAGACTTCGACCTAAAAACGCACGGGGGTTAGACGAAATCGCCAGAAGACATCCAGAACACCGCCGCCATCGCGAAACTCCGTCTCGGGACCAGAAACTCCGTTCTGGCACTCCGCCGGGACGGGGAATTGGAGGAGATCATCGCCATCATCACCACCGACGCCTCTCCATCAACCAGCCATGTTTCCCCCATCCATGTGTGAGTAATTGATACGTCCCAAACGTATCTATAATTTCTTATGTTCCATGCTACTTTATTGATGATACTCACATGTTTTATACACATTATATGTCATTATTATGCATTTTCCGGCACTAACCTATTGACGAGATGCCGAAGAGCCAGTTGCTGTTTTCTGCTGTTTTTGGTTTCAGAAATCCTAGTAAGGAAATATTCTCGGAATTGGACGAAATCAACGCCCAGGGGCCTATTTTCCACGAAGCTTCCAGAAGACCGGAGGACTTACGAAGTGGGGCCACGAGGCGCTGCCACAACAGGGCGGCGCGGCCAGCAAGGGGCCCGCGCGGCCCTGTTGTGTGGGGCCCCCGTGGCGCCTCTTGACCTGCCCTTCCACCTACTTAAAGCCTCCGTCGCGAAACCCCCAGTACCGAGAGCCACGATACGGAAAACCTTCCAGAGACGCCGCCGCCACCAATCCCATCTCGGGGGATTCAGGAGATCGCCTCCGGCACCCTGCCGGAGAGGGGAATCATCTCCCGGAGGTCTCTTCATCGCCATGATTGCCTCCGGATTGATGTGTGAGTAGTCCACCCCTGGACCATGGGTCCATAGCAGTAGCTAGATGGTTGTCTTCTCCTCATTGTGCTATCATGTTAGATCTTGTGAGCTGCCTATCATGATCAAGATCATCTATTTGTAATCCTTCATGTTGTGTTTGTTGGGATCCGATGAATATTGAATACTATGTCAAGTTGATTATCAATCTATCATATATGTTATTTATGTTCTTGCATGCTCTCCGTTGCTAGTAGAGGCTCCGGCCAAGTTGATACTTGTGACTCCAAGAGGGAGTATTTATGCTCGATAGTGGGTTCATGCCTCCATTAAATGCTGGGACAAGTGACGTAAAGTTCTAAGGTTGTGGATGTGTCTGTTGCTACTACGGATAAAACATCGATGCTTTGTCTAAGGATATTTGTGTTGATTACATTACGCACCATACTTAATGCAATTGTCTCGTTGTTTACAACTTAATACTCGGAGGGGGTTCGGATGATAACTCGAAGGTGGACTTTTAGGCATAGATGCATGCTCGGATAGCGGTCTATGTACTTTATCGTAATGCCCCGATTAAATCTCATAGTACTCATCATGATATATGTATGTGCATTGTTATGCCTTCTTTATTTGTCAATTGCCCAACCGTAATTTGTTCACCCAACATCTCGTTTATCTTATGGGAGAGACACCGCTAGTGAACTGTGGACCCCGGTCCTATTCTTTACATCCGAAATACAAACCGCCGCAATTGTTCTTTACTCGTTCTTTGCAAACAACCATCATCATCCACACTATACATCTAATCCTTTGTTTACAGCAAGCCGGTGAGATTGACAACCTCACTGTTACGTTGGGGCAAAGTACTGTGATTGTGTTGTGCAGGTTCCACGTTGGCGCCGGAATCTCTGGTGTTGCGCCACACTACATTCCGCCACCATCAACCTTCAACGTGCTTCTTGGCTCCTACTGGTTCGATAAACCTTGGTTTCTTACTGAGGGAAACTTGCTCCTTTACGCATCACACCTTCCACTTGGGGTTCCCAACGGGCGTGTGCTTTACGCGTCATCAAGCTAAATTTCTGGCGCCGTTGCCGGGGAGATCAAGACACGCTACAAGGGGAGTTTCCACTTCCAATCTCTTTACTTTGTTTTTGTCTTGCTTTGTTTTACTTTATTTACTACTTTGTTTGCTGCATTATATCAAAACACAAAAAAATTAGTTGCTAGTTTTACTTTATTTACTGTCTTGTTCTCCATATCAAAAACACAAAAAAATTAGTTACTTGCATTTACTTTATTTAGTTTGCTTTATTTACTACTGCTAAAATGGGTACCGTTGAGAATACTAAGTTGTGTGACTTCACCAGCACAAATAATAATGATTTCATATGCACACCTATTGCTCCACCTGCTACTACAGCAGAATTCTTTGAAATTAAACCTGCTTTACTGAATCTTGTTATGAGAGAGCAATTTTCTGGTGTTAGTTCCGATGATGCCGCTGCCCATCTTAATAATTTTGTTGAACTATGTGAAATGCAAAAGTATAAGGATGTAGATGGTGACATTATAAAATTAAAATTGTTTCCTTTCTCCTTAAGAGGAAGAGCTAAAGATTGGTTGCTATCTCTGCCTAGAAATAGTATTGATTCTTGGACTAAATGTAAGGATGCTTTTATTGGTAGATATTATCCTCCCGCTAAAATTATATCTTTGAGAAGTAGCATAATGAATTTCAAGCAATTAGATAATGAACATGTTGCTCAAGCATGGGAGAGAATGAAATCTTTGGTAAAGAATTGCCCAACCCATGGATCGACTACTTGGATGATCATCCAAACCTTTTATGCGAGGATTGAATTTTTCTTCGCGGAACCTATTGGATTCAGCTGCTGGAGGTACCTTTATGTCCATCACTTTGGGGGCGGCAACAAAGTTTCTTGATGATATGATGAGAAATTACTCTGAATGGCACACGGAAAGAGCTCCACAAGGTAAGAAGGTAAATTCTGTTGAAGAAACCTCTTCCTTGAGTGATAAGATTGATGCTATTATGTCTATGCTTGTGAATGGTAGATCTAATGTTGATCCTAATAATGTTTCTTTAGCTGCATTGGTTGCCCAAGAAGAACATGTTGATGTGAACTTCATTAAAAATAATAATTTCAACAACCGTGCTTATAGGAATAATTCTGGTAACAACTATAGGCCATATCCTGCTGCTAATGGTAATAGTTATGGTAATTCTTATGGGAATTCTTACAACAATAATAGGAGTGTACCCCCTGGTCTTGAAGCTATGTTTAAAGAATTTATTAGTACACAAACTGCTTTTAACAAATCTGTTGAGGAAAAGCTTGATAAAATTGATATTCTTGCTTCTAAGGTTGATAGTCTTGCCTCTGATGTTGATCTTTTAAAATTGAAAGTTATGCCTAATAAGGATATTGATAATAAGATTGTCACTACAGCAAATGCCATCCAAGTTTGAATTAATGAGAATATTAGATTGATGGCTGAATTGCATGCTAGGTGGGAAAGAGAAGAAAATGAAAAACTTGCTAAAGAGAATAATGTAGCTAAAGTTTGGACTATTACCACCACTAGTAATGTTAATGATTCACATGTTGCTAAACCTCCTACTATCAATGGTAAAATAATTGGTGTTGGCAATGTTACTACTCCTAGTGCAAAGCGTGCAAAATTGCCTGAAACTGCTAAAACTGCCGAAATTGATAAAATTGCTGAAATTTTTCAAAATGTTGTGGACAATGATTCCATTGCTGTAGGTCATAATGATTTAGACTTTGATGATTGTCACATCTCTGAAGTTATAAAGTTCTTACAAAAGCTTGCTAAAAGTCCCAATGCTAGTGCTATAAATTTGGCCTTTACAAAACACATTACAAATGCTCTCATAAAAGCTAGAGAAGAGAAACTAAAGCTTGAAACCTCTATTCCTAGAAAGTTAGAAGATGGTTGGGAGCCTATCATTAAGATGAGGGTCAATGATTTTGATTGTAATGCTTTATGTGATCTTGGTGCAAGTATTTCTGTTATGCCTAAGAAAATTTATGATATGCTTGACTTGCCACCATTGAAGAATTGTTATTCGGATGTTAATCTTGTTGATAATGCTATAAAGAAAACCTTTGGGGAGGATTGATAATGTTCATATTATGGTTAACAATAACCTTGTCCCCGTTGATTTTGTTGTCTTGGATATTGAATGCAATGCATCTTGCCCCATTATATTGGGAAGACCTTTTCTTCGAACCGTTGGTGCCACCATTGATATGAAGGAAGGTAATATTAAATATCAATTTCCTCTCAAGAAAGGTATGGAACACTTCCCTAGAAAGAGAATGAAGTTACCTTATGATTCTATTATTAGAACGACTTATGATGTTGATGCTTCGTCTCTTGATGTTACTTGATACACACTTTCTGCGCCTAGCTGAAAGGCGTTAAAGAAAAGCGCTTATGGGAGACAACCCATTATTTTACTTCTGCACTTTATTTTATATTTGAGTCTTGGAAGTTGTTTACTACTGTAGCAACCTCTCCTTATCTTTATTTTAATGCATTGTTGTGCCAAGTAAAGTCTTTGATAGTAAAGCCAATACTAGATTTGGATTACTCGCGCAGAAACAGATTTCTTGCTGTCACTAATTTCGACCTGCCTCTCTGTAGGTAGCTCAGAAAAATCTGCCAATTTACGTGCGTGATCCTCAGATATGTACGCAACTTTTATTCAATTTGGGCATTTTCATTTGAGCAAGTCTGGTGCCTCAATAAAATCCGTCTTTACGGACTCTTCTGTTTTGACAGATTCTGCCTTTTATTTCGCATTGCCTCTTTTGCTATGTTGGATGGATTTCTTTGTTCCATTAATGTTCAGTAGCTTTGCGCAATGTCCAGAAGTGTTAAGAATGATTATGTCACCTCTGAACATGTGAATTTTTGATTATGCACTAACCCTCTAATGAGTTGTTTCGAGTTTGGTGTGGAGGAAGTTTTCAAGGGTCAAGAGAGGAGGATGATACAATATGATCAAGAAAAGTGAAAAGTCAAAGCTTGGGGATGCCCCCGTGGTTCATCCCTGCATATTTTAAGGAGACTCAAGCGTCTTAGCTTGGGGATGCTCAAGGCATCCCTTCTTCATCGACAACTTATCAGGTTCCTCTAGTGAAACTATATTTTTATTCCGTCACATCTTATGCACTTTACTTGGAGCGTCTGTTTGCTTTTGTTTTTATTTTTGTTTTTGTTTGAATAAGATCGGATCCTAGCATTCTTTGTTTGGGAGAGAGACACGCTCCGCTGTTTCGTATGAACACATGTGTTCTTAGCTTCATCTTTAATGTTCATTGCGAAAGTAGGACTATTTCATTCATTGTTATATGGTTGGAAACGGAAAATGCCGCATGTGGTAAATGGTTTAATGTCTTGAATAATGTGATACTTGGCAATTGTTGTGCTCATATAGATCTTGTTTAAGCTCTTGCATCATGTACCTTGTACTCATTAATGAATAACTACATAGAGCTTGTTAAAATTTGGTTTGCATGATTGATCTCTAGAGTCTAGATATTTTCTCGGTTGAGGTGTTTGAACAACAAGGAGACAATGTAAAGTCTTATAATAGTTACAATATGTTCATATGTGAGCTTTGCTGCACCTTTTATACTGGAGTTTGCTTCAAACAACCTTGCTAGCCTAGCCTTGTATTGAGAGGAATTCTTCTCGTGCATCCAAATCCTTGAGCCAATAACCATGCCATTTGTGTCCACCATACCTACCTACCACATGGTATTTCTCCGCCATTCCAAAGTATATTACTTGAGTGCTACCTTTAAAACTTCTATTCTTTGTCTTTACAATATATAGCTCATGGGACAAATAGCCTTAAAAACTATCGTGGTGAAGAATATGTACTTATGTGTCTTATTTCTTAATAAATTGCTTGTTGAGCGGTAACCATGTTTTCTGGGGACGCCATCAACTCTTTTACCTTTGTTGAATATCATGTGAGTTGCTATGCATGTTCGTCTTGTCTGAAGTAAGGGCGATTTTCATGATCAAATGGTTTGAGTATGCATACTTGTTAGAGAAGAACATTGGGCCGCTAACTAAAGCCATGATTCATGGTGGAAGTTTCGAGTGTGGACAATTAATCCTCAATCTCTTATGAGAATATTAATCGTTGTTGAATGCTTATGCATTAAAGAGGAGTCCATTATCTCGTTGTCTATGTTGTCCCGGTATGGATGTCTAAGTTGAGAATAATCAAAAGCGAGAAATCCAATGCGAGCTTTCTCCTTAGACCTTTGTACAGAGCGGCATAGAGGTACCCCTTTGTGACACTTGGTTGAAACATATGCTATGCAATGATAATCCGTGTTAATCCAAGCTAATTAGGACAAGGTACGGGCACTATTAGTATACTATGCATGAGGCTTGCAACTTATAAGATGTCTTATACATAACACATATGCTTTATTACTACCGTTGACAAATTTGTTTCTTGTTTTCAAAATGAAAAGCTCTAGCACAAATATAGTAATCAATGCTTCCCTCTGCGAAGGACCTATCTTCTACTTTATTGTTGAGTCAGTTTGCCTATTCTTTCTATCCCAGAAGTAAACACTTGTGTCAACTGTGTGCATTGATTCTTACATGTTTACTTATTGCACTTGTTATATTACTTTGTGTTGACAATTATCCATGAGATAAATATGTTGAAGTTGAAAGCAACCGCTGAAACTTACATCTTCCTTTGTGTTGCTTCAATGCCTTTACTTTGAATTTATTGCTTTATGAGTAACTCTTATGCAAGTCTTATTGATGCTTGTCTTGAAAGTATTATTCATGAAAAGTCTTTGCTATATGATTCATTAGTTTACTCATTATCTTCATCATTGCTTCGAATCGCTGCATTCATCTCATATGCTTTACAATAGTATGATCAGGATTATGATAGCATGTCACTTCAGAAATTATCTTTGTTATCGTTTACCTACTCGAGGGCGAGTAGGAACTAAGCTTGGGGATGCTTGATACATCCCAAACGTATCTATAATTTCTTATGCTCCATGCTACTTTATTGATGATACTCACATGTTTTATACACATTATATGTTATTATTATGCATTTTCCGGCACTAACCTATTGACGAGATGCCGAAGAGCCAGTTGCTGTTTTTCTGCTGTTTTTGGTTTCAGAAATCCTAGTAAGGAAATATTCTCGGAATTGGACGAAATCAACGCCCAGGGGCCTATTTTTCCACAAAGCTTCCAGAAGACTGGAGGACTTACGAAGTGGGGCCACGAGGCGCCGCCACAACAGGGCGGCGCGGCCAGCAAGGGGCCCGCGCGGCCCTGTTGTGTGGGCCCCCGTGGCGCCTCTTGACCTGCCCTTCCGCCTACTTAAAGCCTCCATCGCGAAACCCCCAGTACCGAGAGCCACGATACGGAAAACCTTCCAGAGACGCCGCCGCCGCCAATCCCATCTCGAGGGATTCAGGAGATCGCCTCCGGCACCCTGCCGGAGAGGGAAATCATCTCCCGGAGGTCTCTTCATCGCCATGATTGCCTCCGGATCGATGTGTGAGTAGTCCACCCCTGGACCATGGGTCCATAGCAGTAGCTAGATGGTTGTCTTCTCCTCATTGTGCTATCATGTTAGATCTTGTGAGCTGCCTATCATGATCAAGATCATCTATTTGTAATCCTTCATGTTGTGTTTGTTGGGATCCGATGAATATTGAATACTATGTCAAGTTGATTATCAATCTATCATATATGTTATTTATGTTCTTGCATGCTCTCCGTTGCTAGTAGAGGCTCTGGCCAAGTTGATACTTGTGACTCCATGATACGTCTCCGACGTATCGATAATTTCTTATGTTCCATGCCACATTATTGATGATATCTACATGTTTTATACACATTATATGTCGTATTTATGCATTTTCCGGCACTAACCTATTAACGAGATGCCGAAGAGCCGATTCTGTTTTCTGTCTGTTTTTGGTTTCGTAAATCCTAGTAAGGAAATATTCTCGGAATTGGACGAAATCAACGCCCGGGGTCCTATTTTTGCACGAAGCTTCCGGAAGACCGAGGGATAGACGAAGTGGGGCCACGAGGTGGCCGGACACCGGGCGGCGCGGCCCGTGCCCCGGCCGCGCCGGCTCGTGGTGTGGGCCCCTCGTGACGCCCCTTTACCTCGCCCTTCCGCCTACTTAAAGCCTTCGTCGCGAAACCCCTAGTACCGAGAGCCACGATACGGAAAACCTTACCGAGACGTCGCCGCCGCCAATCCCATCTCGGGGATTCTGGAGATCGCCTCCGGCACCCTGCCGGAGAGGGGAATCATCTCCCGGAGGACTCTTCACCGCCATGGTCGCCTCGGAGTGATGAGTGAGTAGTTCACCCCTGGACTATGGGTCCATAGCAGTAGCTAGATGGTTGTCTTCTCCTCATGTGCTTAATTGTCGGATCTTGTGAGCTGCCTAACATGATCAAGATCATCTATCTGTAATTCTATATGTTGTGTTTGTCGGGATCCGATGGATAGAGAATATTATGTTATGTTGATTATCAATCTATTACCTATGTGTTATTTATGATCTTGCATGCTCTCCGTTATTAGTAGAGGCTCGGCCAAGTTTTTGCTCTTAACTCCAAGAGGGAGTATTTATGCTCGATAGTGGGTTCATGCCTCCATTAAATCCGGGACGATGACGAGAAAGTTCTAAGGTTGTGGATGTGCTGTTGCCACTAGGGATAAAACATTGATGCTATGTCTAAGGATGTAGTTATTGATTACATTACGCACCATACTTAATGCAATTGTCTCGTTGTTTACAACTTAATACCGGAAGGGGTTCGGATGATAACCTCGAAGGTGGACTTTTTAGGCATAGATGCATGCTGGATAGCGGTCTATGTACTTTGTCGTAATGCCCAATTAAATCTCACAATACTCATCATATCATGTATGTGCATGGTCATGCCCTCTCTATTTGTAAATTGCCCGACTGTAATTTGTTCACCCAACATGCTATTTATCTTATGGGAGAGACACCTCTAGTGAACTGTGGACCCCGGTCCTATTTTTTACATTGAATACAATCTACTGCAATACTTGTTCTACTGTTTTCTGCAAACAATCATCATCCACACTATACATCTAATTAGTTAACAGTATAACTTAACTACCTAGGAGCCTCCACAGCGATTTGATGCCGTGAGCCGTCGGATCTGGATATAAACGAACCAGATCGTTTGGTCATCGCACCTCGCGCCCCAGGCCGTTACATCAGCCACTCTGCATTTCACGGCCTACCCAACATTTTCGGGCCGCTACTCCAGAGATCGACCCAGGTGTCCTCTTGTTAACCAGCCCGAAAACTATTAACTGGGCTTCTATTTCTGATGTGCTTCGCGGGAAAGGCCGACAGGCGGAGCCCCATCTACCCGTGCAATATAAAATGTAGTCGAAGCGGCAGCGTCGGGAGGACCGTGGTGGCGCCCCTGCAGTTTCTTTGTGCAACTGATGGTGTAAAGGTGCGCCGCCGTCTCCGCTTCTCCACTCTTCCTCCAGTTGTAGGGGACGATTGTTTCTTGTCTGTCTACCTCCTCTCCTCTCCTCCTTTGATTTTCTCTATTGCATCTTTCCTCTTGTGCTTGCTTCCTGCAACACCTCTGAGCGACGCCTTGCAGAAATTTTTATTTCTCTCTCACTATGTTTCCCCGATCTGCACATGTGATTATACCTGATGTCTTTGTTGTGATTGTCCCAGCCTCCAGGGATCATGGCCAGCGGCGACGGGCGAGAGAGTGACGGGGAGATCAGGCTGGGGAGAAGGATGAGGCGGCTACGGCTCGCTGACACAAGACTACAAGAAGACGCGTCAGCGCGTCTCGATGGTGGAAGAAAAGGAGGAGACCATTGACAGCATACGAGTGAATTACCTGTAAACGATAACCCTAGATCTTTACTTTCCTTAATCTCTGGTCTTGGTTGTCTCTGTAATTTGCCACTCTCGGTTTTTCTTGTTGGCAGGATAATTGCAACAGACTGAGACCACCGAGTTATCGTGGATCAGTATAAATGCCCACCTTCAGCTTCGGATTGTTTATTGTCTGCATCACACACGTGGAACTTCTGTAGTTGCCGACAGGTTCATATATCATCATGCCTAAGAAATCAATGCCTTGATTTTTCAACTACTCCGTTTCCCTATTTTCTTCATGTGCCGTTTATTGGATACAAACTGCATCTACTTTCTTTAAGCTGATTTTCACACTGGCAAAAAAAACCCGATCTATCTATTCATTCACCTCAAATTGATCCGTTACCTGCTTGTAAGGAGTCTCTAATCATGAGGTCATAGGAGGGATGCGTTGGGTGTTTCAACGGGAATATGTATGGCCTCATAATTGCTTTAGAGAGCTAGCTTGCTCCCTTGATTTTCTACTCACTTGGTGCTTAGTTTATGCTCATTTTCGTGAAACCTTAGAACAAGAAACTCTACAGCTTCAGTTCGTAGCTTCCTTTAGCGTAATGTTGAAGCTTTTCAATATTTCATCTGCTTACTACAACACAGAATATTATAGAAACAAGGTGAAGCAGAAATTTCTTGGAACCAAGATTCTTATGTTGAGTTCAACAGTCATCCAGCTGATCTTGAAACATTGAGCCTTACCTTCTACAAGGTGTAGGACTTCAAACTCTGAACTGATCGTTCATTAGAGACACAAATGTGGAGGTACCCATTGGGAAGCTGCTTTGCCAGCGGAAGACATCTGCCATATCTGCTCCAAACGTGGTGAACATCTTATATTTTCTTTTTTGCTTTCCCATTTTTCCAATCTGTCAGGCCAGGAACTAATGAGCTAAAGGGAACTAATGATATCTCTAGCAAGGTTGAATCGCATATATATGCAATAGTTATTATGTGTCCAAAAGTAGTATAGATCACACATTTCGCAGAGAGAAGAAGCTTTATTACATGTATGCGTGAAATTTATTGTCGAGGTTTTACTACTTACGTAGATATTTCTTAGATATGTAACTAAGTTTTATATGTTCTTTAATCATATGTAGCTGGTTCTGATATTTCAAATTATTAGCTCAATTATATCGCTATTTCTTGTTTTAAATTCATGTATGGTGTCCATAAAACTAACAAAGTATAAAGGGTATCAGGCATTGGTGATCAAGTTATGTACTTCACTCGCAGGTCAACATTTTGCATACTTCTAAGTGAAATTCTGTTTCTACAATCTTTGCTGCTTTAGCATGGCCCAAATAGTTCTAAGGGTCTCCCGCAAATAGCAAATCTGAATAAAAAAATAAACTGAACAACAGCTGTCCTATAATTACTTTGTATGGTTTCTAATTTCTTGCATATTTCTGAAATGATTGTTTGTGCTCGGCAATGGACTTCTGCTGTTTTGGTGTTGCATCCATATTAGGCACAATTAATATGGATCGGAAGAAGTACTACTATTTGCATTGTTCTTCTCACGTGCAACTACTCTAATTCTCATCCCCGCTTTTATTATCGTAGAAAAAATAAAATGTCTATCCTGCAGAAATTGGGGATTAAGTGACTATTATTTTGCTTACTTAGGTACAATCATATGATTAAATATGTTGGGGCTGGACTGGTCAATTAACTTGGTATTTTCCATTGTTGGGCGTAATGATTGATGATCTTGTTCTTACCCATATTTTGTATCAAATGCAATTGCTCTTTTGCTTGAGTTATTGTTAACTAACCTTAATTTCTTTTCCTAATAACGGGTGTGCTCTTGCAAAAAGGAAGTTCCCTTCTTGGCCAGAGGAATTTTATATGTTTTGGTTGACTGATCATCGTGCATGCTAAGTTTCTTTCTACTTGCTACTATCGTAATACTATGTCTCTCCCTTGCATCGACACATCTGTAATTGAGTTTTTACATTCTTTCTTAAGATTGATTTTTTCAAAGATGGACGGGCGTGGCAACGCGCGCTTTTATGATCTAGTCCTTTGTTACAGCAAGCCGGTGAGATTGACAACCTCACTGTTTCGTTGGGGCAAAGTACTTTGGTTGTGTTGTGCAGGTTCCACGTTGGCGCCGGAATCTCTGGTGTTGCGCCGCACTACATCCCGTCGCCATCAACCTTCAACGTGCTTCTTGACTCCTACTGGTTCGATTAAACCTTGGTTTCTTACTGAGGGAAACTTGCTACTGTGCGCATCACACCTTCCTCTTGGGGTTTCCAACGGACGTGTCAACTACACGCACCAAGCAAATTTCTGGCGCCGTTGCCGGGGAGATCAAGACACGCTGCAAGGGGAGTCTCCACAATCCAATCTCTTTACTTTGTTTTTGTCTTGCTTTATTTTATTTACTACTTTGTTTGCTGCATTATATCAAAAAAAAAAAAATTAGTTGCTAGTTTTACTTTATTTATTATCTTGTTTGCATTCTCATTATATCAAAACACAAAAAAAATTAGTTGCTAGCTTTACTTTATTTACTGTCTTGCACTCTATATCAAAAACACAAAAAAATTAGTTACTTGTATTTGCTTTACTTATTTCATCATGTTTCCTCCTAAGTACACTCTAAAAGACATACCGGTAGGACGTGGGTCTATAATTGGGAAAAATAATATAGAAGATTTTTTCACTCATGTTAGTACCACTGAAGATTTTGAAGATAGACACTTGGTAGAACTTGCTCCTACTTATGAAATTGCTGTTGCTTCTTTAGTTCACATGTTGGAAACTAAATTTGTTAATATTAATCCTATAATCCAACACATGTTTCTCACACTTGGTGATATGGAAGAAGGGGAAAAGAAAGATTTTGTATTAGAAACCCTTCTTAAAGAATTTGGGGGAGTAGCAAGAGAAGCTAGAAAAGTCTTCACTAAATATAATATGCTAGGCTCTTATACCAATTTTGCCAGTACCCTTGAAAAAATGGAAAAAGATAGACAAAAGTATACTAATCAAGTTAATTATGAGGGGGATATTAAAACCTCAACACCGTGCAAACTCTTAGGAATGTGCGAGGCACTAGAAAATAATTATGCTTGGCTTGTTCCCGAAAATTTGTTTGATGAGAATAGCAAGCCTAAGACTAATGAAAAGGGAGTCTCTGAAACTTACATAGATAAGATACTATGCATGGTTGAGAAAACTCCCAACACCGCTGGTTATGATGTTGATACTGCATCTCTTGATAACACTTGATACACACTTTCTGCGTCTAGCTGAAAGGCGTTAAAGAAAAGCGCTTATGGGAGACAACCCATGTTTTTACTACAGTACTTTTATTTTATATTTGAGTCTTGGAAGTTGTTTACTACTGTAGCAACCTCTCCTTATCTTAGTTTTGTGCATTGTTGTGCCAAGTAAAGTCTTTGATAGTAAGGTTCATACTAGATTTGGATTACTGCGCAAGAATGATTTCTTTGCTGTCACGAATTTTGACCTGCCTCTCTGTAGGTAGCTCAGAAAAATATGCCAATTTACGTGCGTGATTCTCAGATATGTACGCAACTTTCATTCAATTTTGGCATTTTCATTTGAGCAAGTCTGGTGCCATTTTAAAATCCATCTTTACGGACTGTTCTGTTTTGACAGATTCTGCCTTTTATTTCGCATTGCCTCTTTTGCTATGTTGGATGAATTTCTTTGATCCATTAATGTCCAGTAGCTTTATGCAATGTCCAGAAGTGTTAAGAATGATTATGTCACCTCTGAACATATAAATTTTTATTGTGCGAGTAACCCTCTAATGAGTTGTTTCGAGTTTGGTGTGGAGGAAGTTTTCAAGGATCAAGAGAGGGAAATGATGCAATATGATCAAGGAGAGTGAAAGCTCTAAGCTTGGGGATGCCCCGGTGGTTCACCCCTGCATATTTTAAGAAGACTCAAGCGTCTAAGCTTGGGGATGCCCAAGGCACCCCCTTCTTCATCGACAACATTATCAGGTTCCTCCCCGAAACTATATTTTTATTCCATCACATCTTATGTACTTTGCTTGGAGCGTCGGTTTGTTTTTGTTTTTGTTTTTGTTTGAATAAAATGGATCCTAGCATTCATTGTGTGGGAGAGAGACACGCTCCGCTGTTGCATATGGACAAATATGTCCTTAGGCTTTACTCATAGTATTCATGGCGAAGGTTGAATCTTCTTCGTTAAATTGTTATATGGTTGGAATCGGGAAATGCTACATGTAGTAATTCTAAAATGTCTTGAATAATTTGATACTTGGCAATTGTTGTGCTCATGTTTAAGCTCTTGCATCATATACTTTGCACCCATTAATGAAGAAATACATAGAGCTTGCTAAAATTTGGTTTGCATATTTGGTCTCTCTAAAGTCTAGATAATTTCTAGTATTGAGTTTTGAACAACAAGGAAGACGGTGTAGAGTCTTATAATGTTTACAATATGTCTTTTATGTGAGTTTTGCTGCACCGGTTCATCCTTGTGTTTGTTTCAAATAACCTTGCTAGCCTAAACCTTGTATCGAGAGGGAATACTTCTCATGCATCCAAAATCCTTGAGCCAACCACTATGCCATTTGTGTCCACCATACCTACCTACTACATGGTATTTCTCCGCCATTCCAAAGTAAATTGTTTGAGTGCTATCTTTAAAATTTCCATCATTCGCCTTTGCAATATATAACTCATGGGACAAAATAGCCTTAAAAACTATTGTGGTATTGAATATGTACTTATGCACTTTATCTCTTATTAAGTTGCTTGTTGCGCGATAACCATGTTTCTGGGGACGCCATCAACTACTCTTTGTTGAATATCATGTGAGTTGCTATGCATGTCCGTCTTGTCTGAAGTAAGGGAGATTTACCACTCATTTAAATGGTTAGAGCATGCATATTGTTAGAGAAGAACATTGGGCCGCTAACTAAAGCCATGAATCATGGTGGAAGTTTCAGTTTTGGACATATATCCTCAATCTCATATGAGAACATTAATTGTTGCTACATGCTTATGCATAAAAGAGGAATCCATTATCTCGTTGTCTATGTTGTCCCGGTATGGATGTCTAAGTTGAGAATAATCAAAAGCGAGAAATCCAAATGCGAGCTTTCTCCTTAGACCTTTGTACGAGCGGCATAGAGGTACCCCTTTGTGACACTTGGTTAAAACATGTGTATTGCAATGATAATCCTGGTGATCCAAACTAATTAGGACAAGGTGCGGGCACTATTGGTATACTATGCATGAGGCTTGCAACTTGTAAGATATAATTTACATGATACATATGCTTTATTACTACCGTTGACAAAATTGTTCATGTTTTCAAAACCAAAGCTCTAGCACAAATATAGCAATCGATGCTTTCCTCTTTGAAGGACCCTTCTTTTACTTTTATGTTGAGTCAGTTCACCTATCTCTCTCCACCTCAAGAAGCAAACACTTGTGTGAACTGTGTATTGATTCCTACATACTTGCATATTGCACTTGTTATATTACTTTACATTGACAATATCCATGAGATATACATGTTATAAGTTGAAAGCAACCGCTGAAACTTAATCTTCCTTTATGTTGCTTCAATACCTTTACTTTGATTTATTGCTTTATGAGTTAACTCTTATGCAAGACTCATTGATGCTTGTCTTGAAGTACTATTAATGAAAAGTCTTTGCTTTATGATTCATTTGTTTACTCATGTCATTACCATTGTTTTGATCGCTGCATTCATTACATATGCTTACAATAGTATGATCAAGGTTATGATGGCATGTCACTCCAGAAATTATCTTTGTTATCGTTTACCTGCTCGGGACGAGCAGGAACTAAGGTTGGGGATGCTGATACGTCTCCGACGTATCGATAATTTCTTATGTTCCATGCCACATTATTGATGATATCTACATGTTTTATACACATTATATGTCGTATTTATGCATTTTCCGGCACTAACCTATTAACGAGATGCCGAAGAGTCGATTGTCGTTTTCTGCTGTTTTTGGTTTCGAAATCCTAGTAAGGAAATATTCTCGGAATTGGACGAAATCAACGCCCGGGGTCCTATTTTTGCACGAAGCTTCCGGAAGACCGAGGGATAGACGAAGTGGGGCCACGAGGTGGCCGGACACCGAGGCGGCGCGGCCCAGGCCCTGGCCGCGCCGGCCTGTGGTGTGGGCCCCTCGTGACGCCCCCTTACCTGCCCTTCCGCCTACTTAAAGCCTTCGTCGCGAAACCCCTAGTACCGAGAGCCACGATATGGAAAACCTTACTGAGACGCCGCCGCCGCCAATCCCATCTCGGGGGATTCCGGAGATCGCCTCCGGCACCCTGCCGGAGAGGGGAATCATCTCCCGGAGGACTCTTCACCGCCATGGTCGCCTCCGGAGTGATGAGTGAGTAGTTCACCCCTGGACTATGGGTCCATAGCAGTAGCTAGATGGTTGTCTTCTCCTCATGTGCTTAATTGTCGGATCTTGTGAGCTGCCTAACATGATCAAGATCATCTATCTGTAATTCTATATGTTGTGTTTGTCGGGATCCGATGGATAGAGAATATTATGTTATGTTGATTATCAATCTATTACCTATGTGTTGTTTATGATCTTGCATGCTCTCCGTTATTAGTAGAGGCTCTGGCCAAGTTTTTGCTCTTAACTCCAAGAGGGAGTATTTATGCTCGATAGTGGGTTCATGCCTCCATTAAATCGGGGACAGTGACATAAAGTTCTAAGGTTGTGGATGTGCTTGTTGCCACTAGGGATAAAACATTGATGCTATGTCTAAGGATGTAGTTATTAATTACATTACGCACCATACTTAATGCAATTGTCTGTTGTTTAGAACTTAATACTGGAAGGGGTTCGGATGATAACCTGAAGGTGGACTTTTTAGGCATAGATGCATGCTTGGATAGCGGTCTATGTACTTTGTCGTAATGCCCAATTAAATCTCACAATACTCATCATATCATGTATGTGCATGGTCATGCCCTCTCTATTTGTAAATTGCCCGACTGTAATTTGTTCACCCAACATGCTATTTATCTTATGGGAGAGACACCTCTAGTGAACTGTGCACCCCGGTCCTATTCTTTACATTGAATACAATCTACTGCAATATTTGTTCTACTGTTTTCTGCAAACAATCATCATCCACACTATACATCTAATCATTTGTTACAGCAAGCCGGTGAGATTGACAACCTCACTGTTTCGTTGGGGCAAAGTACTTTGGTTGTGTTGTGCAGGTTCCACGTTGGCGCCGGAATCTCTGGTGTTGTGCCGCACTACATCCCGCCGCCATCAACCTTCAACGTGCTTCTTGACTCCTACTGGTTCGATTAAACCTTGGTTTCTTACTGAGGGAAACTTGCTACTGTGCGCATCACACCTTCCTCTTGGGGTTCCCAACGGACGTGTCAACTACACGCATCACTCCAAGAGGGAGTATTTATGCTCGATAGTGGGTTCATGCCTCCATTAAATCTGGGACAGTGACAGAAAGTTCTAAGGTTGTGGATGTGCTGTTGCTACTAGGGATAAAACATTGATGCTTTGTCTAAGGATATTTGTGTTGATTACATTACGCACCATACTTAATGCAATTGTCCATTGTTTACAACTTAATACAGGAGGGGGTTCGGATGATAACCTCGAAGGTGGACTTTTTAGGCATAGATGCATGCTGGATAGCGGTCTATGTACTTTGTCGTAATGCCCCGATTAAATCTCATAGTACTCATCATGATATATGTATGTGCATTGTTATGCCTTCTTTATTTGTCAATTGCCCAACTGTAATTTGTTCACCCAACATCTGTTTATCTTATGGGAGAGACACCGCTAGTGAACTGTGGACCCCGGTCCTATTCTTTACATCTGAAATACAAACTGCTGCAATTGTTCTTTACTGTTCTTTGCAAACAACCATCATCATCCACACTATACATCTAATCCTTTGTTTACAGCAAGCCGGTGAGATTGACAACCTCACTGTTACGTTGGGGCAAAGTACTGTGATTGTGTTGTGCAGGTTCCACGTTGGCGCCGGAATCTCTGGTGTTGCGCCACACTATATTCCGCCACCATCAACCTTCAACGTGCTTCTTGGCTCCTACTGGTTCGATAAACCTTGGTTTCTTACTGAGGGAAACTTGCTGCTGTACGCATCATACCTTCCACTTGGGGTTCCCAACGGGCGTGTGCTTTACGCGTCATCAGTAATTCCCCCGCTGTAGGCTGAAGGGGATGGTAGGGATTGGATGAGATTGGTCATGTAATAGCATAAGATTGTTAGGGCATAGTGCCTAGTGTCCGTAATTGGTACTTTTATGATATTGTTGCAACTTGTTATGCTTAATGCTTGTCACTAGGGCCCGAGTGCCATGATCTCAGATCTGAACATGTTATTGTTTCATGATGATATTCATTGTTTTATGATCATACCTGCAAGTTGTATACACGTATTGTTGTCCGGAACCCGAGGCCCCAAAGTGACAGAAATTGGGACAACCGAAGGGGAAGGCGGTGATACGAGGATCACATGTGTTCACGGAGTGTTAATGCTTTGCTCCGGTGCTCTATTAAAAGGAGTACCTTAATTTCCAGTAGATTCCCTAGAGGCCCGGCTGCCACCGGCTGGTAGGACAAAAGATGTTGTGCAAGTTTCTCATTGCGAGCACGTACGACTATATATGGAACACATGCCTATGGATTGATTAGTACTTGGATACCCCTTTATTACTATCTGCAAATGCCCTACCTTGATTGTTACATGAGTTTCTCTCATCCATGCAACGCCCGTTCATCCATCCCTGTGCCTACAGTATTTTAATCCTGTTGTTTACTATAATCACTACTGCTGTCTTTGTTACACTGCTGCTAATATTTCACCACTGCTATCGCTATAAAGCTGTTACTACTCGATAAACTCTTGCGAGCAAGTCTGTTTCCAGTGCAGCTGAATTGACAACTCCGCTGTTAAGGCTTACAAATATTCTTTGGCTCCCCTTGTGTCGAATCAATAAATTGGGTTTTACTTCCCTCGAAGACTGTTGCGATCCCCTATACTTGTGGATCATCAAGACTATTTTCTAGCGCCGTTGCCGGGGAGCATAGATTTATTTGCAAGTTCACTTGGATTGATATTGTTCGCTGCAAATTCTCCATCATGGGTAAACCTCGCGATACTAAAGTCGCCATATTACCATCCACTACAAGAAAAGGTACAACTCGAGTACCTCTGCTGCTCTTGATTCACCATCCGTGATAAGTAAACTTGTTTCACCACCACAAGCTTCAAATGCTGGTACTTCTGCTGAATCTGAAAATTCCTCTTATAATTTTGATGATGCTTCTGCTGTGCTTGATAATGATGGTTCATTAGGATCTTTTCTAGATGCTACAATTGCTAGGTCTAGACAAATTGAAAATACTAAAACTCCTAATGAAAATGTTGCTACACCTGTTAATTCACCTGAGTCTGTTGAATACTCTAGTGATGATCTTGATGAAGATTATGTAGAACTTGATGATGATTTCATTGATAAATACAATGCTACTACTGGTACAAGTAATATTAAAAAGCTTCTTGCACAACATACTCTTAGATATAAACTGTCTCCTGATCCTAAATTTGCCACATCTCCTATAAACATTAAGGATAAGGATTATGATTTTTCTCTTGATTTATCTCATATATCTATTGTTGAGAAAACACCTTTTTGTGGTACTGAAAAAGAAAGTGTTGTAGAACACATGAATGAGCTTTCAACTCTGAGTAGCTTGTTTTCTGATGATATTAAGAAGCGTACTTATTTCGTTGCTAAATTTTTTTCCTTTCTCATTAAAGGATGATGCTAAAACTTGGTATAATAGTTTGCCTCCTGATTCTATTGATAGTCCAAAAGATTTGCTTGATGTTTTCTTTCGGAAATACTTTCCTGCTAGTGCTCAACATATTGCTTTGCAGAGAATTTATAATTTTGACCAGAAAGATGGAGAGAAATTACCTGAGGCTTGGGCGAGATTTTGCTCTCTTATCAGAGCTCGGCCTAGACATGATTTGGAAAAGCATGATTTACTTGATATATTTTATAGTGGACTAACCATTGAGTCTAGGGCATACCTGGATAGTTGTGCTGGTTGTGTTTTCAGGAAAAGAACTCCAGACGACGTTGAAGAATTATTGGCTAGAATAGGCCGGAATCATGATGATTGGACTACACCTGAACCAACCCCGACACCAATATTGAAGAAGAGGGGTATGATTAAATTAAATGATGAAGATATGAGGGAAGCCAAGAAATCTCTAAAAGAGAAGGGTATTAAATTCGAAGATGTGAAGAATTTACCTCCCATAGAAGATTTATGTAAGATAACTCCCCCTTCATCCATGATTGAGGTACACTCTCTTCAACGCTTTACTAGGGAAGATATTCCGTACTCAAAACCTCCTGATCAATGCTTAGATGAGTTTGATAATTATATTGTTAAGCAAAATAATTTTAATATGAGAGTAGAGAAACATTTAATGGAAAATTCTCGAGCTATTAGTGAATTGCATGGTATTGTGGAGAGAACCTCCAATGATGTTAAGATGCTTGTTAAACATTTTCATATGGTTTGATCAACTCACTAAAGTGCAAAATGACTTGTTAAAAAATAATTCTAAAGAAAAACATGCTTATGAAGTAAGAACTAGAGGTGGTGCTTCCACTCAGGATCCTCTATATCCCGAGGGGCATCCCAAAAGTGTTGAACAAGATTCTCAACGAACTGAAACTAGTGCTCCTTCTAAGAAAAAGAAAAAGAAAAAGAAACATAAAACTGTTGTAGAATCCTCTGAGCCTGTTAATGATCCTAATAGTATTTCTATTTCTGATGCTGAAACTGAAAGTGGTAATGAACATGATAAAGATAATGATAAGAATGATGCTTCTGATAAAGAAGAGGTTGAAGATGAACCTGAAAAGCATGCTAAAAACAAAAAGTACACTAAAGAAGATTTTATTGCTAAGAAACATGGTAATGAAAGAGAACCTTGGGTTCAAAAGCAAATGCCTTTTCCTGCTAAGAAACTAAAATCAAAGGAAGAAGAACACTATCATAAATTTTGTGATTGGATGAAACCTTTGTTATTGCAAATCCCTTTGACTGATGCTATTAAATTGCCTCCTTATTCAAAGTATATGAAAGATATTGTCTCTAACAAAAGGAAAATTCCTAATGAGGAGATTTCCACTATGCTTGCTAATTACTCTTTTAATGGCAAAGTTCCAAAGAAGCTTGGCGACCCAGGTATACCGACTATTCCTTGTTCCATCAAGAATAATTATGTTAGAACTGCTCTATGTGATTTGGGAGCAGGTGTTAGTGTTATGCTTTTTTCTCTTTATAAGAGACTTTATTTAGATAAGTTGATACCAACTGATATATCTTTGCAAATGGCTGATAAATCTACTGCTATTCCTGTTGGTATATGTGAGGATGGTCCTGTTCAAGTTACTCAAAACTGCTTAATATTAACTGATTTTGTTGTGTTGGAAATGCCTGAAGATGATAATATGTCTATTATTCTTGGGAGACCTTTTCTTAACACCGCAGGGGCTGTTATTGATTGCAAAAAAGGAAAAGTTACTTTCAATGTCGATGACAAGGAACATACTGTTTATTTTCCCAAGAGGATTGATAAAGTATATGGAGTTAATACAATTTCTAATTTGAGATCTATCAAAGTGGGAGATATTGATTGTCCAATATATGAGCCTAAAGAAGAATATCAAACTCTTGTGATTGGATCCATATCAATACAATATAAGGTAACATGATTGATTTGAGGTTTATTTCTTCTTATGACATGTAAGATTTATTTGGTAGCAAGACTTGATCAACCTTGTTAACAAGTATATTTTATATGCATAGAAGAGCTAAACAACATTTCTTTCCTTCTCCACTTGCTTTACTTGCTGTAGCACTACTTGTTTTGCAAGATGCTTAGTTGCTTAGAGGTTTGAAAATCTTTTTCTGCCCTGTAATAATAATTTTGACACCCAGAAATGTGCATTTTTCAAAGTTCTCAAAAATTTACAAAAATTATACTGTTGGTCTTATTTTTCGAAGAGCTACCTGGGAGCACCAGGGGCTGACCAGTGGGGCACACTGGGGCTCAACCCCATGTGCCGGCGCGGCCAAGGAGGGGGGCGCGTCACCCTGTGGTGTGGGCCCCTCCTTGCCCCACTAACTCATCTCTTCCTCCCATCTCACTCTCTCTCCCGAAAAAACTCGTACTCACTTTCTCTCACTCGCGTTTCTGCTTAAGAGCTCAAGATTTCTCGATCTCTTTGCTCAGCCCAGATTTCTGTCTGAAATTTGGTACATTTGCTCTCCGGTATGTGACTCCTCTGATTATCCAAATAGAATTTTGTTTGGTTTAGTATATCTTAAATATTTTGCTGCTGTAGGTAACATGTTAAGTGAGCTTGCATGCTTGTTCTAAGTTGTAAAAATTAGTTTTGATGCATGTTTAGTACTCTACCAAGTTTCTATAGTAGTTTCCCTCAATTATATGTCTCCAAATCAATCTTATATTTACTAATTGGAGGCACCATAAAAGCCTCCACATTAATCCACATCATCTAAATAATTAGGACAATTAGATCTGAAATTTACGGTTAAGATTAGTCGAGAAAATTGTGATTTATAATGTACCATAGATGTTACATTGACACGTTACGGTTGTTAAATGGAATCGGCCAAACCGCTCTCCTTGAGAATCACCACGGACGAGATAGATATTGAAACGTGCACGTGAAGAGAAAGACCGATGGATCAATTTCCTAGCTAGCTGCTCCTCCACGCTCAAAACAACCAAACGATATATCTGTTTCTGCTTACGTAGGAAAACGTATTTAGCTAGGTAGAGGTCTGACCTAATTTAATTACCACACATTAAAAAAAAATCTGCACCTAGGACTGCTCTCTCGCCCCTCTTTGGCGCCCGCGCCCCCGGCGGTTCTCCAAGCAGGTACGGATCTTCTTTCGTTTTTTCTTTACCTTCATCGGCAGACGAGCAACTATAACGCATGGCGTCGACCGTTTTTTTTTTTGCGAGGAAAAGCTGTTGATATTAAAGCAGGTAAATTACAGAAAGGTCCACTCCAAAGATGAAAATTACAAACAAGACCCTCTGCAACTCGATGTCGCCGGCGAAGAGCAGAACGTGCCGATGGCGCGCCGCCGCTGCTTCTCCGCTCGAACCTTGGATCGGAAGAAGACCCCCTGCGGACGGGAAGTCGTCGAACCTCGAACTCCGAAGAGCCTCCATCCTGCTCCGTCGGCTGCATCGCCTCGCTTCACCAACAACATCTCCATTTATTCCGGCCGGATCCACCGCCTCAAGATCCGGGAGGGGGACGGACGCACACGGCGGCCCCGACAGATCCCAGCGCGAGGAAGGAAGTACTCCGCCATGCTGCTCCACCGAGCACCACAGCCGAAGATGGCGAGCACCATCTGCAAACACCAAACCAGCCACGTCCCCATCTCCACGGTGCCGCCGGCGAGGTCCCTAACAGCTCCTACGATATGTACACACCAGGATTCGAGGTTTCCCCAGCCTCCCGCCGCCGGAGCGGCCGCCGAAGATGGGGGAAACCGGCGAATCGCAGGTGGCGAGGTGGATCTGACGGGGGGTTCAGAAATTCGCCCTCTACTGTAGCGGGAGAGGGGAAGAGTCCAAGGTCTCTGGCGTCGGCCGGTTGATGGGAGATGTAGGCTTGGCCATAAGAATCAATACCATCGGCGCTCTCCATGATTCGAGGGCGACATGATGTGCAGTGTCATGTAAAAAGATTGACATCTCCCGAGGTTAACAAAGCACAGCCACGGCTGCAGCAAGGTGAAGAGCTAACCACATCAAGATGGAAAAAGGATCAATGGCAATTTGTTGATGCGGAAGAAGCATGTGCGCAAACTTTTTCTGCAGAGTTCCTTGGACCATAACGTGAATGGAAGACAAGGAAAATCAATGCAAGGAAGTAATACGTATAGGTACTTGAGGTTTGGTATTTTCTTTTATTCTAAACTCAATCTTATTCATCTTTCTTAATGGTGGTAAATCCAAACAAAAATCTGTTCCATTGCCTTTTGATTTTCTGATGTTCACATGCTCAAGACCCTGCTCTGCCTTGGGATACACGATGACGTTGTTCAGCAAGTCGCGGCGTTGGACAACCTGTGTCAATTAACTTCAACATGCTAGGTCAATCAAGATCTTTATACATGCATCTGTAAACTGTAATCATCTGGTAGTCAAAATGATATTTACAAGGAACATAGAAAAAAAAATCCGGAGCAGCGACATTAGTAGAATTATTACTCTGTATTTGGTGCTCTGTATTTGGTGCTCTGCAGGAAGTACAGGTTAGCAAGCAGACAAACCCATTCTATGGTTAATTTGCACCCAGCCGAGACTCCAACGTTGCTTATTTGCATGATTTGGAGCAGGGGAGGCTTTGCAGCACGAGCAAGTGACATCATCTTTTGTTTCTCACTATTTTTTGTGGGAGAGCAATTGACAGCTGATGGGTTCATCGGTTGAAAGTTGTGTTCTTGATGTATTTCCTTCATGGCGCGGCTTTAATGTGATTGCACTGTAATTTGTGTATTAACCGAAAGTTCAGTCTGATCCAAATTTAACAGGGTGATTGGATTGAGGTCAGACTTGAAGCAAATGGATCAATATCATTTTGTAAAATAGATGCATATATATTCATATTGTCATGTGCTGTGTAGACAGTTTTTATATCAATTTTTATGTTGAAATTTCTACGTTGTGGCGAGTAGGAACAGGAGGGCATGGGATTTGTTAGTCCCTGAAGCGTTGATTTCTGTTTGTTGGTTTGACTGACACATGCATGTTTTCTTGAGCCAGTCTCCCCTTAATCCATCTAACATATAGAGCAGCTGAGATGGAGGATGCAGATGGATTCACACATGAGTCTAAGTTGTTGATGAATATTCTTATTCAAAATAGGCTATCCGAGTATATTTGGGAACCAACGTGACAAACCGAACAAGGACGTGCGGTATGTATGTGCATGGCAATTGCTTATAGCCACTTCCCTATTTTCCTAATATTTCCGTATTTAGATTGAGCTCCCAAAAATATATTCATGTCTATTTCATATATATTTCTCATCTAATATTTGGGTATCATTTAATTTGGAAAAATATCTCATAGCACATAACTGGCATGGCATCCATATAAGAAATGTTACGCTGATATTTACTTCAAATCTTGCGATGCGAATGTTAACCACAAAAGTAATGTCGTATTTAGCTCATGATTGGATGTTTCACCTCTTTCTATTTTCTTAATTCACTAAAAAAATGTTCTAAACTGATGTAGTTTGAGAGCTATCATCCTGATATCCGAGGCTAAAACTTATTTTAGGCCAGGGATGTGTTAATATTTGGTTATAAGAGAAGAAATTGATTTTTGATGGATGAAGCGAAAAGGGGAGCAGAGTTGTATTTTCATCGCTCCATTTATATCTACTTCGAATGAAGACATTTGAGTGTACCCCCTTTAGAAGATCAGTTATCTTATGGATATGTCCCGTTGGTGACTAACTTGATGTTTTATTTGCCTTCATGGTTACTGCTAAATTGAAATATGTAATGGCAATATTAAAATAATTGGGCGAATATGATTATTTTCTAAATGGATAAGAAATGAATAGAAAAGTCAATGTTTATTTTACCTTCATGGTTACTACAGAATTGTAATATATGATGTCAACAACATTAAAAGAACCGAAGAAATGTACTTCTTTTTCTGATTGGATACACAAAGAATACATATGTTATTAGGAAACAAAATTGTTCATGTTTTCTAAATGCTAGCCCGTGTAGTAGCACGGGTTTATGACTAGTTTTTATAATGTTTGTTGAAAAATTTCAGAAAAGGAAGATGGATAATTATAACTTTGGAGAAGTGTTTGAAAGAGAGACGACAAGCACGGGGAGGCCCTCAAGGGCATCCACTCGGATTAGACGATCCTATAATGAGGATGTCATCGCACCGAGCTTTGAAGTTGAAGAGGATAATGGAGTCCCTAATGCTTCATCCTTTCCATGTTATGACTTTTTGCGCAATGCAGGGCTGCTTGATGATTTCTTGGTCCTCATCAATAATGCGGGCTTAACCACCTATATGGAAGATGAGAGGGATCAATACTACATGCTAACTAAAATCTTTGTTGAGAGCTTTCAGTTCAACAACAAACACTACCAACCATCAGTTACATTCAGGATTTATGATAATCCTATTACTATGAAGTTGAAGGATTTTTGTACTGCATTGGATATTGCCCCTGTAGGTACAGCGAAGAAGATTGAGAAGAGTCCCAAAGCTTTGGCGGAGCTCTATCGAGAAGTCACCAATGATGACAGCCGCACCATTCAGCGCAGCAAGATAAGAAACATTCAACTCCCTGCCATTAGATATTTCGCTTACTATCTTGCTACTAGCATTCTTGGTAGGGAGAACACTAGCAACATTTCTAGTTATCATCTTGCTTTCTTAGTTGCTGCACTTACTGGAAAAACACCATATCATCTTGGTGCTCTTGTTGCCCGTCGTTTGTCCGCTAAGGGGCCTATTTTTGGAGGAATTGTTGCCTCACGTATTTTGGCATATCTAGATCTTCCTCTTGACCCTACTGATGTGAAATTAACTCCTGTAAGGCTTGATATTGCTGCTATGAAGAGTCACCAATTTGTTACAACTGACTCTAGTTTAGATAATATTGTCTATAGAATGTTGTTTATTGACGGGGGTGAGAGGGAAATCCCTTTGCCGCAGCCCGATCTGTTCAGTGTTCACAGGAAACCGTGGTCGCGCTCTAAGGAGGAGGTGGATGAGCAGCTGAGGATACATGGGTTCCATCAGCAGCATGACTCCGAGGACGCCGAGCCCTCTTACGGGTACACCGTCACGTATCCTGGTGCGTCTTCCAGCATATACCCGGAACAGGATCCATCTTCGTCGTACTACGGAGGTGCCACTTCATGGGCACCATGGGATTGATCTCCACTTAGGCCAAAAGCCTAAACTTGGGGGGAGGTATACCGGCATCATTCATTCATTGCATATTATAATTGCTGGATACTTGTACATACTTCTTTAGCTTCTTAAAGTGGTTTTCTAATAAGAGGAAGATGATATTTGGGGAAGTGCTGATTGAAAACAGATTCTGGACTGATACCAAAAAAATTCTCAAAAACAGCCAGAACGTTATTTTGCGAAGCCAATTTTTGCGCATATTCCCCAGGTTGTTATCTAACTTTCATTAGTTGAACACTTTTCGAGCTGGGCAGCGGAAGAATTTCTTAAAAATCGATTACTGTACTGCTGTCAAGCTTGACGAATTTCTGCTGCTTTGTGTTTATGTGACTCTTTTAGTTTTCATTTTCTTGTTTTTGCTTTGTTTCTTTCCTAAAACACAAAAGACCAAAAATATTTCTGTTGTTTCTCTTTGCCATTTGCTTATTCTGGTTTCTTGCTCTTATTTTGCTATCGTTGGTTTGCTATAAGAAAATCCAAAAAGATTTTGCTTTGTTTGCTTGTTTCCTTTTGTTCTTGTTTCCAATTCACAAACACCAAAAATATTTGCTGTTCTTCTTTGGTTTTGTAAAGTTCATTATGGAGTTCAGCGGTATTCGTTGGTTGAAGCTTGGTTTTCATTCCATATTATTCAAGCTACACAAGTGAAAGGCAATAATGACGATCTACGACAATCCGCTGTGGTGAGAGGCTGGTATGAACTCTATTTGTTTTCATTTTTGTACATATACTCATCCATGTGAGCATGCTTAGTTGGTTCATGTGAGGTATATGTCATTTAAAAAAGTCTAGTAGTTCATGATCTCTCATGATTAGCTCCAATTTATTAATATGAGTAGCATGTCATAAATATTTGCTTGCATTGTTTTATTCATAGATAGGTATGATATTGTGGTATCCTCCTCTGAATAATTCACTTGAATCAACTTGGCACATGCTCACGCATGCATATGACTGAACAAAAGTCAATTAAGCCTCGATGATTTACTTTACCTCAGAGTTCTTGTATCACTTTTATGCCTCCGTTAATTTATTTTGTCGCAAGCATGATTATGACAGTTACTGCTCTCTTGATTGTCGTTTCCCAGTCTATTGCTAGCTGATACGTCCAAAACGTATCTACTTTCCCGAACACTTTTGCTATTGTTTTGCCTCTAATTTGTGTATTTTGGATGCAACTAACACGGACTAACGCTGTTTTCAGCGAAGCTGTTACAGTGTCTCGTTTTTGTGCAGAAATCCAACTTTCGGGAAAATCCTCGGAATTTATGCGAAAGGTCCTATTTTCCCAGAATGCGACGGAGCCGGAAGGGCAAGCCGGTGGGGGCCCGAGGGCCCCACACACTAGGCCGGCGCGGCCCGGGAGGGGCCGCGCGGCCCTAGTGTGTGGCGGCCTCGGTCGGCCCCCGACGCCCTCCTTCGGACTACTTATTGCCTTCGACCTAAAAACGCACGGGGAGAAGTCGAAGTCGCCAGAAACCCTCCAGAACGCCGCCACATCGCGAAACTCCGTCTCGGGAGCCGAAGTCTCCGTTCGGCACTCCGCCGGGACGGGGAATTGGAGGAGATCATCGCCATCATCACCACCGACGCCTCTCCATCGACCAGCCATGTTTCCCCCATTCATGTGTGAGTAATTCCCCGCTGTAGGCTGAAGGGGATGGTAGGGATTGGATGAGATTGGTCATGTAATAGTATAAGATTGTTAGGGCATAGTGCCTAGTGTCCGTAATTGGTACTTTGATGATATTGTTGCAACTTGTTATGCTTAATGCTTGTCACTAGGGCCCGAGTGCCATGATCTCAGATCTGAACATGTTATTATTTCATCATGATATTCATTGTTTATGGTCTTACCTGCAAGTTGTATACACATGTCAGCTGTCCGGAACCAATGGCCCCGAAGTGACAGAAATCGGGACAACCGGAGGGGATGGTAGTGATGTGAGGATCACATGTGTTCACGGAGTGTTAATGCTTTGCTCCGGTACTCTATTAAAAGGAGTACCTTAATATCCGAGTAGATTCCCTTGAGGCCCGGCTGCCACCGGCTGGTAGGACAAAAGATGTTGTGCAAGTTTCTCATTGCGAGCACGTACGACTATAATTGGAACACATGCCTATTGATTGCTTTGTACTTAGACACCGTTTTATTATTATCCGCAAATGCCCTGCTTGATTGTTACATGAGTTTCTCTCATCCATGCAACGCCCGTTATCCGTCCCCGTGCCTACGGTATTTTGATCCTGCTTGTTTACTATAATCACTACTGCTTGTCTCTGTTACTCTCGTCTTGTTATTTCACTCACCGCTATTGCTATAAAGCTGTTACTACTGATAAACTCTTGCGAGCAAGTCTGTTTCCAGGTACGGCTGAATTGACAACTCCGTTGTTAAGGCTTTCAAGTATTCTTTGTCTCCCCTTGTGTCGAATCAATAAATTGGGTTTTACTACCCGCGAAGACTGCTGCGATCCCCTATACTTGTGGGTCATCAAGACTGGTTTTACGGCGCCGTTGCCGGGGAGCATAACTTTATTTGGAAGTTCACTTGGATTGATATTGTTCGCTGCAAATTCTCCATCATGGGTAAACCTCGCGATCCTAAAGTCGCCATATTACCATCCACTACAAGAAAAGGTACAACTGTGAGTACCTCTGCTGCTCTTGATTCACCATACGTGATTGATAAACTTGTTTCACCGCCACAAGCTTCACTTGCTGGTACTTCTGCTGAATCTGAAAACTCTCATAATATTGATAATGTTTCTGCTGTGCTTGATGATAGTGGTTCATTGGGATCTTTTCTAGATGCTACAATTGTTAGGTCTAGACAAATTGAAAATACTGAAACTCCTAATGCTACTACACTGTTAATTCACCTGAACTTGATTATTCTAGTGATGATCCTGATGAAGATTATGTGGAGCTTAATGATGATTTTATTAATAGATGCAATGCTACTCGCTGATGCAAGTAAAATTAAAAAAATTCTCACACAATATACTGTTAGACATAAGTTATCTCCTGATCCTAAATTTGCCACATCTCCTATATGCATTAAGGATAAAGATTATGATTTTTCTCTTGATCTATCTCATATAGCTATTGTAGAGAAAGCACCCTTTTGTGGTACTGAAAAAGAAAGTGTTGTAGAACACATGATTGAACTTTCTTCTATGAGTAGTTTGTTTTCTAATGATGTCAAGATGCGTACTTATTTTGTCGCTAAATTTTTTCCTTTCTCCTTAAAGGATGATGCTAAAATTTGGTATAATAATTTGCCTCCTGGTTCTATTAAAAGTCCAACTGAATTGCGTGATGTTTTCTTTCGAAAATACTTTCCTGCTAGTGCTCAACATGTTGCTTTATAGAAAATTTATAGATTTGACCAGGGAGATGAAGAGAAATTGCCTGAGGCTTGGGCAAGATTTTGTTCTCTTATCGAGCTCGACACTGGACATGATTTAGAAAAGAATGATCTACTTGATATATTTTATAGTGGACTAACCATTGAGTCTAGGGCATATTTGGATAGTTGTGCTGGTTGTGCTTTCGAGAAAAGAACTCCAGACGAAGCTGAAGAATTATTGGCTAAAATAGGCCGGAATCATGATGATTGGACTACGTCTGAACCAATTCCAACGCCAATATTGAAGAAGAGGGGTTTAATTAAATTGAATGATGAAGATATGAGGGAAGCCAAGAAGTCTCTCAAGGAGAAAGGTATTAAATCTGAAGATGTGAAGAATCTACCTCCCATAGAAGATATATGTGAGATAATTCCCCCTTCATCCATGATTGAGGTAAACTCCCTTCAGCGCTTTACTAGGGAAGATATTCCGTATTCAAAACCTCGTGCGCAATGCTTAGATAAGTTTGATAATTATATTGTTAAGCAAGAAAATTTTAATATGAGAGTACAGAATCATTTAATGGAAAATTCTCGAGCTATTGGTGAATTGCATGGTATTGTGGAGAGAACCTCCAATGATGTTAAGATGCTTGTTAAACATTTTCAAATGGTTCAAACTCAAATTGATCAGCTTACTAAAGTGCAAAATGACTTATTAAAAAATAATTCTAAAGAGAAACATGCTTATGAAGTAACAACTAGAGGTGGTGTCTCTACCCAGGATCCTCTATATCCTGAAGGGCATCCCAAAAGAATTGAACAAGATTCTCAACGCATTGAATCTAGTGCTCCTTCTAAGAAAAAGAAGAAGAAACATAAAAATGTTGTAGAATCATCTGAACCTGTTAATGATCCTAATAGTATTTCTATTTCTGATGCTGAAACTGAAAGTGGTAATGAACATGATAATAATAATGGTAATGATAAGAATGATGTTTCTGATAAAGAAGAAGTTGAAGATGAACCTGAAAAGCAAGATAAAAATAAGAAGTATACTAAAGAAGATTTTATTGCTAAGAAACATGGTAGTGAAAGGGAACCTTGGGTTCAAAAGCAAATGCCTTTTCCTGCTAAGAAACTAAAATCAAAGGAAGAAGAACACTATAACAAATTCTGTGATTGGATCAAACCTTTATTTCTGCAAATACCTTTGACTGATGCTATTAAATTGCCTCCTTATTCAAAGTATATGAAAGATATTGTCTCTAACAAAAGGAAAATTCCTAATGAGGAGATTTCCACTATGCTTGCTAATTACTCTTTAATGGTAAGGTTCCAAAGAAGCTTGGCGACCCAGGTATACCGACTATTCCTTGTTCTATTAAGAATAATTATGTTAAAACTGCTCTATGTGACTTGGGAGCCGGTGTTAGTGTTATGCCTTTTTCTCTTTATAAGAGACTTTACTTAGATAAGTTGATACCTACTGATATATCTTTGCAAATGGCTGATAAATCTACTGCTATTCCTGTTGGTATATGTGAGGATGTTCCTGTTCAAGTTACTAATAACTGCTTGATATTAACTGATTTTGTTGTGTTGGAAATGCCTGAAGATGATAATATGTCTATTATTCTTGGGAGACCTTTCCTTAACACCGCAGGGGCTGTTATTGATTGCAATAAAGGAAAAGTTACTTTCAATGTTGATGATAAGGAGCACACCGTCTATTTCCCCAAGAGGATTGATAAAGTATGTGGAGTTAATACTATTTCTAATGTGAGAACTATCAAAGTTGGAACTATCGATTGTCCTATATATGAGCCTAAAGAAGGAAATCAAACTCTTGTGATTGGATCCATATCAATACAATACAAGGTAACATGATTGATTTGAGGTTTATTTCTTCTTATGCTATGTAAAATTTATTTGGTGGCAAGACTTGATCAACCTTGTTAACAAATACTTTTTATATGCATAGAGGAGGTAAACAACATCTCTTTCTTCCTCCACTTGTTCTACTTGCTGTAGCACTTTTGTTTTGTAAAGTTCTTTAGTTAATTAGAGATTTCAAAAAATTTCCTGGCCAGTAGTAATAAACTTAATACCCAGAAATGTGCATTTTTCAAAGTTTTCAAAAATTCACAAAAATTATACCGTTGGTCCTATTTTTCGAAAATGCACCTGGGAGCACCTGGGGATGACCAGTGGGGCACCCCAGGGTGGCACCCCACAGGCCGGCGCGGCCAGCAAGGGGGGCGCGCCACCCTGGTGTGTGGGTCCCCCTTTGCCCCACTTCAGCATCTCTTCCTCCCACATTCTTCTCTCTCCCGAAAAAACTCGCACCAGGTTCCTCTCACTCGCGTTTTTGCTCAAGAACTCCAGATTTCTCGATCTCTTTGCTCAGCCCAGATTTCTGTCTGAAATTTGGCACATTTGCTCTTCGGTATGTGACTCCTCCAACCATCCAAGTAGAATTTTGTTTGGTTGAGTATATCTTGAATATTTTGCTGCTGTAGGTAACATGTTTAGTGAGTTTGCATGCTTGTTCTAAGTGGTAGAAACTAGTTTTGATGCATGATTAGTACTCTAGCAAGTTCCTATGGTAGTTTCCCTCAATTATATGTCACCAAATCAAGTTTTATATTGTTTGTTGAAAAATTTCAGAAAATGGAAGGGAGTAGGCACCAACTCAACCAACAAGAATTGGAGGTGCAACAGGTCATGAGAGTTCACCGCGAAGAAGGAGTATACCCCGCTTACTACCCGTGCGTGGATTTTATGAGAAGTGCGGGGATCTTGCAAGATGTTCAAAGTCTAATCTCTCGTGCAGGGTTGGATGATTTTGTTGATGGTGAACCATGCCAATATGCAAAACTGACTATGTCTGTAGTGCAGGATTTTAAATTCAATTGGTCGCGATCTAACCCCATGGTTCAGTACAAAATTTATAATAAAACTGTCAACTTGCCATTCAATGATTTTTGTGCAGCAATCAGAGTGCCGCAATGGGGATCATGCGAGAAGATAAGAGGATCGCCGCAAGAGTTCTTGGACCTCTTCAAGATGATTTGTCATGGAAGAAGCTTCTCAGAGGATGGTGGTAAAATCAGTAGCATTCAACTCCCAGCTATTCGTTACTTTGCTTATTTCATCACCAAGTGCGTTCTAGCAAGAAAGAATGGAAGTAAAATATCTATTCAGGATCTAGCCTTTCTAGCTGCTGCATTACAAGGTGATAGGACTTACAACTTGGGTGCTTTGATAGCCAATAGACTTGCTACTAACCGTGAGAAGGGAGGAATTTGTGGAGGTCTCATCGCCTCTCGTTTATTAGCTATGCATGGTGTAGAACCTCACCATCTTGATATTCAACTTCCCATAGAAAAACTTGACATAGTATCCATGATTAAACATGAATTTGTTTCTGATTCGTCTAATTTGAGCAACTTGTCTTACAGAATAACATTTTACAAGAAAGCTTGGAGGATAACTAAGAAAACTGAAAAACTAGTAGGATTGCCTGCACCTGTTCTATTTAACTTTGATTCCAGGAAGGATTGATCAGTCACGGAAGGTGAACTGAAGGCATACATAGAGGGAGGAGGCCATCATGCAAAAGACAACACGGAGGAGGATGAGGAACACCTCGACTCGTCATCCGATGCAGCAAGTTCTTCGCATCAACAAGTTGGGCATGAGTAGCCTCCACGCTTTTCTTCTGCATCGGGACCTTATTATGACTACTCCATGTATGATCCACCGGCATGGAACCCAGACCCTCGTTGGGGTTGATCTCCACTTAGGCCAAAAGCCTAAGCTTGGGGGAGGTATACCGGCATCACTCATTCTTTGCATATTATGGTTGCTGGATACTTGTACATACTTGTTTAGTTTCTTTGAGTGGTTTTCTAATGAGAGGGAGATGATATTTGGGGAAGTGCTGCCTGAAAACAGATTCTGGACTGTTACTAAAGACATTCGTGCGCACAGCCAGAACGTTATTTTGAGCTGCCAATTTTTGTGCATGTTCCCCAGGTTGTTATCTAACTTTCATTAGTTGAACACTTTTCGAGCTGAGCAACGGAAGATTTTTGTAAAAATCGATTTCTGTACTGTCTGTCGGGTTTTGGCAGATTTCGCCATCCTGCTTTTCTGTGATTCTTCTAGTTTTCATTCTCTTGTTTTTGCTCTGTTCCTTTCCTAAAACACAAAAAGACCAAAAATATTTCTGTTGTTTCTCTTCGCCATTTGTTTATCTTGGTTTCTTATTCCCATTTTGCTTTATTTGCTATTGCTAGTTTGCTATAAGAAAACCCAAAAAAAAAGATTTTGCTTTGTTTGCTTGTTTCCTTTTGTTCTTGTTTCCAAATTCGAAAACACCAAAAAATATTTGCTGTTCTTCTTTGGTTTTGTAAAGTTCTTTATGAGTTCAATGGTCTTCGGTGGCTGGAGCGTGGTTTTCATTCTATATTATTCAAGCTACACAAGTGAAAAGGCAATAATGACGATCTACGACAATCTGATTGTGGTGAGAGGCTGGTATGAACTCTATTTGTTTTCATTTTTGTACATATACTCATCCATGTGAGCATGCTTGGTTGGTTCATGTGAGGTATATGTCATTTAAGAAAGTCTAGTAGTTCATGATCTCTCATGTTTAGCTCCAATCTATTAATATGAGTAGCATGTCATGAATGTTTGCTTGCATTGTTTTATTCATAAATAGGTATGATATTATGGTATCCTCCTCTGAATAATTCGTTTGAATTAACTTGGCACATGCTCACGCATGCATATGACTGAACAAAAGTCAATTAAGCCTCGATGATTTACATTGCTTCAGAGTTTTTGTATCACTTTTATGCCTCAGTTAATTTATTTTTGTCGCAAGCATGATTATGACAATTACTGCTCTCTTGATTGTCGCTTCCTAGTCTATTGCTAGCCTTCACTTGTACTGAGCGGGAACGCTGCTCGTGCCTCCATGGGCGGCGCCAGGGGTATGCCCCTGTATGCCCAGGCATACCAATATATTTTGCCCCAATTTTTTTTTGTATTAGGCCCAAGCGGCCAAGCCCATGGAACAGGCAAGTCTTCTCGCTGGCTGCGTATGTATCGTTCCAACGCTGCTTCGTATCGTTCCAACGCAACGTGGCGTCGAACAGAGGCACAGAGCCAACCCTAGACGATTGGCGTGGCGGTTGGGCAGGGCACCACCACGCCCGCGACGGGCGACCGGCGACCGCCTCACCGGCGACCTGCGGCCGACTCACCGGCGGCCAGGAGGACTCGGCGACTCGCAGCTTCGCACGTACGAATCCTCTTGTCTCTTGCCTCTTCTGCTCTTCCCCATTCTAATTTAGGATTTAGATGTTCATAGTTGTCTTTTAAATTCGTAATTACCTGCACCAAATTAGTATTTTAGATATTTACGAGAGTAGTAGATTACTAAACTAGCACTACAATTAGTAGATAGAAAATCAGAGTAGGCCATTTGTTCATATCTCAATTTTCCCATTGTTTTGGACCTTTTGGTTGTTATGTAGATGAAGAAAAAGAATGGTGCTGGGCTTGCTGGAAGCAGCATATATGCACAGTATTTTATTGTTTACAAGCTTCTCAAGTTGGCCAGTAGCTATGATTACTTGAACAATTGCATGGTTACATTTGTTGAGAAAGAATTATTCAATCAAGTGAAGGATGAGGATGTCATCAATCTCTTCCCCCGCAAAAGTTATACTGTAAGAGGTACTGCCTTTTTTCCATTGAAATTTGTTGTTGTACTTCGATTTGTATGGATTTATGCACTTTCGTATTATGTATTGTACTGAAATAATTGTTGTAGTCCTACTGAAATTATTGTCCTACTGAAAATATAGCCTATATAGGCTTTTGTTTGTGTTTTTCTAAGCTTTGTGAAAATTATAGGCGTTTGCTCGTGTTTTTTTTTTTTTTGCTTTGAGAACATTTTTTTGGCTGCTGGGAATACCCACCACCATTTTCCTGGAGCCGCCGTTGCGTGCCTCCAAACACATGAAAACCAAGTTATTCCAGAGTGTCCACCATAAATACCTATGCATGGCATTTCAAACCATTCCAAGTAAATTTTCATGTGCTACCTTTAAACCTTCAAAATGCTTCTCAATTTGTGTTAATGTTTCATAGCTCATGAGGAAGTATGTGGTGTTTAACTTTCAACCTTGTCATTTACTCTTGACGGACTTTCATTATGGACTAGTGGCACATCCGCTTATCCAATAATTTTGCAAAAAGAGCTGGCAATGGGGTTCCCAGCCTCGATTAATCAAACTTCATTAATAATTCTCTTCACATGTTTTGCTCTGATTCATCAGTAAGCAACTTAATTTTGCAAATAGACACTCCTCCATGGTATGTGATTGATGGAAGGCACCCGAGGATTCGGTTAGCCATGGCTTGTGTAAGCAAAGGTTGGGGGGGAGTGTCACTCATAATAAAAACTAAAATACGTGTGTAAACAAAAAGAGAAAGAGGGATGATCTACCTTGCTGGTAGAGATAACGTCCTTCATGGGAGCCGCTCTTGGAAGTCCGGTTGGCGAGGTAGTTGGTGTACCCATTACCATTCGTTGACAACAACAAACACCTCTCAAAATAATTTTACTCCTGTTTTACAAATGAAAAGCTCTAGCACATGTTAATCCCTGCTTCCCTCTGCGAAGGGTCAATCTTTTACTTTTACATTGAGTCTCCATCCTTTCTTTGAGTACTTTCTTGAGAGCACAACTGTCATTCTTAGTATAATATGCTTGTCCCAAAATGTGATTAATTGTGGTATAACTTTGATGCTTTTATCTTTGATAATCACTATTTCTAGTCTTTCTATGAACTTCAGAGGTGCCTGAGCATTTATGTTTTGTTGATCAAATATGGGCAAGCGAGATACCACTCTATCATACTCTTTTATGAACATTGCAATCCTGCTTATATACATGATTCATGATGCTTATTATTAATTGTTGGTACCTTTCCATGATTGACATAGCTATTGGATGTCCTTATTTGCATGTATCTTATTATGAACTGCCTAAGTGTTAGCCATAGCATGAGAATATTTACATCATATGAACAAATGTGTTCATGAAAGTTCTTTTATCGCTCAGTTGTTAACTGAATTGCTTGAGGACAAGCAATAAGCTAAGCTTGGGGGAGTTGATACGTCCAAAACGTATCTACTTTCCCGAACACTTTTGCTATTGTTTTGCCTCTAATTTGTGTATTTTGGATGCAACTAACACGGACTAACGCTGTTTTCAGCAGAACTGTTTTGGTGTCTCGTTTTTGTGCAGAAATCCAACTTTCAGGAAAATCCTCGGAATTTATGTGAAAGGTCCTATTTTCCCAGAATACTGACGGAGCCAGAAGGGCAAGCCAGGTGGGGGCCCGAGGGCCCCACACACTAGGCCGGCGCGGCCCAGGAGGGGCCGCGCGGCCCTAGTGTGTGGCGGCCTCGGTCGGCCCCCGACGCCCTCCTTCGGACTACTTATTGCCTTCGACCTAAAAACGCACGGGGAGAAGTCGAAGTCGCCGAAACCCTCCGAACGCCGCCACATCGCGAAACTCCGTCTCGGGAGCCGAAGTCTCCGTTACGGCACTCCGCCGGGACGGGGAATTGGAGGAGATCATCGCCATCATCACCACCAACGCCTCTCCATCGACCAGCCATGTTTCCCCCATCCATGTGTGAGTAATTCCCCCGCTTGTAGGCTGAAGGGGATGGTAGGGATTGGATGAGATTGGTCATGTAATAGTATAAGATTGTTAGGGCATAGTGCCTAGTGTCCGTAATTGGTACTTTGATGATATTGTTGCAACTTGTTATGCTTAATGCTTGTCACTAGGGCCCGAGTGCCATGATCTCAGATCTGAACATGTTATTATTTCATCATGATATTCATTGTTTATGGTCTTACCCGCAAGTTGTATACACATGTCGCTGTCCGGAACCAATGGCCCCGAAGTGACGGAAATCGGGACAACCGGAGGGGATGGTAGTGATGTGAGGATCACATGTGTTCACGGAGTGTTAATGCTTTGCTCCGGTACTCTATTAAAAGGAGTACCTTAATATCCGATGAGATTCCCTTGAGGCCCGGCTGCCACCGGCTGGTAGGACAAAAGATGTTGTGCAAGTTTCTCATTGCGAGCACGTACGACTATAATTGGAACACATGCCTATTGATTGCTTTGTACTTAGACACCGTTTTATTATTATCTGCAAATGCCCTGCTTGATTGTTACATGAGTTTCTCTCATCCATGCAACGCCCGTTATCCGTCCCCGTGCCTACAGTATTTTGATCCTGCTGTTTACTATAATCACTACTGCTGTCTCTGTTACTCTGCTGCTGTTATTTCACTACTGCTACTGCTATAAAGCTGTCACTACTCGATAAACTCTTGCGAGCAAGTCTCGTTTCCAGGTGCAGCTGAATTGACAACTCCGCTGTTAAGGCTTTCAAGTATTCTTTGTCTCCCCTTGTGTCGAATCAATAAATTGGGTTTTACTACCCGCGAAGACTGTTGCGATCCCCTATACTTGTGGGTCATCACTAGCCTTCACTTGTACTGAGCGGGAACGCTGCTCGTGCTTCCAAACCCCTGAAAACCAAGATATTCCAAAGTGTCCACCATAAATACCTATGCATGGCATTTCAAACCATTCCAAGTAAATTCTCATGTGCTACCTTTAAACCTTCAAAATGCTTCTCAATTTGTGTCAATGTTTTATAGCTCATGAGGAAGTATGTGGTGTTTATCTTTCAACCTTGTCATTTACTCCTGACGGACTTTCACCAATGGACTAGTGGCACATCCGCTTATCCAATAATTTTGCAAAAAGAGCTAGCAACGGGGTTCCCAGCCCCAATTAATTAACTCTCATTAATAATCCTCTTCACATGTTTTGCTCTGATTCATCAGTAAGCAACTTAATTTTGCAATAGACACTCCTCCCATGGTATGTGAAATGTTGGAAGGCACCCGAGGATTCGGTTAGCCATGGCTTGTGTAAGCAAAGGTTGGGGGGAGTGTCATCCATAATGAAACTAAAATACATGTGTAAACAAAAGAGAAGAGGGATGATCTACCTTGCTGGTAGAGATAACGTCCTTCATGGGAGGCGCTCTTGGAAGTCTGGTTGACGAGGTAGTTAGAGTGCCCACTATCATTCGTTGACAACAACAAACACCTCTCAAAACAATTTTACTTCTGTCTTTAGAAAAATGAAAAGCTCTAGCACATGTTAATCCCTGCTTCCCTCTGCGAAGGGTCAATCTTTTACTTTTACATTGAGTCTCCATCCTTTCTTTGAGTACCTTCTTGAGAGCACAACTGTCATTCTTAGTATAATATGCTTGTCCCAAAATGTGATTAACTGTGGTATAACTTTGATGCTTTTATCTTTGATAATCTCTACTTCCAGTCTTTCCATGAACTTCAAAGGTGCCCGAGCATTTATGTTTTGCTTTACAAATACGGGCAAGCGAGATACCACTTTATCATATCTGACGAGGGAACACCTCGGCAATGCCTACGTATTGTAGACTTGGGTTTCGGGAGAGAGCGACGATGGAGATTCCGGGAGCGAGATTAGGCACACGACGTACCCAGCTTCGGGTTCCCTCGGTGGAGGATCCCTACGTGCTGCTAGCAATCCAGTATATGATCATAGATGTGTTTACAGGGTGCCACCGTAGGCGGAGCTATGTTGTCTATCTGTTTTCCTCTCTCTATCGGGTACCCTGGCTGGCTTTATATATGCAACCAGCCTAGGGTTTTACAAGAGTCCTAGTCGACTACTTCTTCGGGTTGCCTTGTTGGGCCTTCTCCATATTGGACCGAGCTGATCCAGGTATACTAATAATGGGTACCCGAAGGGTATACCCATGTTAGTAGCCCCCGAGTGTCTGATGTCTACGGGAGCTTCTATTCTTGTAGACAGTGTTGGGCCTCCAAGAGCAGAGGTTTGTAGAACAGCAGCAAGTTTCCCTTAAGTGGATACCCAAGGTTTATCGAACTCAGGGAGGAAGAGGTCAAAGATATCCCTCTCATGCAACCCTGCAACCACAAAGCAAGAAGTCTCTTGTGTCCCCAACACACCTAATAGGTGCACTAGTTCGGCGAAGAGATAGTGAAATACGAGGTGGTATGAATAAGCGGTAGCAACGGCAACGACACCGGAAAAGTGCTTTGCCCGGAACGAGTAAACAAGCGGTAGTAATGCAGCGAGTAGTAACGCAGTAAAACGAGTAAACAAGCAGCGATAGCGATATTTAGGAACAAGGCCTAGGGAATAGACTTTCACTAGTGGACACTCTCAACATTGATCACATAACGAGAATAGATAAATGCATACTCTACACTTTTGTTGGATGATGAACACATTGCGTAGGATTACACGAACCCTCAATGCCGGAGTTAACAAGCTCCACAATAATGCTCATATTTTAGTAACCTTTAGTGTAAGATAGATCAACGAGACTAAACCAAGTACTAGCATAGCATGCACACTTGTCACCTTCATGCATATGTAGGAGGAATAGATCACATCAATATTATCATAGCAATAGTTAACTTCGCAATCTACAAGAGATCATGATCATAGCATAAACCAAGTACTAACACGGTGCACACACTGTCACCTTTGCACACGTGCGGGAGGAATAAAACTACTTTAATAACACATCACTAGAGTAGCACATAGATAAATTGTGATACAAACACATTGCAATCATAAAGAGATATAAATAAGCACCTCACTATGCCATTCAACGAGTGAATAAGTATTCTGTGAAATATGGCCTAAGAGACCCACACGGTGTACACCTTGTCACGTTTACACACGTGGGGCAAGGAGTCTCCGGAGATCACATAAGTAAAACTCACTTGACTAGCATAATGACATCTAGATTACAAGTATCATCATATGAATCTCAATCATGTAAGGCAGCTCATGAGATTATTGTATTGAAGCACATAGGAGAGAGATGAACCACATAGCTACCGGTACAGCCCCGAGCCTCGATGGAGAACTACTCCCTCCTCATGGGAGCAGCAGCGGTGATGAAGATGGCGGTGGAGATGGCAGCGGTGTTGATGGAGAAGCCTTCCGGGGCACTTCCCCGCTCCGGCGGGTGCCGGAACGGAGACTCCTGTCCCCGGATCTTGGCTTCGCGATGGCGGCGGCTCCGGAAGGTTTTCCGTATCGTGGTTCTTCGCCTCGGGGTTTTCGATCCAGGGGCTTTATATAGGCGAAGAGGCGGCGCGGGAGGGGCTGACGGGGGGCCACACCATAGGGCGGCGCGGCCCCCCTCGGCCGCGCCGGCCTAGGGTTTGGTGGCCCTGTGGCCCCCTCTCGACCTCTCCGGTGTGTTCCGGATGCTTCCGGGGATTCTAAGATCTTTGGCGTTGATTTCGTCCGATTCCGAGAATATTTCGTTACTAGGATTTCGAAACCAAAAACAGCAGAAAACGAGAGCGGCACTTCGGCATCTTGTTAATAGGTTAGTTCCGGAAAATGCACGAATATGACATAAAGTGTGCATAAAACATGTAGATAACATCAATAATGTGGCATGGAACACAAGAAATTATCGATACGTCGGAGACGTATCGGCATCCCCAAGCTTAGTTACGCTCGTCCCGGCGAGGTAAAACGATAACACGGATAATTTACGGAGTGACATGCCATCATAAACTTGATCATACTATTTGTAAAGCATATGTAGTGAATGCAGCGATCAAAACAATGTATATGACATGGGTAAACAAGCTGAATCATAAAGCAAAGACTTTTCATGAATAGCACTTCAAGTCAAGCATCAATAAGTCTTGCATAAGAGTTAACTCATAAAGTAATAATTCAAAGTAAAGGTATTGAAGCAACACAAAAGAAGATTAAGTTTCAGCGGTTGCTTTCAACTTGTAACATGTATATCTCATGGATAATTGTCAATGCAAAGCAATATAACAAATGCAATATGCAAATATGTAAGAATCAATGCACAGTTCACACAAGTGTTTGCTTCTTGAGATGGAGAGAAATAGGTGAACTGACTCAACAATGAAAGTAAAAGAATGGTCCTCCATAGAGGAAAAGCATCGATTGCTATGTTTGTGCTAGAGCTTTTATTTTGAAAACATGAAACAATTTTGTCAACGGTAGTAATAAAGCATATGCATCATGTAAATTATATCTTATAAGTTGCAAGCCTCATGCATAGTGTACCAATAGTGCCCGCACCTTGTCCTAATTAGCTTGGGTTAACACGGATTATCATTGCATAACATATGTTTCAACCAAGTGTCACAAAGGGGTACCTCTATGCCGCCTGTACAAGGGTCTAAGGAGAAAGTTCGCATTGGATTTCTCGCTTTTGATCATTCTTCAACTTAGACACCCATACCGGGACAACATAGACAACAGATAATGGACTCCTCTTTTAATGCTTAAGCATTCAACAACAATTATTATTCTCATATGAGATTGAGGTTTTATGTCCAAACTGAAACTTCCACCATGATTCATGGCTTCAGTTAGCGGCCCAATGTTCTTCTCTAACAATATGCATACTCAAACCATTTGATTGTGAAAACCGCCATTACTTCAGACAAGACGAACATGCATAGCAACTCACATGATATTCAACAAAGAGTAGATGGCGTCCCCAGAAACATGGTTATCGCACAACAAGCAACTTAATAAGAGATAAAGTGCATAAGTACATATTCAATACCACAATAGTTTTTAAGCTATTTGTCCCATGAGCTATATATTGCAAAGGCGAATGATGGAAATTTAAAGGTAGCACTCAAGCAATTTACTTTGGAATGGCGGATAAATACCATGTAGTAGGTAGGTATGGTGGACACAAATGGCATAGTGGTTGGCTCAAGTATTTGGGATGCATGAGAAGTATTCCCTCTCGATACAAGGTTTAGGCTAGCAAGGCTTATTTGAAACAAACACAAGGATGAACCGGTGCAGCAAAACTCACATAAAAGACATATTGAAAACATTATAAGACTCTACACCGTCTTCCTTGTTGTTCAAACTCAATACTAGAAATTATCTAGACCTTAGAGAGATCAATTATGCAAACCAAATTTTAGCATGCTCTATGTATTCTTCACTAATAGGTGCAAAGTATATGATGCAAGAGCTTAAACATGAGCACAACAATTGCCAAGTATCACATTACCCAAGACATTATAGCAATTACTACATGTATCATTTTCCAATTCCAACCATATAACAATTTAACGAAGAGGAAACTTCGCCATGAATATTATGAGCTAAGGACACATGTGTTCATATGAACCAGCGGAGCGTGTCTCTCTCCCACACAAGCATGATGTAATCCAATTTATTCAAACAAAAACAAAAACAAAAGCAAACAGACGCTCCAAGGAAAGTACATAAGATGTGACCGAATAAAAATATAGTTTCAAGAGAAGGAACCTGATAATTTGTCGATGAAGAAGGGGATGCCTTGGGCATCCCCAAGCTTAGATGCTTGAGTCTTCTTGAAATATGCAGGGATGAACCACCGGGGCATCCCCAAGCTTAGACTCTTCACTCTTCTTGATCGTAGTATATCATCCTCCTCTCTTGACCCTTGAAAACTTCCTCCACACCAAACTCGAAACAACTCATTAGAGGGTTAGTGGACAATAAAAATTAACATGTTCAGAGGTGACACAATCATTCTTAACACTTCTGGACATTGCATAAAGCTACTGGACATTAATGGATCAAAGAAATTCATCCAACATAGCAAAAGAGGCAATGCGAAATAAAAGGCAGAATCTGTCAAAACAGAACAGTCCGTAAAGATGGATTTTATTAGGCCACCAGACTTGCTCAAATGAAAATGCTCAAATTGAATGAAAGTTGCGTACATATCTGAGGATCACTCACGTAAATTGGCATAATTTTCTGAGTTACCTACAGAAGAATTAGACCCAGATTCGTGACAGCAAAGAAATCTGTTTCTGCGCAGTAATCCAAATCTAGTACTTACTTTACTATCAAAGACTTTACTTGGCACAACAAAACACAAAACTAAGATAAGGAGAGGTTGCTACAGTAGTAAACAACTTCCAAGACACAAATATAAAACAAAGTACTGTAGCAAAATAACACATGGGTTATCTCCCAAGAAGTTCTTTCTTTTTAGCCATTAAGATGGGCTCGGCAGTTTTAATGATGCACTCGCAAGAAATAGTATTTGAAGCAAAAGAGAGCATCAAGAGGCAAATTCAAAACACATTTAAGTCTAACATGCTTCCTATGCATAGGAATCTTGTAAATAAGCAAGTTCATGAAGAGCAAAGTAACAAGCATAGGAAGATAAAACAAGTGTAGCTTCAAAAATTTCAGCACATAGAGAGGCATTTTAGTAACATGAAAATTTCTACAACCATATTTTCCTCTCTCATAATAACTTTCAGTAGCATCATGAGCAAACTCAACAATATAACTATCACATAAAGCATTCTTATCATGAGTCTCATGCATAAAATTATTACTCTCCACATAAGCATAATCAATTTTATTAGTTATAGCGGGAGCAAATTCAACAAAGTAGCTATCATTATTATTCTCATCATCAAATATAGGAGGCATATTGTAATCATAATTAAACTTATCCTCCATAGTAGGCAGCACTAAAAGACCAATATCATCATAAATAGGAGGCAAAGTATCAGCAAAGTAAATTTTCTCCTCAATGCTTGGGGGACTAAAAATATCATGCTCATCAAAGCCAGCTTCCCCAAGCTTAGAATTTTCCATATCATTAGCAACATTGGTGTTCAAAGCGTTCATACTAATATTACTACCAGCATGCAAATAAGATTCCATAGGTTTTTTAATTTTCGCATCAAACAATCCATGTTTTAAATGAGGAAACAGAATTAGAAGCTCATTGTTGTCCATTATGCCAAACTAGTGTAAACAAGAAACAAAAAGATGCAATTGCAGGATCTAAAGGAAATATCTTCGAGCACAAACACAATGGCGCCGGAAAAATACTTTACCTGGGACCGTAGTATGAGTGCCTTTTTACCTTTCCTCCCCGGCAACGGCGCCAGAAAAGTGCTTGGCGCGTAGTTGACAAGGGAGGAAAAGTGCTTAGTTGCCGGGCTTGCCAATGTGTGAGTGCCGTTTACCTTCCCTCCCCGGCAACGGCGCCAGAAAAGTGCTTGATGTCTACGGGAGCTTCTATTCTTGTAGACAGTGTTGGGCCTCCAAGAGCAGAGGTTTGTAGAACAGCGGCAAGTTTCCCTTAAGTGGATACCCAAGGTTTATCGAACTCAGGGAGGAAGAGGTCAAAGATATCCCTCTCATGCAACCCCCGCAACCACAAAGCAAGAAGTCTCTTGTGTCCCCAACACACCTAATAGGTGCACTAGTTCGGCGAAGAGATAGTGAAATACAGGTGGTATGAATAAGCAGTAGCAACGGCAACGACACCGGAAAAGTGCTTTGCCCGGAACGATGAACAAGCGATAGTAATGCGGCAGTAGTAACGCGGTAAAACGAGTAAACAAGCGGCGATAGCGAGTATTTAGGAACAAGGCCTAGGGAATAGACTTTCACTAGTGGACACTCTCAACATTGATCACATAACGAGAATAGATAAATGCATACTCTACACTTTTGTTGGATGATGAACACATTGCGTAGGATTACACGAACCCTCAATGCCGGAGTTAACAAGCTCCACAATAATGCTCATATTTTAGTAACCTTTAGTGTAAGATAGATCAACGAGACTAAACCAAGTACTAGCATAGCATGCACACTTGTCACCTTCATGCATATGTAGGAGGAATAGATCACATCAATATTATCATAGCAATAGTTAACTTCGCAATCTACAAGAGATCATGATCATAGCATAAACCAAGTACTAACACGGTGCACACACTGTCACCTTTGCACACGTGCAGGAGGAATAAAACTACTTTAATAACACATCACTAGAGTAGCACATAGATAAATTGTGATACAAACACATTGCAATCATAAAGAGATATAAATAAGCACCTCACTATGCCATTCAACGAGTGAATAAGTATTCTGTGAAATATGGCCTAAGAGACCCACACGGTGTACACACTGTCACCTTTACACACGTGGGGCAAGGAGTCTCCGGAGATCACATAAGTAAAACTCACTTGACTAGCATAATGACATCTAGATTACAAGTATCATCATATGAATCTCAATCATGTAAGGCAGCTCATGAGATTATTGTATTGAAGCACATAGGAGAGAGATGAACCACATAGCTACCGGTACAGCCCCGAGCCTCGATGGAGAACTACTCCTCCTCATGGGAGCAGCAGCGGTGATGAAGATGGCGGTGGAGATGGCAGCGGTGTTGATGGAGAAGCCTTCCGGGGCACTTCCCCGCTCCGGCGGGTGCCGGAACAGAGACTCCTGTCCCCCGGATCTTGGCTTCGCGATGGCGGCGGCTCCGGAAGGTTTTCCGTATCGTGGTTCTTCGCCTCGGGGTTTTCGATCCGGGGGCTTTATATAGGCGAAGAGGCGGCGCGGGAGGGCTGACGGGGGGCCACACCATAGGGCGGCGCGGCCCCTCTCGGCCGCGCCAGCCTAGGGTTTGGTGGCCCTGTGGCCCCCTCCGACCTCTCTGGTGTGTTCCGGATGCTTCGGGGATTCTAAGATCTTTGGCGTTGATTTCGTCCGATTCCGAGAATATTTCGTTACTAGGATTTCCGAAACCAAAAACAGCAGAAAACGAGAACCGGCACTTCGGCATCTTGTTAATAGGTTAGTTCCAGAAAATGCACGAATATGACATAAAGTGTGCATAAAACATGTAGATAACATCAATAATGTGGCATGGAACACAAGAAATTATCGATACGTCGGAGACGTATCAGTGTCTAGGGAAGTCGAAGACTTGCGTAGAGACTCCAAGCATAATCATCTCCAAAGGCGAGGTCCATGTCGTAGATCATGTGTAGCATAAATGATGTCGACGATTCTCGATGTTATTTTTCTATCGGGTGCGCGACAGCGCTCCCGATGGGAGTAGCCCCCGAGTCTATGGGTAAGTGCTTGCACTTAGGCATAGACTCAAGTTGTACTACTCGATGAAGAACTTAACTATATTTCTGGAGGACTTGATGAAATCCATGTGCTCCCGATGGGAGTAGGCTCCACTCGAGTCATAGAATAGAGTTGAGTCTACAAACCTTGATTGTCATAGATGCTGTCGAAGTTATTTTTCTATCGGGTGCGCGGCCAGCGCTCCCGATGGGAGTAGCCCCGAGGCTACGGCCAAGTGTTTGCACTTGGGTGTAGGCTCAACTTGCTTTAATCGACACCACAATTTTTCCTCTTTCTTGTATCTTATCGGGAGGGTGAACAATACTCTCGATAAGAGTAGCCCCGAGCCTATGGGCAGGTGCTTGCACCTGGGCATAGACTCAAGTTGTACTACTCGATAAAGAACTTGACTATATTTCTGGCGCAGCCCCTCGTTTTATTGACTCCGGGCCGTTGCTATCTATGTTGTTCAGTGGATAATGGTAAATGGGGCTGGTTCATCCGACGGATCGGGTACCGGTTAAGCTGCTCTTGTGGCAATCCCGCAAGAACCTACTTCAAGATCACGTCCCCGGACATGATCTCGGGACTCGGCGTAATCCGTCACGTGCCGCTTAAGGACTTACCATGATCCGAATTCCAGTAATGTTATCGGGTCCACAGCGCGTCCGCCGGGATATTTCTTCACATCTGTTGATGTGGAAAAAAGTAGCAGAGCGCAGTCTTTGGCGATGCCACGCCACACAGGACGGATCCTAGGGTCTTACCTTCGCAGTGTTTTGCGGCATTCAGAGATTATTCGCGACTTTGGCGCTCTGAGAATATTTTGTCAAGTGCCTTGTTCGGCTGATGCAATGACCCATTTTGCAGGTTCTTCTATTTTTCTCTCGGGCTTGATGAGGCAGCTGAATATATTGGTTATTCTATATTGTCGGGTACATCACCGATGCTCTTGCTCGGAACAATATGACGAGTCAATGAACCCGAAGATTTGTCCACCTTTTTTTTTGGGTTCCTCCTTGATGAAACTTTCGTCGAGTTCCTCCTTCAGAAAAATTTCTTCGGGTCCTCTTTGAGGATAATTCTTCGGGTCCTCTTTGAAGATAATTCTTCGAGACCTCCTTGAGGATAATTCTTCGGGACCTCCTTGAAGATAATTCTTCGGGACCTCCTTGAAGATATTTCTTCGGGACCTCCTTGAAGATAATTCTTCGAGACCTCCTTGAAGATAATTCTTGGGGACCTCCTTGAAGATAATTCTTCGGGATCTCCTTGAAGATAATTCTTCGGGACCTCCTTGAAGATAATTCTATGAACATTACAATCCTGCTGATAGACATGATTCATGATGCTTATTATTGATTCGTTGGTACCTTTTCCATGATTGACATAGCTATTAGATGACTTTATTTGCATGTATCTTATTATGCATTTCCTAAGTACTTGTCCATATCATGAGAATATTTACATCATATGAACAAATGTGTTCGTGAAAGTTCTTTTATCGCACTCGATTGTTAACCGAATTGCTTGAGGACAAGCAATAAGCTAAGCTTGGGGGAGTTGATACGTCCAAAACGTATCTACTTTCCCGAACACTTTTGCTATTGTTTTGCCTCTAATTTGTGTATTTTGGATACAACTAACACGGACTAACTCTGTTTTCAGCAGAATTGCCCTGGTGTCTCGTTTTTGTGTAGAAAATCAACTTTCAGGAAAATCCCCGGGATTAATTCCAATGGGCCTATTTTCACAGAAGAGGGACGGAGCCAGAATACCAGAAGGAGGGGGGCCACGAGGCGCCAACCCCATAAGGCGGCGCGGTGGGCCCCTAGGCCGCGCCGCCCTATGGTGGCGACGCCTCGGGTAGCCCCAGGTGCCTCCCTTCCGACTACTTAAAGGCTTCGACCTAAAAACGCACGGGGGTTAGACGAAATCACCAGAAGACATCCAGAACACCGCCGCCATCGCGAAACTCCGTCTCGGGACCAGAAACTCCGTTCTGGCACTCCGCCGGGACGGGGAATTGGAGGAGATCATCGCCATCATCACCACCGACGCCTCTCCATCAACCAGCCATGTTTCCCCCATCCATGTGTGAGTAATTCCCCCGCTGTAGGCTGAAGGGGATGGTAGGGATTGGATGAGATTGGTCATGTAATAGCATAAGATTGTTAGGGCATAGTGCCTAGTGTCCGTAATTGGTACTTTTATGATATTGTTGCAACTTGTTATGCTTAATGCTTGTCACTAGGGCCCGAGTGCCATGATCTCAGATCTGAACATGTTATTGTTTCATAATGATATTCATTGTTTTATGATCATACCTGCAAGTTGTATACACGTATTGTTGTCCGGAACCCGAGGCCCCAAAGTGACAGAAATTGGGACAACCGAAGGGGAAGGCGGTGATACGAGGATCACATGTGTTCACGGAGTGTTAATGCTTTGCTCCGGTGCTCTATTAAAAGGAGTACCATAATTTCCAGTAGATTCCCTAGAGGCCCGGCTGCCACCGGCTGGTAGGACAAAAGATGTTGTGCAAGTTTCTCATTGCGAGCACGTACGACTATATATGGAACACATGCCTATAGATTGATTAGTACTTGGATACCGCTTTATTACTATCTGCAAATGCCCTACCTTGATTGTTACATGAGTTTCTCTCATCCATACAACGCCCGTTCATCCATCCCTGTGCCTACAGTATTTTAATCCTGCTGTTTACTATAATCACTACTGCTGTCTTTGTTACACTCGCTGCGCGATATTTCACCACCGCTATCGCTATAAAACTGTTACTATCGATAAACTCTTGCGAGCAAGTCTATTTCCAGGTGCAGCTGAATTGACAACTCCGCTCGTTAAGGCTTACAAATATTCTTTGGCTCCCCTTGTGTCGAATCAATAAATTGGGTTTTACTTCCCTCGAAGACTGTTGCGATCCCCTGTACTTGTGGGTCATCAAGACTATTTTCTGGCGCCGTTGCCGGGGAGCATAGATTTATTTGCAAGTTCACTTGGATTGATATTGTTCGCTGCAAATTCTCCATCATGGGTAAACCTCGCGATACTAAAGTCGCCATATTACCATCAACTACAAGAAAAGGTACAACTCTGAGTACCTCTGCTGCTCTTGATTCACTATCTCGTGATAAGTAAACTTGTTTCACCACCACAAGCTTCAAATGCTCGGTACTTCGCTCGAATCTGAAAATTCCTCTTATAATTTTGATGATGCTTCAGTCGTGCTTGATAATGATGGTTCATTAGGATCTTTTCTAGATGCTACAATTGCTAGGTCTAGACAAATTGAAAATACTAAAACTCCTAATGAAAATGCTGCTACACTCGTTAATTCACCCGAGTCCGTTGAATACTCTAGTGATGATCTTGATGAAGATTATGTAGAACTTGATGATGATTTCATTGATAAATGCAATGCTACTACTCGGTACAAGTAATATTAAAAAGCTTCTTGCACAACATACTCGTTAGATATAAAGCTGTCTCCCGATCCTAAATTTGCCACATCTCCTATAAACATTAAGGATAAGGATTATGATTTTTCTCTTGATTTATCTCATATATCTATTGTTGAGAAAACACCTTTTTGTGGTACTGAAAAAGAAAGTGCTGTAGAACACATGAATGAGCTTTCAACTCTGAGTAGCTTGTTTTCTGATGATATTAAGAAGCGTACTTATTTCGTTGCTAAATTTTTTCCTTTCTCATTAAAGGATGATGCTAAAACTTGGTATAATAGTTTGCCTTCTGATTCTATTGATAGTCCAAAAGATTTGCTTGATGTTTTCTTTTGGAAATACTTTCCTGCTAGTGCTCAACATATTGCTTTGCAGAGAATTTATAATTTTGACCGGAAAGATGGAGAGAAATTGTCTGAGGCTTGGGCGAGATTTTGCTCTCTTATCAGAGCTCGGCCTGGACATGATTTGGAAAAGCATGATTTACTTGATATATTTTATAGTGGACTAACCATTGAGTCTAGGGCATACCTGGTTAGTTGTGCTGGTTGTGTTTTCAGGAAAAGAACTCCAGACGACGCTGAAGAATTATTGGCTAGAATAGGCCGAAATCATGATGATTGGACTACACCTGAACCAACCCCGACACCAATATTGAAGAAGAGGGGTATGATTAAATTAAATGATGAAGATATGAGGGAAGCCAAGAAATCTCTTAAAGAGAAGGGTATTAAATCCGAAGATGTGAAGATGTGAAGACAACTGATGTCGTTACATATTTGCCATCCAAACCACAACTCACTAATAATACCTCTCCTTCAATTCGTAATGAGACTCAAGGAATCAACGAGGTGGGACAAAACTCCAAAAAATAAGAGATGGATGGAGCTCTTGTATCCTTCACCCGTGCTTCTCCATGGCACCTTACACCACTCTTCACAAAACTAGGAAGGAATATAACGAACATTGGGAATATGTGGCAAGAGCGGCCAGTGAAAGGCAAAGTAGGAGAAAGCTCGCTGCTATAGTCATCTAGCAATGAAAACTGGGAGACCTAATGGGTAAAGGTGAAATGAGGGTGAGGATGCGACTAGGCGAATTAAGGATGGGGATTTCTTATCCATATCAGGGTACAATTTAGGTGGTCTTTGGTGGTCTATCCGAAAAGCACATCACATAGAGTTCCCATCACATATGTCGAGTGCTCATTTCAATAGTTGTCTTAATGTGCTATTACATTGTACTAGGCTTAAATAAAGCCATATGTGATAATTACATTAGAGATGGTGTGTGCGAAAGGAAAATCTTTGTTAAGCTTTTCGGTAGTATGTCAACAATAAGTTCTATGTATTTTTTCATCGAGAGTTAACCATCATTCCTCACTCTAACTGCATATGCAACGCCTCGCGCAAGAACTCCCCAATGCCCTTCCTCTACGGCAAGCACAACTACAATAATTTATTGATTCTTCCAAAAAAATATAGCATTATTTAGTAGATGGGTAAGTGGGAAAAAATTATCACACCGTAAGGATGAACAAATACATACTTTCTTTGTAGTAAAAATATATATTTATTAGTGACTCATAAGCATGCATGATGATATTTCCATATATAAAGGCGAAACCAAGTACCTAGAATTAATACATGACACGATTAAACAACATATCATCACAACCATACATTCAGTAAATACTAGATAGGCTTGATGAAGAGACTCTCAATAGTGCACCCGATGTGTGTGCTGTGTGTGTACACATCATTCCTGTTGCCATAAAAAAATGTTGTACTAATAGCTAAGCTAATAAATTGTTGTAACGCTGGGAGAAGAGCATGATTTCTGAAGCGGGCTTGGTTCAGGGTCCTCCATTCCTCTTCCATCAATGCATCAATTCTTGTAATGGCCACTTCACTTGTGACACAATGCTCACTTATGTAACGCTCCACAGTGCTTGGAAGATCGCCCTTGCACTTCCGACGCTGTATGATTGCATCAACACTCACGTTTAGATTATATAATTATGTATCACATTAAAGTAATAATCTCTCACACATGTGTAGTAGTTGTAACAGTAAAATTACTACCCCTTTTAATATGTAATATGTTATGCAAAATCTAGAAATTGAGTTAAGAGTAGCATTGCAAAAATGACATTATTATAAATAAGTCTAAATTTTTATTTGATAATATTTTTGTTTCATGTAAATCAAATTTTATTCAAATTGTTTCCTAAGATTAAATATCAACTTGCTTGAACCTCATATTTATGTGAATAAAATGAGTAACATGCCATACATTAATTATCTAGAAATATATATATACCTCAAATGCACCAATGTCATTCATGAAACGGGAAATCTTTCCTACTGCTATGATGACATCTGGGACACTTGCTGCCCACTCGAGTGCTGGCTTCATCATTTGGTCATTCATGCATGTCATCATACTCACACATATTGCTGGCACGCCTATGTTCAGGCTAGTTAACTTCACATGATCCACAAAACTTGGCTTGTGATTCTGGTGTGACCATTCCGCTTCATGAAGATAACCCATCACATTATTTTGGACCTGCGTGTCCAGCCAATGAATATTAATAAAAAAATTATAGGTAGTGAGATTTATTATTCACTACATATGTGTGTGCTTACATGATTTACATTATATATTCAGTACAAATCAAATTATTATAATTTTTTTACTTTGACTACTACTCTCTCTAGTTTATAGAAGCATTAATTAAAAAAATTCTTTTTCAAATTCCTAAGGCATCAATTTAATGCTTTCAGAAGTATCTTAATCCGTCTATCCGGAATTACTTGTTATAAATTTGTTAAGATTTGTATGTATCTGTCTAAACAAATCTATGACATCTAATTTGGGACTGAGGGAGTATTAGATGTGTTCTGGACATGTTTTTCTAAAAAAAACACTTGTCCAACATGATATATTTATTAGATTTCAATAATAATATTGAGTATGGCCATAGACATATTTTAGACCACATAAATTCCCAAATTAAATATCAATATTTTTCAAGACTAAAGGCATTATATAAAAAAATGTTTATTTTGTAGGCAATAATATTTTCAACTATGATATTCTTATAGACCAATTTATAATTTTATATTGACATGAAATTAGAAAATGTAAATAATGAAAGATACATATTAGATAACATGTCAATCTTGAAACTATTATGGATTTATATCGAGTGAGTACAATTATTGCAGAGCTTATGTATATGTTGAGGCAACAAGATATATGGTAATATACACAAATATTAAATATATATTACCGCTCTCTTGAGATGTGCAATATCATAGTTAATATTGATTGGCATTTCAACCTCAATATTCTGGAATGTCCTTAACATCTCCATATAGAACTTTTTGAGGTACTTCGGCAGAATAGAAACGGCGCTATGACCCCATCTACAAGGTGAATTGCATTTGATACAAGATTCGTTAGGTCAATGATTTGTTGCTGCATGATAATAAAATTACTTTCTTATCTTTGTTTAAACCAGATTTCATCAAGAAGAGATCCATGTTCCAGTTATTGACAGATCACTCATTAAAAATTCTATCTGTGGCTAATTTCTCTAGGATGACTCTAACATTACTACTCCCTCGGATTCATATTCTTTGATGCTAATATAGATGTATCTAGACAATTTTAGTTGTAGATACATCCATTTTAACATCAAGTAATATGGATCGGTGGGAGTACAATATTTGTTGTTCTTCCTGCATCTTGGATATAATTTTTCTTTTTTTACCATTTACTTCTTACGACAACATATCTATATGTTCCAAGAATCAATATAATAAGGTAAAATACAACCATGTAACACTACAACAACAAAATATGCATCACATTAATAGTGGAATAATCCTTTGAAATGGCAAAGAACACATACTCGTGTCAAGCCTTTAAAAATGGAAATATATAATTGTGAGGTTGTAGGTAACTAAATTTGCTATTTTATATTCGCGCATCTTAAGCGCCCAGATCATTTAATTTGGGCTTTGGCACTACTAATTCAACATTCGAGTAGAGAAACCACATTTTCTCTCGCCTCTTACTGTACGAGATTCTCACATTATTCATAGTTGGAGTAATTTAGTTGACAATATGTAACCACATGCAATACTAACTAGGCATTTTAATCGATTAAATGTGGAGAGAGATGCTTGTGGTAACTAGCCATGTTACCATAATATCACATATTTCAAGATAAAATGAGTCTGCACCCTAGCAAATAAGACTTTGCATGATATCACCGGTATGTTGCTTTCAACTATGGAGGTAGTAACATAGACTAGTGGCATATGCATGACACTAGTAAAATTTCAGTTGATATTTTTACTGATCACCTAATCATCCCTGCTGGTTGAACTACATGTATATAGTAAAAATGTGTATTTTGTTAGCTTAGCACACATGGTAGCAAATATAAGTTTGTTTTTCCTCAGAACTTGTATTCTATTTAGAGCGGTGTTTCCCATAAATTATATCAACTCCATTTGGGTGTGTGAATGCAACTGCTCCACTATGCACGTGACAATGTGTGAGGTATGAACTAAATCATCTTGAGTACTATAAGTCGTTACTAGCTGGCACACACATGCTTATATCTGAGATATCATTCTCACCATTGTGAAAATCTTGGGGGATAGGTATTATTTTTCACGATTAATTTCATGTGATTATGAATTCATGATATGGTATAAAATATATTACCTTACTAGATTAGGAATCAAAATAGGTAGGCCAATATATTGATAAAAATGCAAAGCTCAATTAATCAAACCTTTGTATGGCTTCATGTAGCTTCCGACAATCCTCCAACGTGGCATGGTTATCATAGATGTCATCTAATGTGGTAATTAGTACAATCATCTTTGTGATGATACTTCGGACAAACTCAAAGTCTGTATCGTAGAACAACACAGAGGCCCAAGTGAATCCCTCCACCACACGATCTCGAATAAAGCTCAGCCGGATGCATCCAGAAAAATCTTTCCACCACCTGAGAATTAATTTTATGTTAATTGATGTAGTAATTTTTCCATGGAGTTAAATTATACTATATCTAGCCCTATTAAGCAATCCGTTTAATATTTACTCCATTATTGTAGCATATATGTACTTTTCCTACCATGCACACATATATTTGCCTTTTAGTTCCAAAGAAATTCACTAAGATGGAGATTTGAGATCTATCTTTATTTGGTGAATATCCAATAACAAGCGAAATTCATAGTGAAATAGAAGGAATGCATGAATATATGAACCGATGAACTATTATTCCTTTCATAATTTCATCATGTTGACTGGGAAAAAATAATATACCTTGTTATAGCTTTTAGCTCCTTTAGGTGGACATGTTGCTGAAGATTAAAATCTAGTTTTGCAAGCTCCAATAGAATTAAGGTATGATCCTCTTGTTCATACTCTAGGATATAATGCATCATTTCCACCCTCTTATTGGTCCTTGGTAGCGGTGTGCAAAGGGCTCGTTGGACTTGCTTATCTAATGGGAACTTGAGGCTGCCACTCATTAATTTAAGATGATGCCTGCTAAAATCCATTGCTTCTTCAAGTGTTTGCTCACCATGAACGAGCAGATGAGTTGCATTGTATAAGCTTAATAGACCCTTAGGATCATTCATTATATCCCTGATGAAGCTGCCATCTTCACTTCTGAATTTATTGAAAACATCTGCAAGCTCGAAAAAATCATGTTGCTAGCCATCACAAAGATAACAAGGTTTTAATTGTGGTATATATAATACCTAGTTTATGACATTATTATTTTCAAGAATAAGAAATTCAAGATTGGTAACCCACTTAGCTATAATTATAAAAATATATCTTTATGATTTTATGGCATTAATTTTTTTTCCAACAATTATGATATAAAAGTAAAGTTGGATACCTGGAGATACCCAATGTCCTTGCTCCCTAAGCAACCGAAACCGAAGAGAAACTTCATGCAAGTTGGAGTTGCTGATTTCACTTTCCAATATTTGTCTTAAAACCATGTTGATCTGCTCTTCAAAGTGGTAATCGATTCCCAGATGTTGTAGTGTATCTAGTAAGAACATTCTCTCTCGTCGTGTTTTTGCGAGTACCGAGCAATACACGGATATCTTCCTTCAGTTCATCAGCTCTATTTGTTATCCATTCCAAAGATCCCTAACATTGATAGATTTATAATTTAGATTAAACCATAATTGGGTTAGTTAAGTGCAACATTTTATTTACCACAACAAAAATTAGGGGAGGGGTGTGATATTAGTACTACAATTTATCAGGAGTGAAATAAATATGAGTAGATTACAATAGTATAGATAACCATATATTTATAATAGGAACACATAGCATCGAAAATATGATGGAGAACCTAGGTGTAGGTGCACATGATATCAACAAGTTCTAATTATGCTATTTAAATGTTTAATTTTTTGAAATAAGTCACGCATGTACATATCACCTTGATATTTACTCGTACAAAGCTTTAAGAAAAATAGATAGTATGATCTACACAAAATAGAGAAAACACAACTCTCACTAGTAGAAAACTGGGCTTTCGTCGAGGCCTTTTGTACCGGTTTTCCTTACAAACTGGTACTAAAGGTTGCACTAATACCGGTTTCACTGCCGAGGGCGTCGGCAACCTTTAGTACCGGTTCGTGCGGGACCTTTAGTACCGGTTCATGTCACGAACCGGTGCTAAAGGATTGACGTCAGCCGGAAAACCTACTATTAGAAAAAAATTAAAAATAAAATGTTTTGAGATTCCTATATGTTACGCAACCTACTATTAGAAAAAATTAACAAATTTGAATTTCTACTTTTTTGCATAAAAAGTTTAGAAAATGGTAAAATGGCATTAACTTTTGCATACGACGTCGAAAAAAGCGTATAATATATCAAAATGATCGTGGGAAAAAGTTACATCCGAATTCACCTGGGTTTACCCAGCTTAGCAAATTTTTAGATTCTCAAAATTCCAAATGAAAATATGAAAGCAGAAATTTTTTAGTTTTTTCTAGAAATTTAGGATTATATATATTTTTTAAAATTAAAATTAATAATTGCATCCTGTATAAAGATTACTATTACTTTTAGCAAATTATAAGATTTTCAAATTTTCAGGTTTTAGGTTTGGCAAAAAAAATTTAAAAACTAAAAAATAATTAAATAATAAAAAGTTAAAAAGTTAATTTTATTTATTTATTCAACATTATTAGTACATCATTACTTTTTTGATTAAAATAATTATTTGAAATTTAAACAATAAAAAAGTGTGATATCGACCAACATGTTAATAGGATTGATATGATAATACTATCAACAACATGCGAGCGAAGCACTTGGAAGAGGGACGAGAAGGAACTCGAAGTTAAGCGTGCTAGATGCTGAGAGTAGTGGGAGGATGGGTGACCGACGGGAAATTTGACCACGGGTAAGTAATTTGACTAGAGATTAAGTATAGTTAGAGACTAACTGAAATACTAGAAATTCTGAAAAAAAAAGTGAAAAATAATTAGAAAAAATGGATAAAACTTTGTTAACGAAATAGCCTATAGTACCGGTTCGTGCTACAAACCGGTACCAAACGTCTCCGAGTCCGTGCCCACGTACAGCAAACCGGTACTCAAAGGAGGGAGGCTTTAGTCCCGATTCGTTGGTACCGGTTGCGAAACCGGTACCAAAGGCCCTTTAAAACCGGTACACAATGGCCATTTTTCTACTAGTGTCTGTTACGCTGTGAATAGTATATGTCCACTCCTTATAGTGTGAACAATATAATTTATTATTTTTGTGTAGGTCAAATACTTTTATATTTTAGGTTCAAACTTGGCATGCATATACCTGCATTCATTTTTTACACACATAATTTATATTTTCCATTTTATTGATCAAAACGAGTTTTGGTGCACTCGGGAGCCAAAAATTCGTGACACATCTAACATACAATATATGAAACAAAATAAGGATCCATTTTAATTGTACATCAGTACTTGAATCCTTTAATCTTCGTGATAAAAATAAAGACCCTTTATATCTCATTATCATACAATAACAACTGCAAGCTAGAGTTCTCAACTTCAGTTAAACTACATATGTTAGCCATCACGCCTTGCACTTAAATGGACATAATATGATAATTTAATCATGATCATTAATTTGTCAATCATAAATTCGTTTGTTCAAATATGCTAAGTATAGCAAGATAACACATGAAATATTATTGACAGATTTAGTGGTCCCTCATTCCAAATCGGCACTGCCATACATGTTGTACATACACGTAAAAATATATTGTACATGTGCATATTACACCTTAATTACCATGTCGTACTATTAAATAAAAACATTATCAGATACATATATCACGTCGACATTGAATTATATGCTTTAGATTACATGTCCTTACTTAAGTAATCCTAATGATATTTCATCCGATGATATTTTACATGGGTTGTGTTACAAATGGTACAAATATAGTTTGTACAACTTACTTATCTGACTAAATATATGCATATTGTTTGTACTATGAAAAAGATATCTTCATGTGTGCTTCTAATAATTTTAGCAGCATTAGATAAATAATTAATATTTGAAATTATATGATCTACTAGAATTTATGCATAAAAACACACAAAATACACCGGTCGGTGCCTACTCTCTCTTTGTGACCAAAATAATTTAGAAGGCACATATATGAGTGTCTCAGCATCTCTAGCTTCACGTTTATATATACAATATAGTAACTCTTATTTTCTACTTTTGACATCGTAACCAATAAAAATAATGAAATTAATGGAGCCTTTTGTGTTTTGCGTTGGATGTTCAATTGTTAGCATGCGTAGGCCTATATAATACCCCTTGTACCTACTTAGATGATGTATTTTTTTGTGGTTCACAACACACTTCTTGTTACTCAATTGGTTGCCAAATTTAAACTTCCAAATCCGTCTGCACCATGTACCTATTTGTATTGATTAGAAGTACTATCTTTTTAAAGCATAATTAGAAGTACCAACTATGTAAAAAAGATACTAGTATGGAAGACATATTGTGAAATCAAACATGATAAACTTGTGCCTATTGGGCGAATAGTGGGTGTGAGTGATACCCATTAATTTGACAGCTTGGGCCCATGTAAGTGCTAGACCATTTCCCCTTTTCATTTCACCCTCTTTTCATTGATAATTAGTTATGTAATTTTTTCATCATATATGAAAATTGCAAGAACTAATGCAATACTTATTGATTTTTATGTTTGGTGTTGGAGCATTTATTATACACTCTTTTTTTGCAAAACGTATATTTATAAACTTCACCTTTCATATCTTTCTTCGAATTTTATTAACTTTTGGAATTCGTAAGCCAGCCCACCAGAGTAGTCCACCTAGTATTTACGTGTTTTCCAAGTGGTCTGCCATTTCGCCTGTGGTGGTTGGGTCGTAAAAGTTGGTCTATAAATTTAACTAAATCGCATTGTTTGTTTCATATGTATCTCTTGACTTAGTGAAAATGAATCCTCGAAAGCACACAGAAAGAGCAGAATTGACGTCTATAGATGTATCATTTTTACAAACAAAATCCTTGGTACAGTTTACATATACTGTAGAATATATACCAAATGGCGTCCAAATAATGTGCATGCATATATACCTGCAGGGGCAGCGGCTCGTATGCAGCAAAGAAATCAATCCACGGCGAGGGTTCATAGGTGAACTCAGGAGTGGTAGCGACGCCTGACGCCATGTCAAGGTACGAGATATGGTACACTGCTCTTTTGTGTCGAGCAGTTAGCTAGATAGTCGAGTGTATTTGGGGACGAAGGAGAGTGAGGCCCCTTATATACATGTTCGATCGAGAGATAACGTCGTCATTGCGACCTGAATCTGCTGCATAGTAGCAGCCGGGCAAAAGGTGCTCTCTTCGCAACTTCCAGCTTACCCGGAGTGTCTCAAGTGTAATGCATCGACGTTAAAAATGTTCTCTACCCAACTTGCAGCTGATGGGCCTTGCGGCTAAGCAGCCCAGTGGAACCGTGGTCAAAGCCAACAACGGTTCGATTGCATAGCAGCCGCTGCAGCTTTTCATTAGATTTCACCTGCTTCACATATGGTGCAGGTGCGCGATCTGAACCAAGCAACCGCGCTCCGCCATGGAATTAAACAAAGAAAAAGGAGAGAGATCGAAGACCATATACTAAGCAGCCTGTAGCACACATCCACATCCTATACCACTGCGTCACATACCGAGACAGTGACGCTGCACTATACTGATTCCCAGAGAGTTTTTTTTTCTCGGTTGAGAAAAAACACTAGCGGATATATTGTCGAAAATAGCGGTTATAATACCACTCGAGATTTGTTAATCGAATTTGTAAATTTATCCATAATTTATAAATTTGAGGAAATTATGTAAATACCTATCTATTTCATTTGGTATAAAGTTTTCCCGATGATAACCGGAATAATAGATTTTAGCGAGATTTTGAAATTCTCAGCGGAGAAAAAAACCCTGCTCTCAGAACACATGCACGTACGATGAATCTCATGGCATGTGGTCGTCAGATGATGGGAGGGAGCCTTGCAACAGTTGTGGGATGCACAAGGACAAAAGAAATCACAACAAATATTAGAAGGATAGACCATATAATACACGTAACTACTACTTCCTCCTTTCACTATATAAAACGTTTGACGGAAACGTGTTTTGCCTCTATGTCCTCTCTTGAGAAGGCGGCGGTGGCCTAACTCCTCCCGATCTCCACCTCCATCGACCAGGACGTTGTCCTTGGTCCTCTCTCTCTCCGCTTGCCACTATGGCAGCGGTGGGAGGGAGTGGGGGGGGGGGGGGGGGCTCGTTCCGGCGTTCTGATCTAATAGTTAGGGTTAGGTTTTATCTGTTGTGGTGCACCGTCTAGGAGAATAAATCTGCTTCAACTCTACTCTCACACTAGCGACAGCCTTCTAGGCAGCGCCTCAAAGTTGATGGCAATGTGTGTTGATCGATCCTTCAAATCGGCAGCTTGGTCTACTCGCCCTTTTTCAGATCTCACAAGATTAGTTTCTTGGTGTGTTGCTGACGTTTGTTTTTATCTGCGACGGCGCTGGCGGCAGGGGCGAGGTTCTGGAGGTGGTGGATATGTCATTCTTCTCCGACTTCGTCGATGGGAAGTGGTGCATCTTGGTCCAAGACAGCAGAGGGACGTCTCTCGGTCGACATGCCACATCGACATGTGACTCGCCGCTGCGCCGAGCCTCTTCATTGACTCACAAAGGCTTATTGGCGATGGTGCTTTTTTGAATCTTGCAATAGTGAAGGCTCGGCGTCTCTTCCGCCGTCCGTCTCGGTGGTGCTGGATTTGGGTGGCCGCCGCCGTGCCACTGTGGTTGCAAGAAACCATAGGGATCTTTTGTATTTGTCAATCTTTTAGGATTTTAGCTTTTTTATAATGGGCGCTTTATTACTCATAGAAAGTAATTACTCCCGATCTCTGCATAGCTAAGATGCACACATCCGTTCAATAGTCTCAATATCCTGGATAGCTAAAAAAGGCGAATTACATATCAGACATGAGGTAATGTAAAACGCCTAAGGTGAAGGCGGAGGCCCAATCCGTAGATTATGCTGCCACCCATGTAGGGAAAAAGTATCCCTTGCCGTGTCCTCTAACCGTGTACAGACCTCCGTAAATAGTCCGCGGTTCTCCACCCTCTGCAGCGCAGACCACGAACGGAGAGTAGCGGTACATCTGTAGATAACCTACAAGAGAGAACAATTCTTATCGTTAAAAACTTTGTCATTTATACACAGCCATAGCGACCATATAATGGCAAGCTCCCACACCCTAATAAACGTTCTAAATCTGTGATCGATCCCGTGGAGCCAATTACCGAAGATGTTGGTCACACTAGTCGGGGGGTACAGATCAGAAGCTTTGGATGCATGACCATATAGATCTGGCAAAGCGGCATGGGAAGAACAAGTGTTTAATTGTCTCATCATATTGACAGAAAACACACAGCGTACTCCAATGCCAGTTGCGCTTCACAATATTGTCTTTGGTTAGGATTACTTCTCGATGCAAATACCAGCCAATTTTTTTAATTTTGAGCGGTATCTTCATCTTCCAAATCTTCTTGTTCTTATCGACTAGAATTATCGGTTGGATAATGGCATTTTACAATGAACTTACAGTGAATTTTCCGTTGGTTTGTAAGTTCCAACGAAATTCATCTTGACCTTCAGACAACTGGATGGATTCCAAACGCAAAAGCAAGGCGTTCCATGCATGAAGTCTCAGACCGATTAAATCTTGTCTAAACATCAAAGTCGGAGGTGAGGTTGCCATTACTAATGCAATGGTATCACTTTTGCGACGAACAATGCCGTATAACGCCAGATATTGTTCCGAGAGAGGCCTATTCCCTAGCCATGTGTCCTCCCAGAACCGTACCTGCGATCCATCCTTAATAATGAAAGTACCATATCTGAAGAAAAATTTCTTCGTTGCTGTTAGGCCAGCCCAAAAATGTAAATCTCCCGGTTTCCAAAGGATTTGGGATAGTGCTTTGTCGCCGATGTACTTTCTTCTAACCATAGTCTGCAAGACGCCATCTTCGGTAAGCAACTTAAAAAGGCACTTACCTAATAAGGCTGAGTTCTTGACTGCAAGATCTTGAACTCCTAGCCCACCCATATCTTTAGGTCGGCATACGATGCACCACTTGACCAGGCGATATTTCTATATTTCACTATCCTCTTGCCAAAAAAATCTTGATCTATAATAATCAAGCTTGTGTAATACACCTTTTGGCAATATGAAGAAGGAAATCATATACAGCACCATATTGGTGAGTACTGAATTAACATCATATTGGTGAGTACTGAATTAATGAGAACCAATCTTCCTCCAAGGAATAGCATTTTACCTTTCCAAGTACAATGCCATTTTAATGAGAACCCATCTTCCTCGACTAGTTTCCACTCAGCCATCGTTAATCTCCGATAATGAATCGGGATACCCAGATAGTTGATATGAAACTGGCCTTGCTCACAACCAAACAGTTCCGAATATTCGGCGACTGATTCCTGAGCGTCGTCAAAACAGAACAATTCATTTTTATGGAAGTTTATTTTGAGACCCGATAGATGACCAAAAGCAGCCAAAATCATTTTTAGATTTCGACCTTTATCGAGATCGTGTTCTATAAATAAAATTGTATCATCAGCGTATTGAAGGATTGATAAACCCCCATCTACAAGATGTGGGATCACTCCTTCAATTTGACCATCAGATTTGGCTTGTTCGATCAATATAGCGAGCATATCCGCCACAATGTTGAATAAAAGTGGTGATAGAGGGTCGCCTTGGCGTAAACCTTTTCGTGTCTGGAAGAAGCGTCCCAGTATCATCGTTGACACTAATCGCAACACTTTCTCCATACACAAAATTATCGATCAACGCTCGCTACTCTGGTGAAAAACCTTTCATCATGAGTGTACGTCTGATGGAGAAAAGACCAGTTAACTTTATCATAAGCTTTCTCAAAGTCAAGTTTTAAGATTATCCCATTCATTTTTTTGGTAAGCATATATATATATATATTTGTAGATGTTGTTGGCTAACTGTTTAGGCCCTGTTTGGATTAAGGGTAAAAAAGTGGGTTCACCAGTATTTAGTTTAACTTTGAGCTAAATACCCAATGCCACCACTAATTTACCTCCATTCCAAACAGGCCCTTTAGGGTTAAAGTAATTCCAAAGCGATTAAAATGTTCTTAGGTAATTTCCCTTTTGGCTACTTAATTGGTTGATTAGGGCTCCCATAGCTACCGTCGAGTTGATGAGAACTCGATTAAGCCAATGTGTCGGCCAAGTTGGCCTATATATGGACCGCAGCATCATTCTCAAACTGTCAAGCTGCATAGTGCCGTGGTACACATGCATGCAAGCTTGTCAGGCTATAAACATATAGATAGGTACATGTAGAGAGAAAAGAACCCTACGTTGCAACATGTGAGATCAAGTGCGTCCTTGTTTGAAGGGCACAGAAATGTAGGAGTTAAAGTGGATCAGTTCCAATTGATGACGAACCTAGCTGCTGCATTGAACTTAATGAAAACAGCGTATAACAACCAAATAGTAGTAATAATTTCAATTTCATTTTGATAGTGATCTGGGGCAGCTACATGGCTGGACGCAAACTGGCATGATCTCACCAAACATTACTTTTTTTACATAACTTGTAGTACGTGTCAGTTTCTTCACAACATTTCTAATTAGTTTGGTTTAACTAGATGGACATTTGGGACAAAGAACACCGTATCCGCTGTTTTATCAATGAATTTGGTTTCAAATCTTGCCTGATGACGGCACCAACTCAGAGCATCTCTAACAGAGCCCGAAAAAGTGCAAACCGAAAAAGTGGTTTTCAGTCTTCCGAAAACGATAGTTTGTTCCAATTTGGCAGTGGCCCAGATTAGAAACCGCAAAAATGGAACTGAAAAGCGGAATTTGAATGGGCGCGGGTAAATTCGGCGATGATCATAGTTCGACATCAAATTGATGCTCCCATTGAGCATCAAAACATACATTGTTCGTAAAATTAAACCTATAGTACTGGTACACCGGCGAGCGCTACTTAAGCTAAGCAAAATGCGGCCTACGCGCGCGACGGTGCCGGTGGTGGCGCAGCGTGTCGGCGGCAGATGGTGCCGACGCTGTCGAGGATGAGCTTCACGCGTCGTCGGCGTCAAGCTCGACTATTTCGAGCTTGACGCGGCGGACGCGGGCCTCCCGGCGGGCCGCCTCGTATTCACGGACGAGGCGGACGGCTTCCGCCTCCTCCCGGCGGAAACGCTGGCGAGCCTCCGCCGCGCTGATGGCCTTGGTCTGCGCGAGGACGGCGTCCTCCTCATCGCTGCCGTGGACATAGTCACCGGCGGAGAAGGTGTGCGACCGCGCGGGGACGAGGTCGTCGCCGTCGCTGTTGTCCGCGACGGGGAGCCGCAGTGCGCGGCTTGACTGGCCGGACGAGGAGCCCTCGCCGGCGTTGCCGTACCTGGTGAGCTTCCCTGGGGGCGTGAGCCCCCAGTTCGTCCACCGGCGGGCGCTGCGCTTGCGCGCGCCCTCCGACCGGTTCCATTTATGTCGCTCCGCGTCGGTGCGGAAGACGGGCGGACGCGGCGGCGAGTCGCCGCCGCCCAATCCGGCGCCACGGCCTGCGGAGCCGCCTCGGGACGCCATCGCCCACCGTCGGCCGGTGGATTGCTGCCTGGGGCTCGCTGGATTGCTCGCCGGAGATGGCGCTTGGCGGCGGCGGAGGGAGAGGAACGGCGGAGGGGAGTAGGGTTTGCGACCCGAACTCCCCTCCGCGAACCCTTTTAATAGGGGCCGTTCGGAGATTTGTTCGGGCCCTTGAACTTATTTTACGGGCCGGCCCATCTTTTCGGTCACCAATCCGCGACACATTCGGCTCCGAACCCGTAAATCCGCCGGAAAAGTTCGGTTCCGGTGGGGTTTACGGGTTCCGTTAGAGATGCTCTCGGTGTGTACCAACTCATTGGGACTCCAAGTGCAGTTGTAGAAAGGTTTTTGCCCACAAGGGTGACTTGAGCGTTTATATCGAATTTTCGAGGAATTGGCGGAGAGATATCTTTTCCTTCTCCTCTTCAAGCTACATACAAAACAAAGTCTTTGCCTTGTGTTTCTAACTCCACCATGTGGTTGTCAAGCACAAGATTTCATATTAGTAAAACTAAAATAAACTTGTAAATAAATAAAGTAAAATAATCTATGCCTAGACAAGGAAAGTTAAAACAATAAGATAAAGGTCTTTTTGGGTTTTTTGTGTGTTTGCTAATAGTAAACATGGTTTTTTTATTTTAGGAATAATTAATGGAGATAATATGGAAGGTGATAAAAGTGTTGAAAAGTTGTTTTTAAAATAAAAAGTGGGCTGGGGTTCATGGGTTCACTTGATTATTCTCTTATAAGGTGTAATGGACATAAAACAATTCACTAGCAATATAATATTGATAAAATTTCATTATGTGTATGATAAGCATTTATATGAGCATCACACATTTTTTTAGAGATGATGCAACACATATCTCTTATACTCCTCCAGAGAGGGAAAATTTCATGCAATCTAGAATTAAGAATAATAGAGTATAGCCTTTGAAACTTTTGACATGATGTTTAAATATCAAATGTGTTATCTTGAGCAAACAAGATTATCTTAGCTGTCACTAGATAATTATAACACATGCATTCACTTAATCCCTAGTGATGTAACAAAAGAAATGTAAAAACCATAGTGGATCTCCAATTTTTTGTCACTATCCAATCGCAACCACCATGTTATTCCAACTAATACACATATTTTCCCACACACGCCCTCTCATACAAGTTGGATCATAACAATTACTTAAGAACATTTACATAATATGCATCTACTAATACATCTCACACATAATAGAATTCCAATCTTAAATATCAACTCACAGAATAAAGATCCACCACATATATAGGAATTATATAGATGACCATAATTATATTGGGCAGCTTATATGGTATTAAATCAATGATAGCACAAGAGATAATAGATCAAGCTACTGCCACAAACTCATAGTCCAGAGGTGGACTACTCCCTTCTTCCTCGTGTTGATGGTGTTGGAGAGGTTGTAGATCCAACCGGAGGCGGCTCCAATAGACATCGTTTTCCCCCACCAATGTTTGGTGGTTTTGGTAATGTTTTGGTGTTTCTGTGTTTTCTTGGCCGCGTCCCTGTAGAACGCCTCGGGGGTCATTTTTATAGGCATTTTTTAGGTCAAGACTTCAAGTCTAAGATGAAGATGGACGACTGGCGACGCTCGAGGAGGAAAATAGCAAGGGTGGCATGGCCCAGGGTGGGATCCAGGACACCTGGTCTCTTTTGGACCTCCGGTCTATCCTTGAAAAATCCCACGCCCATTTGACTCATTTTAGATCCTTGAAAGATAAAAATACACAAAACATGAAATTCCTATTCTGGAGAGTTATAACCAAAATAAAGAGAATCACTGGTAAATCCCCAAATATCAATATTAAACATGGATATAACATTATATTAAGTTGCTAATATTTGGGAATATGAATCAATACAAAGTTCATTTATACATTTTACATACGTCGCCTGACAATAGACATTTGAAGTACCAAAAATATATTTGGATGAGATAATGCAAAAAGCGTGCAAATTAATAAAAGATATGAGGATTAGGAATGACCCAAGAGGACAATTTTTATTTCGCATGAGAGTAAAAAAAAGAGAATGTGAATAATTTGTGAGACTAGTCAACTTAATATTGTCAACTAGGATATTGGGTTTATGCTATTCTTCCAAAATGTGCATGGACTGGCAAGTCACTCATTTTTTCAATGAAACCAAAATAATAATATAATTTCAATGTGAAGTTACAAAAAATACCTTCAGCTACTGGTGATTTTGACACTAATTACTTATTGAAACATGCTATAATCAATCTTCTATACTTGTGGATATCAGAGATGGATGTATGTAAAGACAACTGATGTCGTTACATATTTGCCATCCAAACCACAACTCACTAATAATACCTCCCCTTCAATTCATAACGAGACTCAAGGAATCAACGAGGTGGGACAAAACTCCAAAAAAAATGAGAGATGGATGGAGCTCTTGTATCCTTCACCCGTGCTTCTCCATGGCACCTTCCACCGCTCTTCACAAAACTAGGAAGGAATATGACGAACATTGGGAATATGTGGCAAGAGCGGCCAGTGAAAGGTAAAGTAGGAGAAAGTTCACCGCCATAGTCATCTAGCAAGGAAAACTGGGAGACCTAATGGGTAAAGGTGCAATGAGGGTGAGGATGCCGCTAGGCGAATTGAGCATGGGGATTTCTTATACATATCAGGGGTACAATTTAGGTGGTCTTTTGGTCTAGCCAAAAAGCACATCACGGAGTCTCCATCACATAAGTTGAGTGGTTATTTCAATAGTTGTCTCTTAATGTGCTATTACATTGTAGTAGACTTAAATAAATCTATATGTGATAATTACATTAGCGGATGGTGTGTGAGAAAGGAAAATCGTTGTTAAGCTTTTCTCGTAGTATGTCAACAATAAGTTCTATGTATTTTTTCATCGAGAGTTAATCATCATTCCTCACTCTAACTGCATATGCAACGCCTCGCGCAACAACTCCCAATGCCCTTCCTCTACGCCAGGCACAACTACAATAATTTCTTGATTCTTCCGAAAAAATATAACAGTATTTAATAGATGGGTAAGTGGGAAAAAATTATCACACCTTAAGGATGAACAAATACATACGTTCTTTGTAGTAGAACTCTATTTTTACTAGTGCCTCATAAGCATGCATGATGATATTTCCACATATAAAGGAGAAACCAAGTACCTAGAATAAATAGATGACACCTCACCAAAATTTAGATGAAATAATTCTATCCGTCCCAAGTAGTAAAACACTACACCGAACATTTGTAGAAGGTCATCTTTGATAGTATCCCAAAAAGTCCGATAAAATTCAAGCAGGGAAACCATCTGGACCCGGGGCTTTGTTATGTTCCATTTGAAAAATAGCCTTCTTAACTTCCTCCTCCGAGTAAGGAGCCGTTAAAACTACATTCTCCTCCTGGGACACTTGGGGTATATCTGCTATTTGGGACTCATCCAGAGAGAAGGAACTCTCATCTGACGGCCCAAATAGACCCTTATAGTAATTAGTAATATAGGATTTGAGTTGCTCATGGCCTTCAATCAGACCCTCATCTTGTACTAGAGATTGTATACCTTTTTTTCCTATGACGGCCATTGGCAATCCAATGAAAATATCTCGTATTTGAATCTCCTTCTAAAATGAATTGGGCTTTTGAACGTTGGTACCATTTCAACTCCTCTTCCCGAAGGAGACCCGCTAATTGAGTATTAGATTGATTTTTCAAATCCAATTCGATGCTCGTTAGCGGTCTCACTTCAGCAAGAGCTTCAATCTCATCTACGATAGATGATAGACGAAGCTTCTCCTTTTTAAGAATACCAGCTGTATGACTCGCCCATCCAGAGAGGTGTTTGCGAACAGCTTGCATCTTTTTATTCCACCTTATAACCGGATTGTTGGTATACACTGGTCTTTCCCACACATTTTTAACCATCTCGTGAAAACCTTCCCGCTGTAACCATCCAAGTTCAAACTTAAATAGTTTCTTAGACAATGGTCTTGTTAACCCGGTAGTTAAAAGTATGGGAGCATGGTCCGACAATTTTTCAATACGTTCTAGAGCGCGGACAGACACCATCGGATATTTATGCTCCCACCTAGTGTCCATCAAAACGCGGTCTAATTTTTCGTATGTTGGGTCGTGTAAATTGTAGCCCATGTAAACCGTCGCCCATCCATCTCAACCTCTCTCAAGTCTAAGCTATCTATGACAGCGTTAAACAAGAAAGGCCAGTGGTCATTAAAAGGGCCTTTACTTTTCTCGTGCGGAATCTCAGCAAATTGAAATCACCCCCTATGAGAATAGGGTATGGATCTTCCTTTGCATGATTCACAAGCTCACGTAAAAAGTCAGCCTTAAAATTATCCTGGGCCGCACCATAAATGAATACGAGACTCCAAATGAAATTATCAGCTCTATTTCGAATAATGAGTTTGATATGATACTCACCATCAGAATTAGCCAAAACTTCCATAGAATATGTCCGGACTCCAATGAGCAAGCCACCAGACCTACCTCTAGGTGGGCGAGAAAACCATTCAAAGTTTATTCCACCGGATAGCCGGTTTAGAAAACTTTGAGAGTAATCACGCTTACCCGTCTCAGAAATAGCAATGAAATCTAAATTATGATCCTTACAACAATCAGCAATGTGAGAATGCTTAGCCAAGTCACGAAGACCTCTGCTATTACTAAACATGCCATTAATTTAGAAACTAACTTAGATTTTGTAGCTAAACCTGATATATGCTTCTTCTTCTTTTTCCGCGCAGAGGACTTAGAGAACCGTCGAGAGGCTTTTAGGTCATAGAATGACTCTAACCCCGACTGCTCCAAGTCCACCTCCAAAATACCACCTATTAGAGTAGAAAGAAGACGACCATCTAAGATGACATCATCTTCCTCCTCCTCTAGAGAAGATAGTTCAGCCCCCGCCGAAGCCTTCGAAATTACCGTAATATGGTCATATTCTAAATACCTTAAGACGAACCGAAATCTCCTCTGAAGTGCGACCCAAAGAAACACCTACTCTACATAATGTAGAAGAAATCTTGGAATCTAAAAAACTAGTAAAAGACATGGACTCTACATAATGAAAAGGATTTTAGCTGCTAATTTAGGATAATCATTTTACCTCGGTTTGTGTTTTAGTTCACGTGTGTTGCTTCATGTAACTTGATTTTTGATTAATAAATACGTGGTTGCTCTCAAAAAAAAATTGAGACGGAGTGACCTTATCTCTGTTCTAAAATATAACGTTTTGGTATGCTAAAGCAGACCACCAAATCACCTTACATTTTGGAAAAAATAAAGGCTAGACCTAGATCATGACCGAATTCCCTTTCTAGCGGTCAACCGCTCGAGCGAACAGTTTCTACCGCGAAACCCACACACTCGTATCCAGTTTTTTGTCGTATTCAACCCGAGACCCCCGCGCCCGCGCTGGAAAAAGTTAATTGCCCAGACGAAGATTCGAACCCGCAACCTTCTGGCAATCACGCGCCTGCTAGGCTAACCACGCGTGCAACCAATCGTTTTTGTTAGAAAACAGAAACATATTGTTTTTGTACTATCGCATGTATATGTTATAAACATAAAAATATGAACTTTTTTTTCGCGAATTTCTTTTTGTGATATTTTTCATTTGTATCAGTATTTTTGATTCCGTAAATTTATTCCAAATTTTACCTAGCAATGCAATTTTTTTCAATTCCCTTTGTACAATTCCCTTTTAGAAATTCAGTATTATTTTTTTCCATATTGTTGTTACTTTTGTATATAAAAATCATGTTATTTGGACTATTTTTTAATTCCCTTTTTTGGGCTAGTGGTTTTTAAGAGGGAAAAAATAACGGGTGGGAGAACTACTTGCAACTCAAATGAACTACCACTTGCAACTCAAATAAGTACACTTGCAACTCAAATAAATATCACTTTCAACTTAATTAGATTTTGGGGTAGGTAATTTTTCAGTTTTAGCGTTGATAAATAATGGGCAGAGGGTTGATAAATTGTGAGCTAAAATGTTTCTAAAATATTCTAAATAAAATTAAATTTTCAGGTTGATAACTCTTCACATTTGCCATTGCTAAATAACGAATAGAGGGGTTGATAAATTATGAGATAAAAATATTCCCAAAAACATTCTAAATAAAATTAGATTTTCGGGTCGATAAGTTTTCACATTTACCTTTGATAAATAATAGGCATAGTGGTTGATAAATTGTAATCCAAAAATATTCCCAATATATTCTAAATTACATTAACTTTACGGATCGATAATTTTTCACATTTAGCGTTGATGAATAACGGGCGGAAGGGTTGATAAATTTGAGAGTTAAACATGTTTTTAATATATTATAAATGAATTTAGCTTTTCGGGTTGATAACTCTTCACATTTACAATTGCTAAATAACGAACATAGGGGTGATGACCCACAAGTATAGGGGGTGTATCGTAGTACTTTCGATAAATAAGAGTGTCGAACCCAACGAGGAGCGAAGGTGTTGACAAGCAGTTTCGATGAAGGATTCACTGTAAATGCTCACAGACAAGTATTCAGGGGGTTTTAGTATAGCAGATGAATAAAGTACAAGTAAGTAAAGTGCGAGAAAAATAATTGCAGCGAGTGGCCCAATCCTTTTTAGCACAAAGGACAAGCCGGTTTTTTTACTTATAATGACCAAACGTTCTTGAGGACACACGGGAATTTAGTCTAGTGCTTTCGCTTCATATAGCTGATTAATCTTCATTGTTTTGATAAGTGTTGTGTGGGTGAACCTATGCTAATGCACCGCCCTTCCTAGGACTAATACATACTTGTGATTATACCCCTTGCAAGCATCCGCAAATACAAGAAGGTAATTAAGATAAATCTAACCACAGACCTTAAACTCGAGATCCCGCTATCCCTCCCGCATCGATATACCAACGGGGGTTTAGGTTTCGTCACTCCGGCAACCCCGCAATTAGCAACCGAATACAAGATGCACTCCCCTAGGCCCATAAATGGTGAAGTATCATGTAGTCGACGTTCACATGATACCACTAGAAAAATAACACCACAACTTAAATATCATAACATTGAATACTAACCAACATAATTCACTACTAACATTTAGACTTCACCCATGTCCTCAAGAACTAAACGAACTACTCACGAGACATCATATGGAACATGATCAGAGGTGATATGATGATGAATAACAATCTGAACATAAACCTTGGTTCAATGGTTTCACTCAATAGCATCAATAACAAGTAGAAATCAACACCGGGAGAGTTTCCCCTATCAAACAATCAAGATCAAACCCAAATTGTTACAGCGGTGACGAGGTGCAGCGGTGGAGATGGCGGTGATGATGGTGAAGATGATGGTGATGATGATGGAGATGATGTCCAGCTCGATGACGATGATGATGGCGTCGATTTCCCCTCCGGAGGGGAATTCCCCGGCGGATTTCAGCCTGCCGGAGAGCTCTTTTCTCTCTGGTGTTTTCCGCCCCGCAGAGGCGGCTGTGACTCTTCGCGACTATCCCCCCGAGCTTAGGTTTTCGGGACGAAGATGTACGCGAAGGAGAGGCGGCCAGAGGGGGCTGTGGGCCCCCTCCTCACAGGGCGGCGCGGCCAGGCCTTGGGCCGCGCCGGCCTATGAGGTGGGCCCACGGCGGCCCTCCTCGGCTCCCCCTTCTGGCTCCCTTCGTCTTCTGGAAAAATAGGATTTTTCATATAATTTCCGTCAATTGTTGATCTTCCGAAATATTGCATTCCTGACGGCGCTTTTTCCAGCAGAATCCTGACTCCGGTGCGCGATCCTCCAATAATCATGAATCATGCAAAATAGATGAAATAACATAAGTATCATCTCCAAATATGAAATATATCAATGAATAACAGCAAATTATGATATAAAATAGTGATGCAAAATGGACGTATCAACTCCCCCAAGCTTAGACTTCGCTTGTCCCTAAGCGAAACTGAACTCGGTAAACAGGACCACATGTTTATGGAGTGAAGAGTCGATAAATAAAATACGGACAAGAAGCATCATATTCATTCATACAAGACATTCTAGTGAACAACTTCCTCATATAATTCATCTTGAAACAAGTACAAGGAAATCACAAATAAAGGTGCATAGGAAATCATAATTGGTGATGGCAAACTTTGTTCTTGGTCAGAGAACAGTTAACAGATTATACTTATCTATTGAGCAGCACTCTCATATTAAAGCTTATAATAAACTTGCATACTCAATCATAGTAATCTCCTCATAATCATTGATAATTTTCAAAGCTATACTCATTCAGATAAAACTTGTACTTAAACAAGGAAGAATAAAAGGCATGATGAAGTAGATCACAATATAAATGGTTGGATCACAACAACTCAAATGCTTTCTTGAGATGGAGGGAAATAGGTTTACTGACTCAACATAAAGTAAAAGACAGGCCCTTCGCAGAGGGAAGCAGGGATTAAATCATGTGCTAGAGCTTTTTAAGTTTTGAAATCATATAGAGAGCATAAAAGTAAAGTTTTGAGAGGTGTTTGTTGTTGTCAACGAATGGTAGCGGGTACTCTAACCCCCTTGCCAAACAGACCTCCAAAGAGCGGCTCCCATGAAGGACGTTATCTCTACCAAGCAAGGTAGATCATCCCTCTTCTCTTTTGTTTACACATGTACTTTAGTTTATTTAAGGATGACACTCCTCCCAACCTTTGCTTTCTCAAGCCATGACTAACCGAATCCTCGGGTGCCTTCCAACATTTCACATACCATGGAGGAGTGTCTATTGCAAAATTAAGTTGCTTACTGATGAATCAGGGCAAAACATGTGAAGAGAATTATTAATGAAAGTTGATTAATTGGGGCTGGGAACCCCGTTGCCATCTCTTTTTGCAAAATTATAGGATAAGTGGATGAAGCCACTAGTCCATTAATGGAAGCTGCCTAACAAGATCGAAAGATAAAACACCAAATACTTCCTCATGAGCTATAGAACATTGACACAAATAAGAGGTAATAATTTTTGAACTGTTTAAAGGTAGCACATGAAGTATTTACTTGGAATGGCAGGGAAATACCACACAATAGGTAGTTATGGTGGACACTGGTGGCATAGGTTTGGTTTAAGGGTTTGGATGCACGAGAAGTATTCCCTCTCAGTACAGGTCTTTGGCTAGCAAGGTTAATTAGCAAGCATAAGAGTTGAGGGAAACAAACAAATATACATGTGATAGAAACAATCATGCATCTTCCTTGTAAGCACAAACAATTTTAACTTCAGAATACTAAGCTAGGAACTAACAAGAAAGATAATAACATCTCTACATGTGTTTCCTCTTTTCTACTTAAACTCAAGGTGTTGTTGCTATTGACCAATGCTAAGTTTGCCAAAACCAAATAGATTTACTCAATGTTCCCAAAGTGATACCAATACTAATAACAAGATCAATCATATAATAGAGATTGCAAACTAAAATAAGATGTGCAATATGTAAATGATAGGACTTCTCATTAATATTCCATAACGATAACTCACACCAAGGGATACATAGGTAACCAACTAAAGAGAGATACTTCCACATTGCAAACCATCTCATATGATAACTTCCCTACTCATGATATGACACTACTTGATAGTAAAAAGGTAAAAGATAGTGATGATGTGATACCGCGGCACTCCCCAAGCTTGGAACAAACCAAGGGGGTGCCAATACCGATGATGAATTACTCCTCCGGCGGTGTAGATGGTGAATTCTTGCGACTCTTAAAGATCTCCTTCAGCTTCAGACTTCTCGCTTGGCAATTCTGCACTAAGACTCGAAGAGATTCATTGTTATCCAAAGATGGCGGTGGTGGCCTTGTGATGGAAATTGAGTGATATTCCAAAGATCTCCGCGAGTCGGTTGTTCTCCTCCCGGAGTATCTCCACCTCCCTTCTCGCAGCACGGTATTGATCACAAAACTCATCGAGTAACCCGTAGTGCTTCCTCCACAAGCAGGGAAAGAGTCGAGGCAAAGAGCAGGCGGTAGAGGTCCCTGCAAGTTATGAGAAAAAGAACGTCCCGTGTTAACCGATCCCACCAAGATTGGCTTACTCCTCACAGATTGCCGCTTTCTTTTTGTTGATGACATCCCCTTCACTTCCTCCTTGAATTCTTCTTCCAACGGCTCCTTGTCCTTGTTGTTGGAGACCACGGTGCTTCTAGATCAAAGACAGATCCTGGCAGAAAACAGCTCGAAACAAAACACGACGAGAAAACGATATACGGACCTCCAGGGGTCCGGGGAATTATATAGCAAAAATTTTCACGACAAAAGGAAAGTACCAGGTCGAACCAGAGTCGGAGAGGGGCAACGAGGTGGCCTCCCCATAGGGCGGCGCGGCCAGGCTGGGGCCCACGCCAGCCTATGGGGGCACGCCCTCGTGCGTCTCCTCCACTCCGTTTCGATCTCGTAATTTTTCATATTTTCCAAAAGTTACAAAAACATTGTTCGGAAAGTTAAACGCGGACTTTTTCTTACCAGAACTGTTACCTATTCAAAGTCGAACTCTGCAGGACTGTCAACTTGGCCCTTGATGAAGGCTTCCGGAGTTACCACTTGAATAACATCAACATCTTTATTATAAGAATCACCAGAGATATAATGCTTGAGTCTTTGTCCATTCACCACTTGGGTGGCATTACCTTGCAGAGAGCTAATTTTAATTGCTCCCGATCGATACACCTCATCAATGACATATGGTCCTTCCCATTTTGAGAGTAATTTCCCGCAAAAAATCTGAGACGAGACCGATACAATAGGACTTTATCTCCAACATTAAATTCTCTTTTGATAATTCTTCTATCATGCCATTTCTTAACTTTCTCTTTAAATAGTTTAGCATTTTCATAAGCTTCACTTCTCCATTCATCTAGAGAACTCAATTGTAACAATCTTTTCTTACCTAGCAAGTTTAGGATCTTTATTTAGTTCTCTTACAGCTCCAATAAGCTTTGTGCTCTAGTTCTAAAGGTAAATGACAAGCTTTCCCATAAACCATTTTATACGGTGACATACCCATGGGATTTTTATAAGCAGTTCTATAAGCCCATAGTGCTTCCTTCAATTTAATAGCCCAGCTTCTTTCTAGATTTATTAACA